>NC_141760.1:49320282-49927782 GCF_982258835.1 Parasteatoda tepidariorum | reverse complement strand
AATCTAAATTTTGTTAATACATTTCTTAATTTATGCTGTACTTATGAAAGAAACGACTTATTTATTTTACTTCCCTGTTTATTTATATTTGCATTTCTTTTTATTTGTCTATAAAATAAAATCATTATTAATTTATGTTCGGAATTCTTGTAAAATATATATATATAAAACAAGGTGAGTTTTTTTCCTCTATTTTGCAATAAATATTACATCAGCACTTTTTTAAGCAATGATTAACGAATTTTTGTAAAAAACTTAAAATATACCATACTAAGAGGAATGATAAAACTATTGGTTCAATTTTTTTGTTGGATGTATACGGATTTGTTATGCCATTATATGCATCACATGTTACCAAGCTTTTAAATTTTGTTTATTTCATAAATACATAATTAGTTTTAATCGTTTCCAATCTCGTTCGAATTAAATAATTCAACAAACCAATACTTATCTCATTTTATAAAAAGCAAAAATAAATATTTCTATTTTTCCTTTTAGCAATTAATGTAACGCCAGATAACTTTCCTTCAATATAAGTGTATAACTAATTATAATGCAATATCGAAATCTATTTTTGATCTTACTTTCTTTAATCTGTTTTTTTTTTTTTTTTTTTTTTGTAACAAAAGTGTCTCAGCTACTGGTTTTATTAAATTCTGTCTGTTTGGACATTAATTTGCAACCCAGATTATTTAAATTTCATACTAATAAACACGAGGTTGGCTTTGTTTTTGGCAGTATAATTTCTCCATTACCCGTCAATTATCGAATTGCGCTACAGTGCGTTAACGAAAATGACATATCGAAAGTAAACAATCGAGTAGTCAGAATCTTGAGAAGATTTGCCACTTTTGGGGAGTTTCTCTGCATTTTTCATTTTTATAGAATTAAAACAGTGGCTAAAAATTAATAACAGTTTAAAATTATTTCTCTCTCAGCTTTCTTAAAATGTGATGTTTTTTACTGGACTAAATATGAAACTTGTTTTCCTTCTCCGTTCTACTTCGATGTATGAGTACAAACTAACAAATCACAATAAAAAATGTAACAAATATTTGTCGTCTGTTTATCACCACGGCAAACAGCCGAACACGTGATTGACGCCACCAGATAACGAATTTTTTATTTAATCCTAGTATATCTATCAGAAACTCGTTTTCGTTCTCCATAGTTGTATGAGTAAGAAAGTATAAGGGACAATAAAAAAATTAACAAATATTTGTCGTCTGTTTATCGCAACGCCAAACAGCCAAACACGTGATTGACGCAACCAAATGGTGAATTTTTTTATTTACACCTAGTCTATTGTTCCACATAACGGACTATAGAAGTTCTTCCAAAATGGATGACAAGATGTCTCAAAAAACCTAGATGTTTTGAAAATAATAAAATTTTAAAAACATACGGTTAAAGTTATACAAATTCTTGTATGGATTATGTCTTCCGAAAAGTTCATAAAATATTTTGTCTGTTTTAAAGTGATCTGTTTCCCAATCAGTGTCGCCTTTATAGTACATACAACTCAGTTTTTATTGTACACATAAATTTAATGTATTTAATCAATCTTTGCAATGAGAAAAAAAAAGATGATAATGTCTTAGTTTGTAAAAGTACATAAATGCATATTACGAAACACAATTTAAAATATTTATTTTGCAAACAAAATTTTTGAGCGATAAATATTTTGAAGAAAAAAAGTGCTTTGGTAATGAGTTTATAAATTTTTAAAAAGGAAATTAGATGTTTGTTTTCAAAAGTTGTAGAAATTCTTTTGTGAAAATGTACGTTTTTTGAACAAAAGACGATATTTGCTCAGTTCCGCTTGGGAAAAGAGTAACTTTTTTTCGAGGACATATATATTATATTTTCAATACTTCTTTATAAAATTATTTACAAAAGATAAACATTTCTGTAAAATACTTTTATTTTATGATCAAGTTACTTCCAATGTAGAAGTAATATAAAAAACTTTAAACATAACATTGTTTGCATAACAAGGGACTATTATTTCTTAAATTTACATTTCCTGTTAAATTAGTGTGCATTATTTTACTTATTATGGTGACTGCGAGTTTTCGATTATTTTTTCTTTAAAAAAATTATATTCTTATAAAATTTGCATTTAGTTGTTCTAAATTTAATACGTATAATAATGCTTCACTTTATTTGGAAATGTTTGAAGAATTAATAAAAAAGATCATGGTAAAATAAATGGAGTTTATAACTTGCATCCGGCAGCGATTTCCTACTTCAGTGGTGTTAAACGATTCGATCTCTTGTGTGGCATTTTCTCAAATAAAAACGAAAACTTGATTCTTGACACTCTTTTTTAGTTCAGGTAACGAATTTTAAAATAAATAAAAGCTTGTATTATAATTGCGATCAACCACAACCAGGAGAAAAATCTCCAGAAAAGCGAGCGAAGGTCACTGGATTGTAAATTATACTAATCCGGCAAGTTATACTTGGTTCCATTTATAAAATATTATCTCCTTCAAATTACACGCTATTTTGTTACTTTTTTGTCTAACAAACTAACTGTTTATAATTATAGTTTGTTTTTGTCACATATACCGAAAAATTGTGTTGAGCTCTTGATTGACATAAAAATGATTAATTGATGGTTTGAGTGTTTTTCATATAATCAGCAAGATATCTATGTGTAGTATCATTGAAACTGATTAGTCAGGATTGGATTGGAATGAACGTAGTGTTTAGTGGCACAAAGTCCAAAAGGTTGCGCCAAACAATACGGTAAAAAAAGTTCAAAAGATATAATACGTGCAGCACTTAGTTATTCGCATAATTACAATTGATAAAATTGTATAAGTTTATGAATAAAATCAGGTAAAAGGTATGAATAAAATCAGATAAAAGGTGAGAATACGATATAAAATACATGAAGTAAGTAAAGTGTTTGCGAAAGTGAATAAAATTGCAAATGTATTAAAACATTTATATACAGTTAAAAATACCAAGCGCACGTAAATACGCAAAAATGTTTGGACAATGAATCATCCAATTCCTTTCTTCTGAAGAGTAGTTAACAAATGAATAATGAAGCATAAAATTAAATGAGTATCACAGTGAAACTTTTCTAATTGGCTCAAAACGCTCATACTATCGGAATATAAACAATACTTCCGAGTAGAGCGTGTAGAAATTAGTCGTAATGCTAATAAAATAGCAGCAGCTTCAGCAGTGAAAACGGTGCCTGATTAGTCAGATAACTCGCTCTTGAAATTTAGATTTCGCTTAAATTTCTCCGCATTCTTCTGGTTTGTTTAGTAAAATATATTTATGCTTAAACGTGCGTGGCAATTCCGTTATAAAAATGTTTATAAAATTATATAAACTTGCGGATATATCATTTCCATTTTTGTACAAAGAAATTTTGTATAAATCGTTAACCGAAGCCGATTTGCTAACTGTTGAGTTCCAGTATGCTTCACTGCAATGTGGATTTCCACAATTATGTTTTACAGTCCATTTTTATTATGGATTTTAAAAAAATTAAAAAAAAACAGTAGCTACGGAATTTTCTCAACACAAATTTCATAACATCTACGTACTTGAGTTGCCTTAAATATTTTCCATACAAAAAAAGAACTCAAGTAGAAGTTTAGAAGACCCTACTTTGGATTTATCGAGATTTTAAAAAAAGAGACTAGTTATTTTTTGCAACTTGACGAAGTTTCCCTTAAATTTCACTTTCTTACTCTGCTTGAAAATTTTGAGTTCTGTTTAATTTTCGCATAATAGCGCCAATTTATATAATATTTATTAACTGATTCAGCTTTAAGTATAGCATTCAGCTTATAAAAAAAAAACTTTTTATTTCTAATGCGGCAAAGCGTTACTGAACAAGGCGACATTTAAAAGCCAATTCTTTCAAAAAATATATGATTCTTAAACTCTAATTTTTTGTGAAATAGATACTTTTTATAATAAAGATTAATTTCAAGAGAAAGAAGTAAGCCTATATATCTGAGACTCTGAGATTCTTCTAAATAATGATTCTTATTCAATGCATTCCATATTAACTCTTTGGGATACAGTTTGGTTTTATTGTCTTTCCTTTGGTAAATGTTTCCTCTTATAATCAAAAGTGTGATAATTCTCAAAATGCTTAGGTATTTAAACTGTAAGTTTCACAAAACAAAAAAGACAATTAATAAGTGTCTCTTTAATTACGACAGTGCCGAAGAGCAATTACGAAACATTATCTTACGCAATAAATTGCACAATTCAATGCTAGGGACAGAAAATAGAAACAATCTAATATTAACTCTAAATGCGTAGTCTTCAAATTCATTCACCAAAGAAATATATGCTAAAATTGCTCCGACGTTAAAAACGTGGAATTTTATTTTTGAGACGTCTTGATCCTCGAAGTGTAGATTAAAAAAAATAGTAAAAGCAGAATAAAGACCTAAAAAAATGATTCCAATAAAATTTTTTAGGCAGTTGAGCTCTATATCACACAAATCATAAGCTAATATAAATAATTGCTTCGTTAATTATGAAACTATTGAAAAACAATAATTTCTGAAATTAACTACACATTTGCATGCATGTTATATATAGCACACATAATAAAAACAACCCAATATTAACTCGAAATCCATTGTCATCAAATTTATTCACCAAAGAAATGTATGCTAAGATTGCTTCCTACATTCTACTTTAAAAACGCGAAACTTTTATTTTTGAGACGTCTTGATCCTCAAAGTGCAGTTTCAAAAAAATGGTAAATACGAAATGAAGTCCTAAAAATGATTCCAATACGACAATCCATTACAATTTTTTAGGCATTTGAGCTCCATATTACACCAAACAAAAGCTAATATAAATAATTGCTTCATTAATTATGAAACTATTGAAAAACAATAATATATGAAATTAACTACACATTTGCATGCATGTTATATATAGCACACATAATAAAAACAACCCAATATTAACTCGAAATCCATTGTCATTAAATTTATTCACCAAAGAAATGTATGCTAAGATTGCTTCCTACATTCTACTTTAAAAACGCGAAACTTTTATTTTTGAGACGTCTTGATCCTCGAAGTGCAGTTTCAAAAAAAAAAAATGGTAAATACGAAATGAAGTTCTAAAAAATGAATCCAATACGACGGACATCAGAAAATGCTCTCTCGGAAATATATTCTTTTGACAGTGGTAAAATGTAGGGTAACCTTGTTAGGGTTATAGCTCTGAAAAAACGTAAAAGCCATTTCCGACTTTGCTGCCTAAGATTTTCTTGCTTCACTTTAAAATATCTATTTTGTTAAATCATTTTTTTCTAAGAAACATTTTTTGAAAAAAAAAGTCTTTTATTTCACTGGGGAATAAGAACTATCACATTTTACGACATGAAAGATTTTGAATTCGTTTCATGTTCTTCTTGAGTAAAGCTATATTCAATAAGATTCATATTCTGCTTATTTAGTTAAGCATCATAGATTCGCAAAGTCTGTAAAAAATGAAAATTAAGGATTCGTTTAGATATAGATATTAAAATAGTAAAACTCATAGACATAAATAGATTAAATGAATAATTTTTAATTCTTTAATTAGTGAAATTTTTATTTTATATTTGTTGGTATAAGGAGAAAAAATTCAGTAATAACTCATATTGCGTTTATTTTATGGGCATAGTAGTTTTAAACATACATAATAAATAAAAATTATTCATTTGTTAACTATAGAAATCAAAAAAATCAAAGTCGTTAGCTCACATAATCTTGTTTTTTTATTGCTAACAAGTTTATTCTAGGATTACATGGAGTCACACTTTACGAACTGAAAGATTTTTACTTTTTTATGTTCTTCTTTATAGAACTTAAATAGGTACATATACATTTTCCCGTGCACCATTTTTTACGCAGCAATGGGTCATAAAAAAGAGACAAAATACAATTATAACTTACTGCATTCAAAAAAATTAGAAAATATTTAAATTTCAACTACATTCAAATTTAGTTTCAGATTTGGCGAATATCGTCGAAGAGATAGTACTGTTAAATTCAAAAAGATTAATCTTCAACTTATTTAACAAGCATAAACGCTGGTAAAGTCTAATTTGGAAAATTTCAATGTGTTAATAAATAGAAATTAAAAGAAAAGCAATTATGACGTAATTAAATTAAATTATCAATACTTATTTCGTTAATTCTGGAAATTTTCTTTTTATAATCTTTGTCAGAAAAGCTCAATCTTTGTCAGTTTGTTTTTTTCAATTTCAATACATTATCATCCTAAGAAAATTTTGAATTGTGTAAAGAAGTACTCAGGTTATCGCACAGCACGTTTTTTTATATTTTATTTAATATGTTAAAAATAAATAGTTGCCCATACTTTATGGTGTTTTAAATAAATTAATTTTCCTGAAAAGAATCACTTTTTAAAATTTTTTAAATATTATTGTGCATGTTAGATCATGTTAAGTGAAGATATGACATTCTTCGATTTTAGCTTTTCGTTTGTTAGTTGCCTATTAAAGTACAATGCATAATTTTTTCTAAAAATTTCGTATTTTTTGGAAGAATAGAATTCATTGTTTCTTACCAAAGAGATTGCATTTAAGGTGTATTGTCCTAAGTACACAGTAAAAAAATTGTACATTAGATGCATGCTGATGTTTTTTACATTTGTTGAAATCTCAATTCTAATTTGAAGTATATACACGTGAAAATTATTGTTTTTTCATTTTCTTAGGGGGAGGGGCTACTTTTGAACCCACTGGAACGAATGTAGGACTCAATTTACCACCTTTGCCATGTTGCAGATAATTTGTAACATGGTATCATTATTATTACTTAAGAATAATCAAACCACGTTTTCTGAAAGTGTACTCAAAATACTTTTAGAGCACAAATGAGCCAAAAATAGAAGCCAAAAGTATTCCAACTTCTGAAACAAATATGAACTAAGTCAGTACCTCAGATTATGAGTTTTTAATTTAATTTCTACATTCTGATTTTAATTTCTAAGCGTTATTCACCGGAGAAACAAAACAATTTTCTTTCATAAGGTAACGACAATTTCATTTTCTTTTCAACAGAATAAATCTTAGAATAATAAACTTTTTAAAAATGCTCTCCAACATTAATTTGTTAATTTTTCTTTGTATTTTTACGTTGAGTTTGAAATAAACAACTGACTAAAACGTTTATTGTATTTAAATTTAGCCATAGATTCTTAAATATGTTATACAGTCTTTTGACCATGTATTCGCAATTTTTTGACAAAGAAAAATTTTAATATGTAACTGTTTTATAGCACATTATGTTTGTGTCTTGAAAAATATATTTTTTATTGCTTACTTTACTTTGGTACAGGCAATATATTTTCGAAAGTAAATAGTGTAAGCAATATATTTCTTAATAGTTCTTACACTCTACTAGGCTATGTTTACCCTTCAGTCAACAATAGTGAACAGAAAAATTAAAGCACACTGAGATTTCTTCAGATAGTTGAAAGATTCAGTATTGAGAAGACGCCATACCACGGAAGAAACTTTTCATCGCAAAATCTGTTTCACTTTATTACTAATTCAAAATTTGAAGTATAGGAAAAGTGAATTCAGACAAACCGAGAAAAAACCATGGAGTTTCCAAAACTGAAAAAAAGTTTTAAAGTATCAAAATAAAAATAAATTATGCTAAGATAACTTAGTACAACACAATGGAGAAGTCTTAATCCTGTAATTTATTTGTTTTTTGATATTTTGAAATGTCTTTTCCAGCAATCAAAGCTTCATGGCTTACTCTAGATTATTTTCAACTCACTTTTTCTTTCTTTTAAATTTTAAATTAGTGATGGAGGTGAAAGATAATTTACAACCAATTTTTTTTTACCGTAGTATAGTGTCCTCTCCTCTTAAGCCATTTCACGAACAGTATATACCTTTTATGTGGAAAATAATGATTCAGAAATCAAATGTTGCAAATTTAGATATATAGAAGTTATATCGATTGCATATTTGCATAGATTTGATGGAAGAATGCAAAATATTGTTCAAGAATATGTTTCAAAATTTGAATATATTTGAATGTTGGATATTTCTCGTAAAAACCAATAACAACTTGAACGCATTGACCACTGCTTGTTCAAAAGCATAAAAAAACAAGCAGAAGTGTGTCTTATACTTATGCATTAACTATCATATAAAACTAATTCGACGGCTTTCAATGTGGAAAGTTTGATGATGATGGAACGTTAAAAATGCATGCCAGATACAGGGAGTGAAATAAAGGGAAATTGGAACTTAGGAACTCTGAAGAATTCTTTAGAAATAAAATATTTCAGTTATTCTGGAGAAAAAAAACCTAAGTTGAAATTATAGAAGATGCTTCTTTTATGTACCACAAGTAAAAGAACTATTTTTTCTTCATGCATTAAATATTTTAAGTAATCATAATTTCATAAGCGGCTATCCAAGAAAGTTATGTCGCACTTGGAGGGGTGGGAGAGGTTCGTAAAGCTGTGACAGTTTGTGACAAGGGGGAGGAGTAATAAAATGTATAAAAGTGTAAAATCCTCGGTTTTAATTGAAATAAAAAGATGGAAAATCAGCAGATTAAGCACTTTCATACTATTTCGTCCTTTTTATCAAAATGAATACGCAGTTAATCATTATTGTTATGTTCGCAAGTGTCATTGAAGATTGGGAAAGTATACATCAAAAGACTGAAGGAGCCACTGGGGCTCTTCCCAAATTGTTTGTGGGTAGAAAAATTAGCCATCCAAAATGTTCAGTTTTTTTATTAAATTTAATTATTTTTGTAAAGCATAGTTTTTATTAAATTAATTACATAAGGTTGGAAATGCTCAATGCTTTCAGTAAGTTATTTTTTTAATTACGGAGCAATGAAAAATGAGTTTGGCTGGATTGGTTCCATCCGTCTTTCTAGTGTTTCTATTGGACTTTCTATTATTAAATATAGCATGTACTTCGTTTTTGATTTGCCGGCATAAGATTATATGACATGTGACAATAGGTAATGGTTAAGTATAAAACTACAATATAGGAGACGAGACAAAGAAGAAGATGGAGTCACAAACATTGATGAAAAGTAACACAATTTATGGATGATCGCAAACAGTATTAATCAACTGTTAATTGGATTTGGATGCTAAGTTCTGTTGCTCGAACTGTGTTCTTTATTCTGTTTTTTATCGAACTGTGGTTCTTTATATAGGACCACATCGATCTGTTTCTAATAAGGCTAATAAGTTAAAAATATTGTTTGTTTTCTAGTTCTCAAAATTTGCAATTACATTTTTAATACAAGGAACTTCGGTTTATTTTTACATTCCAATTTCAGAATGAAATGCTCTTGCCAAATATGCATACATATTTCAAAGTGACTATCGAGAGTGCAAAACACATCAAGCTTTTATTTGCTGTGATTTTTTACCCATTTTATTCCCTAGTTAAAAGTGTCATTATCCACATCGGAATATTTCTAATAAGCTTTAAGTTAAAAAAGATCCTATTTGCTTTATTATCGTCAAAATTTAAAATTTTTTTTAATACAAGGAACTTGGGTTTATTTTTATATTTCATTTTTAGAATGAATTGCTTGCGTAAGATGGTCAATTTTGATATATCGTGCAAAGTACGTAAAGATTCTTTTTATGCTCTGGTTTTTAACCAATTTCATTCCGTAGTTAAAAGTAGCAATTATCCACATAGAACTATTTCTAAAAAGCTTTAAGTTAAAAAGATTTTATTTGTTTTATTATCGTCAAAATTTTCAATTCTATTTTAATACAAGGAACTTTAGTTTATATCCTTGTCAATAGAATCCTTCGCTCATTCTGAAAATAAAATATAAAAACATTTTATTTTTAGAATGAATTGCTTTTGCGTAAGATGGTCAATTTTGATGTATCTTTCAAAACGAATATCGTGCAAAGTACATAAAGGTTATTTTTTCTTGCTCTGGTTTTTAACCCTTTCCATAGTTAAAAATGGCATAATCCCCATCGGAACATTTCTAATAAGCTAGAAGTTAAAAAGATCCTATTTGTTTTATTATCGTCAAAATTTACAATTCTATTTTAATGCAAGGAACTTTGGTTTATAAAATGAATTGATTTTACGTAAGATGGTCAATTTTGATATATCTTTCAAAACGGCTATCGTGCAAAATAAACCCGAATGCGATGAACCATCCTTGCATAGAAGAGTTCGTTAAACACCAAATGAGGCGTATCGAGACTGATTTCCAAGATGGCAGCTTCCACCAAGAAACGCACCATTTTGATTTCAGCCCGTTATGCCCCGTACATTTGTCTCTGCCGAAAAACCGTAGTACCTAGAGGGCTTAAACAGAAAAGCTTAAAACATTGATAGGTTTTTTTCCAAACTTTTTTTTATTATTATTATTTTTTACTGCTTTCTTAAATCTCTTCCAAGAAAGCAGGAAGAAAAAGACAGAGAGAGTGGAAAAATGAACGAAAAAAAAAGCAAAATAATATAGAGTGAAATTTTTTGTGTTGCCAGTTTCGCCATTTTATTTTTGTTCCGTTGAGTTTTTTATTTTATTTTGGCGCTGCTCCAAACCGATGTTTCTTGTCTAGTATACACCACGTTTGCAGTTTTCTCTTTCTTACACCATTTCGGAGGGCAGCTTTAAGCTTTTTCTGCCATTTAACACTTCATTCTATTTTATTTTATTTCGTTAGGGGGAATGGGGGAAGGCAGGGTAGAGCAAGCAATTTTCGTTCCCATCCGCCATTATTGAGTCTATTGTTACATTCTTTTTCGTGATAGGATGAAATCATTCAAGCCATTCCTTTTGATGCTAAACTGAGAGCTGAAAAAGCAAGCAAGAAGGATGTTAAATGCTCGAATCTCGATTACCTAGCAAAACTATTAGGCTTTAGAAAAATGGAATGCCCCAGCTATCGTCTAGGGATCTAGAGAAAAGGCCAGAAAAACTATAGCGAAATGGGACTCTTTCTATTACAGTATTGCTGCAGAATGACTATAAGAAGAAACAAAGTATTTCTCTCGAAATTGCTATTTCTTAATTTATAAATTATTGAAGACCGTGATATGTTCTTTTCTCCAAACCTTATTATCTTTTACCAGTTACAATTCTTGTGAACTAGATATCTTGGATAATGTTTCAGAATGTTTAGAAATCGATTGTTTAGCTTATGTGTAAAGATATTAAATGGCAATTTGCATGATTGACTTAAAGTATTATGCTAATAACTTCTACTAGCGGGTAGAGTTTTGCAAGAAATATTTAAAGGGCGCCATAAAATTTAAAATTGCTCAAGCCAAACATTAAATGAACGATAATATCTCTTCATACTTTTCATATAGTTAAAACAAGCACAAACAAAACTTTCATTTTCCATATATATATATATATATATATATATATATATATATATATATATATATATATATATATATATATATATATATATATATATATATATATATATATATATATATATATATATATATATATATAGGGATAATACCCTCAAAGAAGTTGTTTTTCTTCATTAAGCATGACCGTGTGGTGCCCAGTGACGGCTCCCTTTTCGTATGCCAAACTCAATTTATAGTAAAGTTTCAACAGCTTACTTGGATTATGTAATGCCATTTGCTTTTAATGTAGAACACCCAATTACAAATAGTGTTGCACTCAACTCTACAGCTAGCTCGGCTCGACCACAACAACAAGTAGCGTGAATAAGTCATATCTATTTGTTTGATAAAGATCTAACAGCATATAATTTAATAAAAGCGTCGCTGGTGTCATTGATACATAGTCTGTCATTGATACATAGCTGGTGTCATTGATACATAGTCTGTCATTGATACATAGCTGGTGTCATTGATACATATAGTAGAAATGTTACCATCCCTTAGTTCTGATTATCATTAACATAATGTGATCAAATGTACAATTAAGTTAGTTAGTTTTTATTTTTAGTAGACCTAGTTAGACCATTTGTACTCATATTTTAATGTATGACCCTAAAACACTCTAATGTAATTCTATGAAACATTTTGTTTATCTGTGAAATTATTTTCTAATAAAAATCGTGCGAGATTTGCATCAACGTTATATTTTTCGAGGGATTTCATCTTTTCTCAACGATTTAAAAGAAAAAACAAAGTCGTCAAATGAAATTGATATGATGGGTCTCCCATGAAAAAAGGAGAAAGGCATTATAACATCCAGTGCATATTAACAATTTACGTATTTGAGACACACTTTGCTTGTAATAAACTATTATTTGAACTAGTTTGTTATTTTTGGCGTAAATTAGAATGGCGGTAGCCAAACTAATGTTATTTTTGAAACGTTAGTTTGCGGCGATGAAACTGACTGTAATAAACTGCTAAAGAATTGATGTAATTAAGTTGTTCTCGAGCAGGTTCACCCAGTAGAGGATACCTAAGCATAATGCTATTAATGCACAAACAATTCAAAATAACTTAGTATATTTTCAAGTCATAGTAAATCGCGAGTAACATATATCGTATAAAATAATAAGAAGAACGAGTACAATTTTAGTAGTTCCACCATCTGCAAATTAACCCCATTTCTTTGAAATACGAACAGAGCAAAATAACTTAAACTGCAATATTTTTGAAAATTTTGGTCCAGTCTAATAATCTTTAATTCAAAACAATATAAATACTGTATAGTTTTAATCAGATCTGTCGCAATGTTATTTTTTGTTACAGAATTTTATCTTCTTTTCAACTACGTAACGGTCAAAGCAAAAACATCTAATTGTATAGTGGTGAAGCATCTAGTAAAAAAAAATACTAATAATAAAATGAGAGATGCATGGTTTCGGAATCAGGTATGAAGTATGATTCAGTACAGTGGTTGCAAACTTGATAGACAGTTATGCAATTCTTATTTGCGTGATGTGCCCTAACTACCCATGGCTAGATATGTAATCTCATGCTGCTAGGGGCAGTTCTTCTTTATAAACTGGCTGTTCGTACGCATTTGATAAGATATTTTTTTTATTCCTGATTATCTTAAGTTAATTTTATGTTTTCTTGTATCGAAAATGTCATTAAAATAGGTCTGAAAATAGTTATATTACGTAATTTATTAACCTGGTGACTAACTTTACAAACTCGCCACGTTGGTCACCGAATTATTAAATTATAATGAAACAGCTATTTCTAGGCCTATTTAAAAACCATTTTTGAAAGTAATTAAAAAGCAAACACGAAATTAGTTTAAAGTTAAGATATTTTTTTAAATCAAAGTACTTGTGCAAATGTTCGTGAGCATTCAGGCCATAATTGGAAGGCGCCATTAGTGATGTGCAATGGCATTTCCGGCTATTCATATTGCAATTATTAATACACTTTAATCCCCTCCAATTTTGTAATTACTGCATAAAAACATCCTGGATATTTCACAATTTCTCATTTGGAACGAATTTTGTTCTAATAATTCAGATTGATTGTGAAGAATGTAGTGATGTTATATGCTTTAAATCCTTACATCCGATTTTTATATTTGTTTCAGCTCCGTGCGCCTTACCTCCCTTTGGGAATTCAAGTTTCTGTTTCAAAGAGGAAAGCATTGGCCTCCTCGGCACAAAATGGACTATGGTTGAATATTCAACTCTTTATAAAAGGGACGCAGGTGACCCTTTTATAAATATATATTTTTTGACTATCGAATTGAAGCAAAGATATATTTTGGCATTCTTTAATTATAAAAAGCATCTAATAGTTACTAAAAAATGATTTAAATTATCGTATTATATTTGTACTAAAATATAAAATCAAAAAACTAAAGTAGTTTGATTTTTTTCCTCATCCTATTAAAAAATTTATTAATAGTTGATTTTTCAAATTAAAGAAAAAAATATACCAGCCTTTCATAACCATAAATTATTAAAATGCTAAATCTAATATTTTTCACTAATTTTGACCTAAATTAATAGAAAATAATGAAAAAAAAGTATTAAAAAAACGCTTAATAAAAATTCTGCGTCAAGGGATTGATTTTTCAACTAATTATATATATATATATATATATATATATATATATATATATATATATATATATATATATATATATATATATATATATATATATATATATATATATATATATATATATATATATATATATATATATATATATATACACGCAGATCTATCTTACAAATATTTTTTTTCATCTTATAGACATCAACTTGCATCGAATATTTCGAATTTCATTTGTTTCCAAATTTTCATAACAAATATTTAAATATTTCATTCATTTCTCTTACGAATTCTTTATATTTATTTTATTTTACTTATATACTATCACTAAAATATATGAATTTTACCGCACACTTATAGGAAAATAATGTGCTTCAGAATTTCCAAAAAATTTATCAAAATGCTATTTATAATTATTATTATTTCTGTAGGTACAACATATGTTTAAAATATTTAGTGATGCAAAAGAAAAATTCGAACATTGTAGGTTAAACAGAAAAGGAAATATCACTGTTATTAGGCGGAAAATGCACCATATCCATGAAAAATATGAAAGATATGAAAAATAAAAAATATGAATGGCTATGGGTAAACTGCTCTTGTTTTCTCATTCCATCCCGTTTGTTCGAAAACTTTTTCCCTTTTTTCCCTGTTTCTGTTTCAAAGAGGAAAGCATTGGCCTCCTCGGCACAAAATGGACTATGGTTGAATATTCAACTCTTTATAAAAGGGACGCAGGTGACCCTTTTATAAATATATATTTTTTGACTATCGAATTGAAGCAAAGATATATTTTGGCATTCTTTAATTATAAAAAGCATCTAATAGTTACTAAAAAATGATTTAAATTATCGTATTATATTTGTACTAAAATATAAAATCAAAAAACTAAAGTAGTTTGATTTTTTTCCTCATCCATTTAAAAAATTTATTAATAGTTGATTTTTCAAATTAAAGAAAAAAATATACCAGCCTTTCATAACCATAAATTATTAAAATGCTAAATCTAATATTTTTCACTAATTTTGACCTAAATTAATAGAAAATAATGAAAAAAAGTATTAAAAAAACGCTTAATAAAAATTCTGCGTCAAGGGATTAATTTTTCAACTAATTATATATATATATATATATATATATATATATATATATATATATATATACACGCAGATCTATCTTACAAATATTTTTTTTTCATCTTATAGACATCAACTTGCATCGAATATTTCGAATTTCATTTGTTTCCAAATTTTCATAACAAATATTTAAATATTTCATTCATTTCTCTTACGAATTCTTTATATTTATTTTATTTTACTTATATACTATCACTAAAATATATGAATTTTACCGCACACTTATAGGAAAATAATGTGCTTCAGAATTTCCAAAAAATTTATCAAAATGCTATTTATAATTATTATTATTTCTGTAGGTACAACATATGTTTAAAATATTTAGTGATGCAAAAGAAAAATTCGAACATTGTAGGTTAAACAGAAAAGGAAATATCACTGTTATTAGGCGGAAAAATGCACCATATCCATGAAAAATATGAAAGATATGAAAAATAAAAAATATGAATGGCTATGGGTAAACTGCTCTTGTTTTCTCATTCCATCCCGTTTGTTCGAAAACTTTTTCCCTTTTTAGATATCTTTTTCTCATGGTCAGCAAAAATATTTGCCCGCTTCAAGAATTCTATTTAGAATAAAGATTTGACCAATGCCTTATGCGTTACAGTAAAGAAATGGAAATAGTTACTGATAAAAAGTTTGTGCGTCATCTTTTTTGATTTCTGAAACATCTGAAAAAGTTCTTGCCATTTTATTCTAAAAAAGAGATGGATTATGCGCATAATAAAAGAAATTCATTTTCCTAGTTATGGTATTGATAAAATGATTTATACCACGAATGATGTTTTTCAAACCAAGCATGATTTTAAATTTCTCCCTCAAATAGCAAATCATATCATTCGAAAATAAATTTTGTAATATTTGTATAGTTGACGATTGATATGATGATATTGGTTTGAACCCCTTAACATTCAGAATGTTTTTTTATCTGAAATTTTCAAAGGAAGACGGGAAAACATATTTGATCCTTGTGTTAATATTTGAGTGGAAATGTCGTTTGCATTTTTGAAAAGAACCAAATTTTATCTTGTCTTTCTTCGTAGTTTATTTTTCTTTCTAAAAATAATTAGTCTTAACAAGTTAGTTTGTTTAAAAAGCAATCTTATTTTTTTTAGCAAGTGTAATATTTGTTACTAAAATTTGTTTAAAACAGGAGCAAAATTTGAGCTTATCAAAAAAAACATTTGGCAGAAAAGTCCTTCTGACAATCAAAAAGATATTTAAAACAGAAAGTAAAAACAAATCGAACGAGATTTTTTTTATCGTCATCTATCAGATTGCAAATGGTCAAATATTAGCTATAGGACTTTACTATAAAATGAAACAAGATTGTTTTATATGCAAACCCATTTGTGAATTGATTTTCTTGGCGCTGTGATGTAAAATGAGTTGTTTTCGTTTTCTATTTTAAAAGCTATAAAATTTATCATACCTGTTTGTTAGATTTGGCCATATAGTACGCCACAGTAGCAAGCATTTTTGAATTTTTGCTGGCCTGCTATTGAAAAATTTAAAATAAAAGGCAAAATTAACACTTTCGCATAAGAGTATATAACACTAATTTCCAATGGCAGGGTAAATTTCAATAAAACTGCTTCATGAAACAAAAAGAAGGAAAATCAGAAAGCAAAAACAAAACATGAAAAGATCAGAAGAAATGTTTTGACCCACATTGCACCACAAGTGTCCGAGCTTTCCAGTACAGTGACGTCTCAGAGCTATCATGCAGCAATGTAGTACATTGTTGGAAGGGCATACGTGGCACTGCCATGCATACGTGATAATGCCAAAGGCATTGCCATATTGCAGATAGGAAGAATGTTTGGATTTATGTAGATGCCAATACTATGATTGTTGTTGCAGTTCATTTACCTCGCACTGGAGCTGCACAATGGGCTATTAGCGGCGGCCTATGAAACATCCCTGAGGAAAATCCGAAGACATGCCATCACAATTTTGATCCTCTGCAGAGGGGATGGCGCCCCCACTTCTGTAGCCCGACGACCTGCACGCGAAGTCGAGCACTTTACGGTAGAGCAGTTTAACGAGGACCAATGCCGCACACCCTCGGTCCCTACGCAAACTGATCCAAGTGGTCACTCACCTGCACACTGACCACAGCCAGTGATGCTTGACTTCGGTTATCTGCTGAGAACCGTGTCTTAACTATTAGTCCACTGCGGGACACCAATGCGATGAAGATGTTCTCTCAATCAATTATGACCAGCCAGGAGACGGAATTTAAAACGACTTCACAAAACGGACAGTGGAGGATATATAAAAAGGGACCAATTACAGCACTGTAATATCATTCTTTTTTGCTTTATAGTCAGCGTATCAATAACTATGTAAGTTATTGTGCTTAATTGAATTTGCAAAAACTAAAAATCTAAAGGCAACTTTTAATTATTATTTTTTTTATTCATGGATCGAATCTCATTCCATTACACAGCTCTTTAATTTTTGATTAGTCTCTAAATTACAGATTTTAAAATATTTTTGATCAAGAGAACTACAAAGCTGCGATAATATAAATTACGGATTTTAGAAAATTAACAAGAAAAGCCTAGTTTCCAACTCCATTTTTATTGTTTTAACTTTCAAAACTATCGTTATTTCCGAAAGGCAAAAAACAAAACAAATTCCAGATGACAAGAATCAGCAAAAAAAAAATACATCATCAAGTATTTTTTTAAAAAATTTCCAATAAATTATTTGCTAAGACCAGTCCAATCCATTCAAATTCTGCTGCTGAAAATTTTTTTCAATCCTGGTTTAAGTAAAATAAAATAAAAATTCAAATCATTCCTCACGTGACCAGGTTAAGAATGTTTAATTTTTTTTTATTTAAAACTTACTAAGATTAAGTTAATTAATATCCATAAACATTTAAGCAGACGCATTACTTTGATGTTTTGAAAATATTTTAATTCTAAAAAGCAAGTAACAAGTTTCTTTACCTTTGTCATACGTGCTTTGACTTTAATATCTAATTGTTCTCGATTTTTTTTTCAAAACGCGTTCGAAATGAATACATCTTCCGGTACTTAATTAAATCATCATTTTGCATTTTATTATCAGCTTGCCCGAGGTAGTTTTTTGTTTCCGCAAGAAATCATACTTCGTTCGGAATCTTCAACGCATACCCATGAGAGAACCCCATTTCAACTCCCTTATCGTTAAATTAAAAAAAAAAATGGCGAAAAAATATATTTAGATCTTTGGAATCAAACTGTTGAAAAGACACTGTAGCTGCTTTGGGGAAAAAAATATTCCATCCAACTTTACCACCTCATTAGAACTCGAAAGTTTTGCTAGCAGTTTTGGCAACAGCCAAATAATTTTCGCATCGTGCGCTAAGCCTAAAGGGAAATTAACATAATTATGAAAAATTGTTTTTATTCTTTTTTCCACGAGTAAAAATGTCTTAGCCGTAAAATTTAAGCGAATCTTAATGACGACTTTTCTACAGAACGGGCAAGAATTAAAGTAATAGCACTGGGAATTTCAACTCATTAATAAATCCAACGTCAAACCAATCACGATTTTTTCAAAAATACTTTTCAAAAGGAAACTTTCAAAAAGTTGCAGAATTTTTCGAAAAACCCATTTTAAAGAAACCAATACCCGTTTTGTTCAAAGAGGATTGCGTGATAGCAGCATTGTTTTATATTTTTGTCAATGTTTTCTCGTAAGTTCGAACATTTAAGGAAGAAAAGCTGAAATAAAAAAAAATAGTTTACTACAAGCCATTAGTGTTGGTAAATTGCATATTCTTTGTTGCAACTTTATTTAAACCTTCACTTACTCGAGTATGAAAGTTAAATAAAGAGTTTAAACTCATGAGAATGCATTATCTAATATTCATTTCGTTCAAGCGAATGAAGTCAAGTCTATTAAATTTTTGATATCTTTAATATTTACTCTGTTTTGTAAAATCTTGAACTTTATTTAATATTTATTATTTTTTATCTACTAAACTTAATTTAAAGCATCCAAAGCAAGCTGAAAGTTTTAGTAAAATATTTTTTAGTCCTTTATATTAAATAAAAGTAATGAAACATTACTTTTATCCCCATTATATGATATTTTAAATTATCTTTATTTTTATGTACAAAACTTGCTTAAGTAATTAAGTCATTATTTGCCAAACTTTATACATGATGTAATTATGATTATATGATTAAACTTTCTCATAACTTTTTTATCCTTATCAGAACTTAGAGAAAGCACATACCGCGGCTGATAAAACACTTTTTCAAAAGGTTATAGCATTATAAGAACATTTCAGAAAAGCACGTTAAATAATGTTTAGTCAGTTACTTTACAAAATAAGAATTGTTTTGAACATTTGGTACAATTATTACTTCTTTCTAAGTCATTTTAGCATCAGAACATGTAAATATAATTTTATTTTTCAGTTATTACACACTTTCAGACCACAATTAAAATTACTTGGTAATGCTGAATCAAGGCTAAGGATACAAAAAGCTGGTCGTAATAAGCAATTTGAAACACCAGGCCACACTACTTTGCTCAATTTTTTAATTAAATAGGACCAGCCTAGAGAGAGAAACATGCAATATTAATCATTTCTATAAAATGCATATCTTAGTTTGAAAAATTAAGCCAATCTCATAAATTTTTTAATGATGTGACGGAATTTATTAGAGCTCTTATTTTTAATTTTACTATAATTTGAGCTGATGTAGAGTCTAAACTGGAATTGCGTCCTCAATATTGTCTTTTCCTGTCCTTGCATGTTTGGACTAGACAAAAATAATTGATGTTTTTTTAAAAAAAGAAGAGGGAAAAAAACTTTACTTGTTGTAAATAAATTATTGTTATAGATAATAAAAATTTTAATGATAATAAAAATGTTTAGATAATAAAAACATCATTACTAGGTAGCAATTTAGCTACGAACGTATGTTAAAATGACAAGCCATTCAATAAATATCTAATAGAAATGGATCAAAAATCTACATTGATTTCAAGTTTAAAAGGAAATAATAACACTGTGCTAACATTTTATACATTCATATATTACTAATTAAAACTTTTTGTATTTTTTGTGATTTAAAACAGGTGCACAGTTAACTCAGTAAAAGACTTTATCTTAAAATAACTAATATAATAATTTATCTAACACTTTAAAAACATTTTATCCTACATCAAAAATACAGATTGTATGAGCATTTACTAATTTTTGAGTTTTTTTTCTGAAAAGTGTTGTTCTAAAAAAGTAAAAATATCTTCTAAGATGAAGAGAATATAATAATAAAAAACGAATTCGAATATGCTAATAAAGGTTAAGAATTTCAAAATGTGTTGTATAAGATACAAGAAGATAATATTATTAATTTATTTCTGTAAACATATACTAAGAACATGCACAACTTCTTAGTAACGCATTAATAAGATTTAGTCGGTGAAATCTGAAAATTATAATTTAGTTTAAACTATTTTTTTCTATTTTCTCACTCAAGCTAAGAAATGTTTCTTTTATTTATTTAATTTTCTTCATTGAAATTATTTTTATGAGAGATAGATTAATGATAGATTATAGATTATTAACGATAGAGATAGATTATTAGAGACAGATTGCTCTCAAATTTTGCACGGCTTACAAACCACTGTTAGAAACATTTTTATTTAAAAAAAAAAGAAGTCCGAAATAATCTCTATGGGATTATATTGTTTGAAAAGAAAATCTAAAGTGCTCTAAGTGTTCAAAGTTGAAAAAAGTACAGAAAAAAAATTCATTATATTATTTGCACATTTTGAACAAAATCTTAGTACATTTAAAAAATGTTTTTTTTTTTATTTTTTATTTTGAATAATTTAAGAAGAAACAACCTTATATATCAAGTATTATTTCGCAAGTTATTCATTAAATTTTTTTTATTATTTTAATTAATAAAGAGAATACCATTCACTTTATTAAATAAATAATCCCAAGAAACTGAAAAGATAAGATATTAATCAATTAAAAACCTTTATTCGCTTCGAAAATATACGGATTGGAAATAACAGTCTACAAGTTTTAAGCTCTCAGAAATAAGCATCCATTTTTCAAGACTTACCCTAGCTACTACTAAGGTTTTTCTAGTTTTATTTCTCACATTTATTTTCAATATTTCACTGGCAACTTTCTGTTTTCTTTTTTTAAATAACTTTAGTTTTTTCTCCTTTACTTTCTGCAAGTTTTGAAAATGGGCGCCTGTTTTTGACCACTTGAAATATGTCGATTGTTTATTTCCAATTTGTACATTCCCTTCATTGTAATAAACTATTTCTTTCATTGATAAAACGTTTATAAATGACTTAAAATGATTCTATAAAATATGTTTTAACAAACACTTGAGGTGAACTTATCTTCGTTATTTTTTTCTTAAAATATGCTTATTTTATAATAATAATAAAACATTTTACTTTTCAAAAATGCTTACTTCAATATCTCTTCGTTCATAAGAATTTCGCGCAATTGGTGAGTACTGTTCGGGATATCTATAACATGTATTTAAGTCACGTATGTCTAATTTTTTTGTGTCTTTTTTGAATGTGTAACTTGCTTTATCAAACATTGAGGATCTTAAAGAGTTGCCTCTCGGTAGCGATTTTCCAATCCAGCGGCTTTTAACGACCAAAATAAAAAAAAAGCTTGATTTTTTTTTTCAATTTAGGTAAAAATTTTAAAAGAGCTAAAGCTTGTCTTATAATTTCGACCTACTATAGCCAATGAGAAAATCTCCAAAAAAGGGAGCGAGTCGTTAACTACTGCTGGATTGTCAGTTAGCATCCTTTTTTTTGTTTGCATTCGAAAGCAAGGTCTACCACTCCACATTTCTACATAAGATTTCAGATAGGGGCGATACGCTAAAATATATTTTTTAAATTTTTTCAGTATAGTGTGCACAGACGCATCAAAAGTTTTCTATTTAAAAAAATATATAATACATTTTATTTGTTTACTCAAAGAGTGTTTGCCTGTCTTTCAATAAATCTAAAATATTTTAAACAAAATTGTAAAACCCTTTAATCATATTCGATTTCTCACCAAAATGAGTCTCAATTAGCATTTTCTATTACTGAATATTCGCGTCTTTATTCATTTATTCAATCATAAAGACTAATGTTATACAATACAAATGTACGAATTTGTAATATCATTTCCAATATCAAAATCCAATTTTTAAAAGAAAGCATTTAAGCAGATTTTGATTGAAAAAAGTTAAAAACTTGTTTTTTTTTATCTAAAAATTCTCTTTTTTCAATTTTAATTTCTAAGAAATTTATAAATTTAGGTATTAAAACTGTGGATTTCGTTGCAAAATGTACAGTTTGACAAATTTTTATAGATGAAATAAATGACTCATGTATAGTTTTAACTTAAAAATAAAATAAATTTCAGCATTACAATATGAAAATTCATAAATTAATTTTTTATCGTATTAGAAAAAAATCATTTAGTTTTATTTATATTTAAATAAATTGATATTAAAGATTTAAACATCTTGGAAAATTTTGAGTTTAAATATAAAACGTAAAGAAAAATATTATTTTAAAACCAAAAAAATATATTTTTTCTTACTAATATTTGTAAAACTTATTCTACGATCAACTGTTACATTATTAATAAGCAACTATTCTGTGAATTTACATTACTTTTAATAACAATTATGCTACTCATTTTTATGAAGAAGTATGTTTATATTATGTTGGTTTGATTTTATTTTTCAGTCATTCTTTTAAGTTTCAAACAATTGATATTTTTCTGGCTATACCTTAAATATATAACAAGTAACAAATACACAACAGTAGAAATGCCATTTTTACAGACTACAAAGTAATTTTGAGAGAAAAGTTCAATAACTATTCTGTGACTTTTATTTATTTTATTTTTTACCACTGCATAGAAGAAAAAAAATAGTCAAGATTCTTTAGACGTTTTATTGTGTTTTTTTTCCTTCCCTTTATTCGTTTCGAGAGAAGGTTTTTTTTCGTACTTTCTGTTCTTATGTCAACCTCTTTCCTTCGTGTCTTCAAGGTCGTTTCAAAACTTTGTCGAAATAAAAGCGAAACAAAGAAAGAGAGACATTTCACCGAGCTTTTCCATTGTTTTTGTTTTCCTAAGAATTCTCTCTTTTTCCCACGGGAGTCGCCAAAGGAATTTTAGATCTGCCTTTTGTATTTTTGGAAGACTCGCCAAACAAGAGATTCGATTTGTCGTAGGGTTATTCGCAAACCTTACTTGAAGCAGTAAAGGACATTTGTTTCTATTTAACTCAAAATTCTAACTTAACTAAAAAAAACATCCCTCTTGGAAGAAAAGTTAGCTAATAATTTGGTAAAGGTATCAGTTATAAACCGTAATATTACTGGGTATACACGAGTCAACCACATAAAGTAACTTTTTTCAAAAGTCAATGACATTAATGTTACTGATTGTGAGACTAAAATGGCATTAATTAAGACGGAAAAAAAATTATTTCTTACTGAAGTTTATCAGAGGAATATTACATTTAGAATATGTTATTTTATACAATTCCATGATCGCTTTGTTTTAAAGTAGTCTAAGCTGAACTATTTTTTTTCTCCATAATTTAAACCTTAATGTTGTTTTCAGTTTTTTCACATTATCTATTATATATAATTCTCTTACGTGGCTCCCAAATTTTGGCTGTATTTCTTTTCCGCTGGTGGCAACAGTTTTCCTTTTTAAAGAAGTACTTTGTACAACTAAATAAGATTCTTTTCACAACACTTAAATAAATATTTACTTTATTTTCTTCAAATATACAGAAAACACTCGGCAAAGAATTATGTTAGGTTAGAAAACATTTCGCTAAAAAAATTACGAATTCTAAAAGAAATAAAAATAAACAACTTAAAATAAACAACTTAAAAAATAAAAATGCTGTTGCCAGCAATAGAATTTTTTGAAAGTTAACTTAGCAACATAAATCAAAATGACATACAAGCGCAACTAGATCAAAATTATGATACCTGAGCGCTTGACGTAACAAATCCTTCAATTCTATAAGTGTTGTATCGCCAAATGCCCAGATTAACAATTGTGTTTTTAAAGAAATTCTATAAAAAGTTTTAAATAAAAAAACTTCTATCCAGCTACTTCTACAGCTGCTTCTTGAAGAACTTGGCTCACTGATTAAAAATATTGTTTTAATTTTACAGTACTAACTTTACTTCTACTTACATTATTGCTATGATCCTCTTTCATTACATTTTACAACTTCATGCTAAATTTGAGGACTTTAAGTTGTTTTGTGGTTGAATACTGACATTTAGAAATGTGTACAGAAAAAAATTGATATTTAGAGGTTAAGAGTTGCCTCAGAAAAATTTGAATTGTTGACATTGAACTTAACTATGGAAACAATCGTTTTTGTGAAAAATTGAATTGTATCGTTGACATCAAAACTAAAAATATTGTGTTTCAACTTTACAATACAATTTACTTTACAATACAATATAATTTGAATTGTTAGCAATGACTTAAACAAAAAGTTTTATTTTAACTGACAAATACTATATTATAATTTTAACTTTGTCTATGACTATATTCATTTTCTTACTCTTTTCTTTGTTTTTTATACATTTTATTTTCTTGTGATAAAATAAAAAACTTATAGTTGTTCTGCTTCTGAACACTGATGAAAACACAAAATGATGGGCTTCATCAACAATCAAAAATATATACATTTATTTTACAAATTCCATATTATTAGGGTGGTGCCCTTCAGAGAATTAAAAATACAAAATTGTCTTCATCGAAGCCGATGCTTTACATCCGGCGTTCAGTGGCAGACTACTATTTCATATTGTTTTACAACACATGGCTTTAGCCCTCTGGTGGGAAAGACTTTAAAACAAAACTTACAACAGTTACTTTTCTCAACAACTGAAATTTAGAATAGTGTGATTAAGCAAAATATGTGAACTGTTTGCAATTTCAAATTAATATTGAAATGTACAGGTTTAGAATTTTCTACAGTGAAAAGTTTTCGGAACATCAGTATTCAAAAAAGTATACAAAAGCTAGACGTTAAGAACATATCCAATGAGCGAGCAAAGCGAGCATTGGATTGCGAAGCAATCCGAAATGAACTGCGAAAGCAGTTCCGGGGGTTGGCGAGCGCCAGCGAGTAGGGAGCAAAGCCTCCTAGTATTATAAAATTTGATATTACATTCAAATCAGATCGAAAAATTTTCAGGAAGAATGGAAAGAGTTTATAAAGTTTTGAAACTTTGAGAAAATACTTATATAGGGTCTAGCAATGGAAAACAAAGAAAAATTCCAGTTTTCTGAGGGGACGCTTCCCACTATTTTTCTCCCTGAAACTATAATTAATACTTTATAAATAAAATGTTAGTGCATTTTTTTATTTTGCTCTTTAAGGACAGTAAACGGCGATAAATATTCACTGTTTCATTTTATGGAATTTGTCTTATTTCAGCCACGCAACTGTATTTAAATGTGCTGGTATTTGTATGAAATTGTATAATCTCTACTTAAATTTACTGTTTACTTTAAATTTGCATAAGCTAAGTCATAATCCACACTTAAACACAGCGTGCATATATATGTATAAGGTTTATACATAAATGGTTTCTCTTTAATATACTTATTCTAAAAACACACTAAACATATTTTATACACTTAACTCAATGATGTTTTTGTGTTTAATCTTATAAATTTAATGTGCGAATTCTTCGACATATTATTTAGTGTTTTCGGACAATGAAGAACTGAAAAATATGGTATAGAAAAAAATTGAATGAAAGTGTTGACGCACCTAAATGTTTGCGAACATGAGAATGTAATGCAGAATGGTGACAAACAATTTATAGATGTTGGAATATTTAGTTAATTTCTAGAGTTACATAATTTCTGATCCCATGGTGATATGTTTAGATTTTTTTGATCTTAAATACTGGCTAAAAATAAGGTTGAAATTTTCTTCCGCATGAAACACGAGCAACTTACTGACTGCCTGGTACGTCTTTTTTAATTGCATTTTTTTGGAACCTGACCAATATGACTATTGACTGATACGAAATATTTAGTTAAATAATGTAGTATCAGTTAAATAATGAAACGAGTGAAAAAACAAGAAAAAAGCGAATCACTCTAAGTAACTTTGGATCTGCAGTATGGACTTTCACGTATTGGGACTCAATTGTAATGATTCGATAGTTTCACCTATTAATTAGCATAAACGATGCTTTAAGTTACGAAATCGGACACAAAAACGTACTTCCTCTGAATAAACATAATTTGTCTAAAGAATAATTATTTCTGACTCTTAATATATAGAGGGTGGACATGATCTAGGAAATATTGCCCCGATAGTTTGGTCAGTTGAGATGTCCAAAGTTCTAAAGTTGGGTACCCTTAATGTTAATTTTTTTTACGAATTTCGTCATGTCTCTTAATTTTTTAAGCGAATTGATTTTTTTCACGCAATTATAAAATTCATTGATCCAATAATAATTCCATGCAAAAATAATTTTAAATCATAATTTAATATTTTTTTAAATATTTTATTTAAAAATGACCAAAAAAAACTTAAACTGTATGGTATACAAATTTTTAAAATCACTCTAAAAACGTAATTCTGTAATTCAAAGTACAAAATTTGAATGAAATCGTACGAATAGTTCCTGAGAAAACGAATTTTAACTGTGCGACTTAGTTAAACCTTATTAAGAGTGCAGCAATTTTAACTACATTGTGTTTCAGCGCGTCCTAAATGTGCAGTGCGCAAAGTTGAAATAAATAAATAAAACGAAACACTTGAATAACTTTTGATCTAGATAACGGTTTGTCATGTATTGCGATTTAATCTTAATGATTCTATTTTTAGATATACTATCTTCATTGTATGGACGATGTTTCATGTTATGAAATTCCTCTAGAAACATACTTTTAGAATTATTTTTTCTTTCCAGATTTGATTTCCTGACAATCAATAATGGATGTAAGCCGTAGTTTAGTCAAAGAATATACATAGGTTGATTGATTGATTGAATGTAGAGTTTAATGGCACAAAATCCAAATGTGGACATGCTGCGCCAAACAATATGTTTATACATGTCAAAAATGAAGTGCATACTTATTTTCCTAAATATAATTAAAAATTGATAAAATCATATACAAACAATCAACGGTAGTATTGGAATAAAATCACGTCAAAGTTAAAACACAGTAAAATAGTATAAAGGTAAGAATATCCTTCTAAAAATGAATAAATTCATGAACAGAATAAACTTATATACAATTTAAAATGCCAATAGCACGTAAAAATGCAAAAATGTTCGGATGATGAGAGTCACCTAACAAATCTCCCATAGATAAAATAGAACTGCCAAAAAAGGCAAGACGATGTCTGTTAAAATACGGGCATGTGATTAAAATATGGTGAATCGAAAGTAAAACATCACAAGTGTTGCATTGAGGAGGTGGTTCACCAAACAACAAATGTAGATGGGTCAGTCTGGTGTGTCCGATTCGCAGACGGGTAAGCTTAACATCTGCACTACGTAGTCGCAACACAGGGAAGGGTTCCAAATTTGACTTATGAGCGTGCAACTTATTATTCACTTGGTTATCCCACTGCTGCTGCCATAAAGATTTTATATACTTTTTAATATGTATTTTTACATCTGAGAATATCTTGAACTGTTTAGGGCTGGACTGGAATGACATTCATTCCTCTCCCATTCTGGTTTCGGATTTTCTGAATGTCAACGGATTCATTGATCTGGTCTGACCCCGTCAGACCAGATGGGAATTAGCAACAACAACAACATCTGAGAATGGTATAGATAAATTTAAAGTAGTAGTAGCAGATCGCGCTGCTGTATCGGCTAAATCATTGCCAGGGATTCCAACGTGACTTGGAACCCAGCAAAATAAAATATCGAAACCATTTTTATGAAGATTAAATAGCAAATGCTGTATAAAACACAAAATGGGATGAGTTTCATTGTCAAAATGGTTGAGTTGGCGCAACACGCTCATACTATCTGAGTAAACGCAGTATTTTCGATTCAAACTAGCTGAAATAAGCCTTAATGCCAACAGAATTGCAACTGCCTCAGCGGTGAATACGGAACACATAGTTGGTATTCTATAACTGTAGGTGTCGTCAGCAATAACAATACCACAGCCTACATAGCCAGGACATTTTGAGCCATCTGTGAAAACCGGAACATGTTGACAATATTGATGACGATGAGCTTTGTATAGTTGCTGAAAAATGATAGGCGCAACATGAGAAGAATATACATAGGAGAAGATAACTAGCTTTCACAGACATCATGCAAGTCTCTGTGTATAAATATTAAAAAAAAACATTTTGGGGGCAGCAGAGATTCTTGATACGAGTTTGCACCATGCTTTCCTCCCAACGACTTCTGAGGTTGGCGGGAGAAGAAGAGTTTCATTTTTTGTATTTATTGTTGATTTCTGCACTATTGATACACTAAACAGTACTGAACTTTTAATTAAGAAACTTCTTTGAGAACTGATGTACGTTAAATCTGCCGAGTCGCAAAAGTCCTCCATGTTTCCATAACAAATCAATACCTCTGGGGGTACTGGGTTGGAGATCGATCGTTCTCTGATTCAGGTCAAAATTACGATCTGTGGATGAATGAATGGATTCATTCATGTTGGATGCATGAATGGATCCGCCCTATAAACGGGTGAGACGTATGATGTGGCAGAAGTCGAATTCTTGGCCATAGATAGCGCCACTGAAAAACAAGAAACGCACACTCCGCCTTAAATTTGCTCGGTTTCACCAATCAGGCTTGCCTTTGTGGTTTTACCTTCACACCCTCAAGATTGCATTTTAAATGATAAAGCAGCAGTTAGCTCTAAAATTACAAAATATATCTCTTTTATTTTATTTTATGCGCCTTACCTCTTTAAAGGAATCACATATTAACGATTATAAAATTAAATTTTAGCTCAATTTACAATTTAAATCATGCAGTTCTTACCATTAGCGGTTAAACATTAAATATTTTATATGAAACACAGAAAAAATAAATAAGAATAGGAGCCAAATAAATGCCACAAACTATTCGACAAAAATTACTTTCAGCACTTATTAATCAATATCTTTCCTTCTATTCTTTTAATAGTGTTTACTTCTTCATCAACTGTGCAAAGCAGAGAGAAATAAAGAAAATTTAAGACCACAGACATTGCTGTGAAGCAGGTCTTCTATTTGTGAAGCTCTTCATGCCAGCTGCTGCCACTGGGGAATTCTCAATAACATTTTTAGCTCGCCTTTGTTGACGGGTCTATTTTATCCTTAGGAAAATTTCTAGCTTTTATGACACGCCAGTAATATACCGACTGACTCTTACGTCATCCAAATACCTTATTTCGGGTAGCTATATATATTCGAGCACAAATGTCTTTTTCTGAAAATCGCATTAAAGTTGAAGTTTTCGCCGCATGGAATAGTTATGGAAGGATGCTTATAAATGTGGAAATATACGAGCCTTTTGATTAATTTAAAAGTTTAATGATAGAAATATTCGTTTTAAATTAGCATTTTTTAGTGAGGAAATGTTTTTTTTTTTTTTCAAAAAGAGTAAATGTTTTTTTTTCTCTTCAGATCCAAACTTATTAGTCATCTAAGGCAAAAGTTATCTCTCAGTTCCCTATATTATGGATTTGGCAACAACTATGTAGTAAGACTACCACTAGACTAAACATGAATAATAGTCATATTCATATTTTACTCTAAGTTTGAACCAACTATTCATATATTAAAGTACTATTCATATATTCTAAGTACTATTCATATATATTCTAAGTACTATTCATACATTACTCTATGTCTGAAAAATTTAATTCAGAATTATTTTAATTCCCACAATACGTTTAAAAGCATATCGAAGAACCATGTGCCACCTATGTGTAAAAGCTTGACAAAATCTGAAAAATTGCTGAGAATTTTAATGCTTTTACTCTGATTTTAAACTACCATTATAAAAATCTTTAGCAAGCAACATAAAAGCTGTCAATTTATGATTTAGGCTTCATAATTAAATAATAAATTAAATACATGCAAGAAAAAGTATACTTGATGTTTATGTACTTTTCTAAGCTCTTAGTTCGAGAATTATTCGGAAATTAAGATCCATATCATTGTAGCTATTCAAATTTAGATTGATTTTTTTAAAATGAGTATGTACTGGCTCCCGGCATGCCTTGTAAGATTTATTAGACACCATTTATGTTGGCAGCGTTGCAGTGTACAGTGGAAAATATATGTTCAAAATATTTAAGGAATTTATCTGCTCACCGTTTGTGAAAAACGATCAGTGTTTCAGTTTTCAACCTAAAAGAACAATTCATCGGAGGAAATTCATCAACAGAATAAGCAACGTGGCTTTTTTTGTTTCGTTCTTTTTTCGTCTTTTTTTTCAACGTGCAGAAGTTTATTCCTCATGGTTATGCCAGACCCAAATGCGTATTTGTATCTCAAGAATGAAGAAGGTCACGGATACCCACACATGTGACCTATGACGTCTGAGCCAGCTGATCGTTTATAAGCGAAATGGTGTGTTAAAGTTGAACTTAGTTTTTCTTCATAACTAAGAATGTTAATTAACGTGAAGTTAACTGAGCACAGCGCCGTATTGCAAATTGAATTTATTGAATATAATTCTTTTACTTAACTTAGATGCACTATTTGTTTATTTATTTTATTGTAACCATGATTTGTTTTGTGTATCTGGCAACGTCGATGCATAATGAGTTTGTTTATGCTCTACATGACTTCGTGCCTGGTATTGCGTTGAGTACGAAATGAACAGCGGAAAATTGAAATCTTTGTGAAAGATTATTTGCGTAAGAATATAGAATGTGTCACTTAAGACAATTGATGCTTGACGGGCTTGAATTAATCGAAATATAAGGAAAAAAAATAATTGGTTACGTAAACAAATACCACGTTTCAACTGCCAATCAGGATCGAGATACCCACCCGACGTTACTTGCATGTATCCTATTAAGTGATTCACATCTGAAATCTGATCAGATATTTTGGAAGGAAACAGCCGGACCAATCGCCGCACAGTTCAGACTTAATGAAGAATGATTTTCACTCGTTAGGATCTGGTATTTTGCTCGTTACATAAAAGAGTTTCTCAACAAGTGCTTCTTCATAAATAACGAAATGAAAGAAGCCCCCAGTTGAAGAATAATTTTTTCTGACAGGCGGCAAACTTTTATGGCATAGAAATATAAGCTTTTTCGTGATCCTAGTTTTTTCGTGATCTACTTTATGAACGCATAATACTTTTCACATTTTTTAGCGTTTTTCGAACACATTGAACTATTTTAACGTAGTTAACTTTATTTATATGTTATTGGACAAAAGTTCTCAATGACAGTCTTTTTTTATTCTTTTCAAAAAAAAAGGTATTTAATTTCTTCGAGAAATAAAATCTTTTGAATAATAAAATTATTAAGACTTTTTTTTCCTATTTTGCTAAAAAAACATTTATTGTTCTATGAAATTGATTAAGAGTTATATAGATTCTATACAAGGTGGCCATTAAAGTCCGCACCCTGTATCTAAACTTTTGAACAACTCCTCCTGTTGAAGAAATTCCAAGATGGAGTTTCTATATCGAAAAAGGTATGGGTTTGGGTAATTAAGTGAATTATAAAACTGTAGAGCATCACATACGAATTAATACGAATAGACCCAATTGTGGACATTAATACTTTAAAACAAACGTTTAAAACGCACTTCTCTGTGTTATTGATCCCCAACCCTCAGACAGGACTAAACAATCTTGGAGGAAAAAGAAACTAATTAACAAAAAATTACTTTGCTTTCTATGTTTATGTCTACAAAGTGTCTATACATAGTCAACTGATGTTGTTTTACATCTTTGGAGTTAACTTTTCCCCATTTACCATAACGCTTTCGTAACGTTAATGTAGCACATTGCCGTTATATACTAAGTCTAGATTTTGCTAATATTCAGCAACAGTTCTCAAAAATTTTGAGTGTGAATACAGATTTTATTGGGCAACCTTTATACAACGCCTAGGTAAAGTGCTATTTATGTCATATACATTTCCTATGTATATTCTTGCCTACAAGGTATTCTATAGAACATCAGTGTTTAATGCATTGCCAATAATATACATATTTTTTTTTTAAAAAAAAGTTGTATTTAATTTCAATTAATGAACAGATTTCTCATGCTATTCAATAATGCACAAATTATAAACGTCTTTATTAATTCTTTTATTGATATGATACTTGATAATTATTTAGTTATGTTTATTTCAGCCTAGGATTATGAGGAATTAAAAGTATTTTCACAAACAGATGTAAAAAGCATTAATTTGAACACCAAAGAATTATTGTTTACAAAGCATCTCTTAGCGAAAACACTCAACGTTTCGACTGCAAGTAAAGAATAGAGTTTGAAAGAATCGAAACAATGCAAACAATCCTTGAAAAGAAAATAATCAAACTACAAATAATTTTGCACTCTCTTGCAGCTTTTGATCAATACTTCAAAACCATTCATTTACTAATTAGTTGAACTGTGAATCGCTTGAAAAGAATCTTTTGATGTATTATTCATTGTGAAGCATTCGTCATCCGGAAGTGTTTCTCTAAGTCCTTAAGGAGGTTTGTAATGTACTTTTCGGTATGAATAGAACACAGTGAATCTCTGAAAGATATTAAGTAAAGCTACTCAAGGTACTTTAAATTTAAGAAAAAATTTTTACAATTATAATTTATTTTAACTTAGTCACAAAATTAAAACTAATTTACTCCAATTACGTTCATGAATATGTTACAGAGCCAATATGTTATTGTTAAAATTTTGTAATACTTAAAAACAATATTACAATGTTGCATTATTGATTTTATATTCTTTTAAATGGATATGGTTTAGGTACAGAAAATAATGAACAATTAGCCGTCTTTGGGGAGAACTGAATTGAATGTAAGGTTTAATGGCACAAGTTTCAAAAAAGGACATGCTGGGACAAACAAGCGGTTTTTCTTACAGCCAATGTAAGATAAAGCATATCTGCTTTGCAAAATACATTATATTGTTATAACTATGCATGACACGCAAAACATTCAGAAGACAATAAAATCAGATAAAGTTGTAAATAGATTAAAATTGCATAAAACAGGTTAAAACGGTACATCTATACATAATAATAAAAGCGGCTGTGTGTCTGTCTGTAATCACAATATATCGCCCCAGAAGCCTCGCCCAGGCACGAAACTTGACACAAAATTGTGTTTTGACATAATGAAGAAGTATTTTTTTTCTTTTTCAAAAATTTGGATTGGTTTTTTAGTTATCAGTCATTTTGTAAGAAAATCTATGCTTTTTCGTCTTCAAATAAGAGCCATATTAAAAAAACTATTAAAAAATGCATATCTCTTATAAATGTATGCTAATGCGAGCCTTACAATTGAAATATTAAATTTCGACAACTTAAACCAATAATATACGAAGAAATTAATAATTTAATTGCAAGGTTCGCATTTGTTTAAATTTATCAAAGTGGAGAAAAGTTTAACTTTTGTATTAAAAATGTGGCAACATATTCCATACGTAAATAGAACGCTTTGCTTTGATTTATTTGTCGCTGTTCATAATTGTTATAATAAGTTTTTCTTCTTCTTTCCACGCTCTATTTTTTTTCTTAAGCGAAGACGATAATTTTTGTAGCAATGTAGAAATAGAAATTGATACCATAAAAAATTATATAGAAATAGAAATTGATATCATGAAAAAATAATTCGTTTTTGGGGTAGACTATATTTGAGGGTGCCCCCGCCAAGTTGTGATCGAGGTTGATCGCCAAGCTGAGCGATGTTGAAAACCAATCGTTATTCTGATTGGTTTAGATTTTAATCGTGATTCTGATTGGTTAAGAATTTAGTGTTGTTTTTAAATGTAATTTCAGAGATCCGTTAGTCCTACTTTGGATACTGGCTGGTAAGGTTACTCTTGCTTCTGGTACTAAAAATGAATACTGTCAATAAGACAAATCTTAAGTTTCTGTACGATTTGAATAACAAAGGAAAAAAAAGTAGTGATTGACTGGTGTATGAATGAAGGTTTAATTAGTAATAGATATAAATGTCCTGTTTGTGGGAAAGATGTCTCTGGTTGAACGTAAAGATTGATCAGATGGATTTGAATGGGTCGTGTGAAAGGTTCAAATGCTCCCAACATAAAAAGATCTATTAGAAAGGGATCGTAGTTTAGACAGTACCTAACTGCAATTAGAGAATTCTGTGCACCAAAATCTGAAGATATTCAAGCTTAATGAAGAAGTGAGTTATTTTTCTCTTTTTCTTTCTGTGCTTACTCCATTAATTTTTGTTTCGATTCAAAATGCATTTTAGTGGGTTTATTAATTTTGATTCTATTCTGTTCACTGCAATTTTAAAAAGCTTTGTTTAAATTTTCAATTGTTTCATTGAAATATCACTATGTTTTGGCCGCTATTCCTGTTACCACGGAGTTCTGGCAACCAAGTAAGACGCCAAACATAAGTCGCCGATTTCGCCAAGGGGAACCCTCAAGTATATTTCCCCCCGTTTTTGTGTTCTTTTCATGCATTTAGCATTTTAGTTTTTTTTCTTGAGCGTTGTAGCCATATAATATATAAAATAAGAATTTAATTGTTTTTGAAGGAACGATCACACTTACCTTGGATCTCTTTGGTTTTTCTAATCTTTATTTTAACAGTTTTTATTACATGTAATTAGTTATTTCAGAAAGTCTCAGTTTGCAGGTAAGCACTTAGATTTTAATACTGAAGTTTCATGATTTGCTTTCATAGTATGTTCTAAAGTATTCGTTGACTTCTTAAAAACCCGATTACTGACATGCATACCTGCCAACTTTTAATCCTTTCAAGGATGAATTTCCCCAATGGTAGTAATATGGAATTGAAAAGTTCAATTTCAGGTATAGTTCGTTCACCAGAAGTTGAGACTTGGCTCCACCTCCTGGGACGCAGAGTTCATTTCAGCGCGGGAGTTAGAAGAGAAACATCTCCGTTGTTGAAATTGAGACAACCCTTAATTTGTGCCAAACACGAAAAGTGAATTCTTTTTCACTTACTTTGCTTTATCATCTGCTAATATACCTTTTGTTACACTAGCTAATTAAATATAGTTTAAATTTAAAAACTGTTGTTCTCCCAGCGAAATGTCTCATAAAGGACAAACTATTCACTCAAAAGAAAGAAATATCATAAAAAATAGTGTAAAATATCATCAAATTTATGAGATATTCATTGTTAAAAAAATGCACATAAAGTTTGCGAAATAAATATTTTTGCCGAACGATCGCCAAATAGCAACATTGTTCAGGATTGCTCACAACCTTCTCCCAAAAATAGTGAAATAGTATCGTCGCATACCACGTGATGAAGGCGGAGCCAAGTGCCAACTCCTGGTGAACGAGCTATAGAAACATACGCTGTATTTTGAACAAGTTTATGACAACTAGCGCAACTGTGTTACAAATTTATATATACGCTTTTTTTTTAAAAAAAAATTATAAATTAAGTTAATAAATGCAAGAAATCAATAGGAAGCTTACATTTTGTTACCACATTAAATATAGTAATACAATTTTACGCCAAATGCGTAAAAGTTGGCAGGTATGGACATGGCAGAACCGCCTTCCAAAAAATTTTGTATTTTGTCAAAGAAAAGGATATTAAGAGATTCTCAAAGAAGAAGAAGGGCCCAAGAAACATCTGTGGAACGTCAAAGAAGGATGGAACATGACCAAATTTCGACAAGCAATTCTAGAGCCCAAGAAGTATCAGAGAAACGTCAAAGAAGATTAGAAGAGGTTTTCACTTATTGACCAATGATGATATCGAAAGCAACTTTTGTATTATGCTTTTACAATTTCTGAGGCCTTTTTTTTTAAAAAAAAAAAAGCAAGTCTCCACCTGATATTTATATTATAGGTTAGATTACCATAGGCCTTAGGTTACCATAGGCCTTATGTTACCATACCAAAGTTACATCTTCAAACATCCTCAAGAGCTATAACACATCTGCAACAGAACTGGATATGAAGACAAAATTGCAGGACAGGAACACTTTAATTGTCCACTAATTTTCAGATTTCCTGCTATGTTTTAAAAAACTTTATTTGTGAAAACCGTTAGCGTGGCGGACAGCTGGCCGCCTTTAGCGGCTAGTATGTAATAAAATACAAATCTTTGGGAAGCAACTTGGTCAACTTTCCAAGTTGTATTGTATGGCATACAAAATTTTATGGTAACCAAACAGAATGCGCATCACAACTGTATATAAATATTTTAAATCTTCGATGCCTCTTCATTTTCTAATACACAACTTAATTAGTTTTAAATCAATTTTTTTCACTGTCTAACGTTTGCCCGCGGCTTTACTCGAGTGAAAATATTTTGATTTCAACTATTTCCAAAAGATGTGATATTTTCAAATATCTTTATGTATTAAATTTTAGTAATAATATAAATTCTGTCCAGCAGCCATTGAATAACATAATCCACCGTAAGTATGAGTTCGGGATATTTCAGTATAGTAGGCAGCAGAAGCACTATTTCCATCTTTGTCGTGAGATAAGATAGAAAACTCATCCCAATTTTCCGTTTTATAGTGTATAAGTTTTTCATGCACCTCACGTGCCATACTCGTGAATTATATAAAATATATATACTATTATTTGAAAAAGCAAGCTCCGTCACCAATAATTAATATGACAGTATGCGGCACTACAGCACCGTTTATATTTAAAATTCCTACAGCCATTTTAAACAGAATCAAACATAAATCTAAATAATTACTCTGTGGTAACTTGTTTTAAATTTCTCTTCAAATACAAAATTATTCTAACTAAATACTAAACGCATAACTAACAATTCAACGCTACTTAAATTATTGCTTAAAACATTTGTTAGGTTAACCTAACAAAATAAATAATAACTACACGGTTGCTAATAGATAGAGAAATTTCCAAGTTTATGGGACCACGTAAAAAATAAAAAATATTTGGAAAACTTAGATCTTTTGAAAATATGATGAATATTTAAAAGTTTATGTTAAATATTATAGTTCGTTAAAAACATGTTAAGCGTAGGAAATTTGTTTAATATAATTAAAATACGCTTTCTTGAATTTAAAAAAAAAAATCTATTTATATATTGTACCAAACCCATAAATATGTAAGAGATCATTCAATGTACAGTTTCATAGAAAATATAAATATATTTCCATTTTCTTCCATGCGAATGCTTCACAATCTCATTAACGCACAACTATGCCACGAGATTATGTCAAACATGCCGCGAGAATTCAGATCATAATAATAATAATAAGTTTTGTATATTTATATTAATTTTTGCTTTATTTTATCATAAAATATTTTCACTTTCTTAATATCCTGGAGTGGTGCAAACAATTCCAGCCATTTTTAATGTTCCATTAAACCCCAAAAAAGTTGGAATGCACTCTTTTGGGTGAACAATTTATGAATGAATATAAATAGCGTGAAAATAAACCAATAACGTTGACAAAATTATTTCCTTCCCCTTAGCGATGTTGAAAATAAATATTATCAAAAGTGTGTACTATAATTAGAAAATTAAATGATCATATTTCGAAAAGAAAATAGCATCAATGATGCTAAAAATAAATATTATCAAGAGTGTGTACTATAATTAGAAAATTGAATGATCACATTTCAAAATGCCTGCTCAACGCCTTAAGAAAATAACATCAATGATGCTAAAAATAAATATCATCAAAAGTGTATACTATAATTAGAAAATTAAATCATCACAGTTCAAAATGTCTGCTCAACGCTTTAAGAAAATAACATCAATGATGCTAAAACTAAATATCATCAAAAGTGAATACTATAATTAGAAAAGCAAATGATCACATTTCAAAATGCCTATTCCATACTTCAAGGAAATAACACTGCAGTATTGGAAAACAAAAAAAACAAAAATCTCAAAATAAGCGGAAATCAGAAATCATACACCGCACTCTTTGCGAATCCATCATTTCTTATTCATTCCCAGATTTCCGAAAACTTTCAGTCGTCTCTTATAATAGCAATGTGAAAAACCTCAGGCATTACAAATCATCATTTTCAACACACAATGTCTCTAACAAAACAAACACTTTTCTTCTCAAAAAAATGTATATAAACATGGACGAAAATGAGAAAGCAAAAAAAAAAAAAAAAAAAAAAAATAGTCTGCTGAAGGGACACAAAATAAAAAGGTGCGAATAAAAGATTCCATCAACGTCTCATTCTTTTCGTCAAGCCTTCAAGCTTTAAAAAGGAGCCTCAAGCGCTTTTTTAATGGGATTTTGTCCACAAAAACTCCTTTTGTGTTTTTGTCGGCCTTCCCCTTGGTCCCCACTTCAGACTGAAGGAACTTAAACAAGGGGTGAGAAATTGAATCCTCTGCTATATAAGAGGCCACCACTTATGAGTTATTTTTTATCTATTTTTATTATACTTTTTTCCTTTTAAAGAAAAAAGTTTTGAAGAAAGTAATCGGTATTTTTTCTTAGTCTAGTTAAACTGCGACCATGCTGACAACTCAAGTACACCTCAGGGAAAAAATTTTACTATCCCCCTTCCTTTTCAAAATGAAATGATACGCACAGAAAAATTTTCTTGATGTGAAGAATACATTTTTCAAAGCAATATTAAAAGCTGAATTATACTTTTACTTAAAAGTATTTACTTTGTAAAGAATAGTATTTTCAAATCCAAAATGGAAATTGAAGGTTGAATTTTTTTGCTCCTTCTTTGCTACTTTTTTGATTTGTTAATATTTATTAAAGCTGTAAACTTGAAACTTTCTATTAGATAACTATTTTCTCTGGTTAAAATTTTAAAATTTAGTCCTGGATATCATGAGTGTAAGATTTAGTTCAAGTTCCCCAGCACGGAGCTTTTGGAGTTCGCTCCAAACTGTTCTAACGATGCCGTTCGAAAACTGACTGAAGAGTTTAAATGATTTTCATCTTAAGAGAAAAGTTCAAATATTCTTTTTCCTCAATTTTTTGTTGTATATAAACGATTTTGTGTACAGACCAAGTGTTTTGAGTTTTTTTTTCAATTTAATACTAAAAGTTTTCAAACGCTGCCTCGACTGGTGGTATTTTTGTCACTTTTTCTTGAAAACAAAAAAATTATTTAAAAAATACACTTAGAAATTGAGATTTTGATTGGTGCATTTTAAGTATAACGATCAGAAAAAGTTGTGAAAGTTTGCTAAAATTTCATTTTATAAATTTTCAAGATTTCAACTTGTTTTCTGAGCGAAATATTTCAAATATTAACAAAATTATTATTAAATAAAGAATGATGCGAAAATTATGAATTGTATTAGTCGAAAATTGAATTCTATTAATTAAAACTTAAACTATTAACAACTTTTACCCTAAACTACTCTGAAGTTGATAGAATTTGAAGAAAACTCTAAAAACTCCAAACCCTAGAGCAGATCCATTATTAAATATTTTTCATTTTTAAATTATCCAACTTCAAAACTTTTCTTTCCTATCAAACTTAGCTGTTACAATTTTAAAGCAGAAAAAAAGCATCAGTATTGTTTGATTAACTTATTATAATACTGTATAGGTTATTTTTAAATCACAATCAATTTCTCTTACTTAACTGTAAAAAAAATTTAGGAGAAAACAGAAAATTTTAACTACTTAACCTTAATTATTTTTGAGAAATATACCTGAAAATGTTTGTAATCTTTATAATAATTTAAATTTTTTAAGGAAAAAAACATTAATATTCCTATTACCATTTTCATTAGAGATTCGTGGGACTTTTCTTAACTAAGCTGCTAAATTATCAATGAAAAAAAACTGCATCGAGTTTTTTTTTATAAGTTTTTTATAATTCGTCTTAATGTGAAATATTATTTTATATATAGGGGAGAAATACTATTTTATATATAGGGGAGAAATATTATTTTATATATAAGGGAGAGATTATTTTATATGTAGGGGAGAAATATTATTTTATATATAAGGGAGAAGTATTATTTTATATATAGGGGAGAAATATTATTTTATATATAAGGGAGAAATATTATTTTCGTTGAACAGTGCAGTTATCAATCTTTAACTTTATAGCCTAATAACCTTTGATCTCACTCAGAAGACAAGGGTACTCCATGATACATCGTTGGGACAAACTAGCCTTCGTGGTGGACTTAATGATGAATTTTGTATTTTTTCGTTACAAGAAGAGGTACGGAATATACAGAGAGGTAAAAATACTATGGTTAGCCGGATGGCTAAAATAGTTTCACTCAGGGATTCGACAAATTGGAGATATTTTACGTTAACACTGCAGTCAGTGTAAGGTTGGAAGCAGTCATCGCTGATATTCGTACCCATGTCGTCTGTTAAGAAGGCGAACTCTCTATCCTCCCTGAGCCACCGTGACTAAAAGGAAGAAAACTATTTTGCTGCGAGCTCTTAACTTACTTATACACCGAAGAGCCATTACATTATGACCACCCTGCTAATAACAAGTAGGACCACCTTTAGCCCTCAAAACTGCTAGCACCCACCATGGCATTGATTTCACAAGGTGCTGATAGGTAGTCTGAGGTATCTGGTACCAAGCGCTCTCCATCTGGTCCTGCAATTCCCTTACAATGCGAGGGGGTAGAGTGGCAGCACGAATTTGGTTTTCCAAGTAGGACCACAAATGCTCTATTCGATTAAGGTCAGGTGAATTTGGGGCCAAGAGATGACTTGAAAGTCACTGGAATGTTCCTCGAATCAATCCATGACGATTCGACCCTTATGACATGGTGCATTATCCTGTTGGTAAACACTATCCCCCGCAGGAAAAACTGTTGCCATGAATGGGTGAACCTGGCCTGCAACTATGTTCAAGTAGCTTTCAATCGTCAGGGATTGTTCTAGGAGGATTATGGGTCCTAATGTGCCCCATGACAACATTGTTCCTGGGCGAGAAACCATGAAAACCTGGGCGAGCCCATTGTTATAGATGGAGGGTGGTCATAATGTAATGGTTCTTCGGTATATATATATATATATATATATATATATATATATATATATATATATATATATATATATAGTTTTCTGAAGTGAAAATAAATATATTTTTAAAATGCTCAACTTTTGTTTCTTTCCTACTGTCAATGTTAGAGTCAGTACAAAATATTCCGTATTATTGTAAGAAAAATTCCCATTTCAAGTACTGATGCACAATCATGAGGATCATAAATTTATTATACAATTAATAATATTAATGTAAATATCAAATAATTTTTCGAAGAAATATTTCGATTAAGGAAATATTTTATCGAAATTAAACACGAAAATTGATTAGTGGATACAAAAATTGATTGACTAGTTAAGTGAAATGTTATGATATATTCTTACAATTTCACTGTTTATTTAAGTCACTGATTTCGTTTCATAAAACAAAGTTACTAACATACACATTACTATCGTATACAATAAGAATCTTAACTGTTGAAATCCTTGCGATATAATCATATTAAATATTTATCATCAATCACGTTATTATCACATTCAATATTTTACATTATTATTCATTGCAAGAAATAACAGAATATACTTTTTTTCAAACTTTTGGCGACTTACTACATTTCAAGCATTTTTCCTTCTTTTTTATGCTTTTGATAACATCTAATTTGAGAAAATGGAACCAGGATTGGTATTTTTGTTTGGGTGCAATTTTACAAGAGCAGTGTAAACATCTCTCTTCGTTGCAAAGAGAACCCTATTCTCAGATGTACTGTTTAGTTTGTTCTGGTTTCTTCATCATTATTTCTCGCCATTCAAAATCGAAATGGAATTTCAAAGGGTCTAGAAAAAGCATCTTCTTTTCCACCAAAAAAAAAATATTTTTCTTGAGCAAATATCATTCTCCGAGTTTAAGGAATTTCTATCCTTCAATATGAAAGTTCGATTTTGGCCACTCGGTTTTCCGGATCGGTGTGTGCTAAGTTTCTTTTTTGTTCCTTTTTACATTCTATCTGTTTGCCACTCGATATCGAAATAAAAAGTTACGTACTGAAAGTATGCAGTTCTTTTCCTTGGAATGCGAAAATTTTTCGAATTTTCTTTCTTCAGTATCTTCCAGAACTTTCGGTTTTCTTTGTAGTTTTTTTCCTTACAATGTTTTTTTTTCTTTTCAAAGTTGAAAATAAGGTCTAATAAATTAAAATGATAGCAAAATTAAATTATTCTGAACATTTCAGAGAACAGCACTGTTTCCTAAATGAAATGGCACTTATTTAATTCATAATAAAGTTAAGCATTAGATAAATTTATATGAATATCGAGGTATTAGAACTCGAAACAAATGGATGATTTTTTATAAAATAGAAAATAATGATATGCTTAAATAACATTTTAACATCATTTTTGAAAGCCCAATTTTTTGTTTACATTGCAAGCATATCCCATTGTATTCAGTTGTTTAATCTAAACTGCAATCTCTGATAGAAAGCCTCAACATCTAACCATAATATTGGTACCTTGAGCTACGATGTGATTAAAGTTTTCTGTAACCTAAATACGGATTTAGAATACGTGAAATTTGAAATTTAATTCCTCAGGAACGATTCGACCAATTTTGCTATAAATTTCTATTTTACCATGTAAAATTTCATTCTTTAAAATGATTTGAAAATTGCGTACCTTATAATTCTCAATTTTTTCGAAAATTTTTATATAAATTAATAAAAAATATTTAAGAAAAGTTATATTTTGCATGGAATTCTATTTGAATAAACGATTTTTATAATTGAGTAAAAAAAGTTTTCAATTCACTTAAAAAGTTCTCGAAATAGGGCAAAATACGCAAAAAGTAAAATTAAGATAAAGGAGTTCAAACTTTAGACCGCTTTCTTGACCAAACGTTTTGGACCACATTGTTGCTACTCCCCCCCCCCCTATATTTTGGGAGTCAGAAATCTGAATCCGTTGAAAAAAAGGTAGGTTTATTTAGAGAAAGTACGTTTTAGGGTTTAGTGTCGTAATTTAACTTAAAATATCATTTGCACTTATTAATTAGCATATTTGAAGTTACCTCCACGAACTATTAAAATTGTCCCTTAATACGTGAAGATCCGATCCAAAAGTTATTCTGGGTGATCCTTTTTTGACGCACTGTACATATAACTTTCTTTATATTTATTAGTGTATTAATAAAAAGAAAATAGAAAATATTGATTCTCTCAATTCATTTCCTGTACATTTTAAACAGATGAAGCATATTTATTTCATTTCGCTAAGCAAACGAAGACCCAATTTCTTAAAAAAATATTTTTTAATATTTTCTCAGACATTATGTGTATGCAATAAATTAAGAATGAGAACTTTTTTAAAATTATACATTTTAATTTGTAAATAATAATGAGTTTTAATCCTAGTGTTATACATTTAACGTTTAAATCGAGTGATAGCGTTTTGATCGTATTAGGATTAGATCTTTTTGATCTAACAGACATTACAAAATAAATTAAAGCATTTTTTTTTCAATCAACGCTCAAAGACCATTTGGGAAAAAAGATTTTTGAATAACTGATTCTAATGGTTTTCTGACAATTAGGAGAAAAATGAATAAGAAAGAAAGAAAATGCTTATCACTTGTCTAATCGGCAGATTTTAAAAACGAGGTAAAATTCAAAACTTCGCTACACTTTTAGCAGAAAAAATCATAGAGTAAGCTTTGTCATCAAAATTTTATGTCTTTAAGCGATGAGTTAAATATTTACCCAAAAGATATGATATATAAAGCAGAAGAATAAAAGAAGAAACATATGATTCAAAACATGTTTTTCATCAGAACTTTTAGCAAGTATTTCTTTTTTTTCAAAATCGAATTAAGAACTATTGAGAGCAAGTAAATAGTACCTGTATTTGCTTTTGGTCGACTATCAAAATGGTTACAAAATGTTTTTGGGGGTTTTAATTCTACACACATATCACGATCAGGAAGCATTAAAATTAATAATTGTTTTTAGTTCAGACATTATTGATTTATTGAAATTGATTTATTGAAATTACATACATTTGCTGACTTGTGTGCTCAGACATTACTTTATTGCTTTATTGAAATTATAAACATTTGCAGGCTTGTGCGCTCAAGTTAGGCTTATAAGTCTTTGTCAAATAAGAGGGCTCAGATAAGACAATTCAGATAAGGATGACGAGGAATACCATGCAGGGTTACGGCGGGTTTCGAACCCATGACCTCCCCACTCGCAAAGTGTCTGGCGGATGATATCGCTCAGCCAGGAAGATCCCTACTTCATAGATTATTTATTTTTACACTTTCATGCAGGCTTGTGTACCCAATTACACAAATATGGCTTATGAGCTTTTTCAAGTAAAAGAAAAAATAGCACAATTCAGAGGAAGGCAGGATTAAGATACATTCAGGGTTACGGCGGGATTCATACCAGCTACTTTCATGCAATGTTGCTACACCAGCTACTTTCACGCTACAAAGCATTAGTCCGGTGATTTCACTCGGCCATGGAAGGCCACGCTTATAGGTTTAGAAGGGAAGTGCGGTATGTTCTATACTGAACTAAATCACACAAACTCACTTTCGTTTGTCCTCTGAGAGAGTGAGTTTGTTATATGATACGCAAAAGAACATATTCCATCTTAGTTACATCAAAAAGAGTAAGCTGACGAGAATACCGACAAAACTAAAATACTGGAATTAAAGTCAATAAAAGGATCTTCGAAAACTTATTGCTTTCTAATTTAATTTTGCAACAACAAAATACAACAGGAATATATTCTTCAACTGAAGTATTTTTTTATAAACACTAGAAATAGAAAAGCGGGGAGTTTTCGTATGTTCTTTCAAAAATTTTACAAATTATTTTTTAGTTCTGTCAGGACGCTGGTCAACTTAAAAAGAAGAGTGTTACTTAACATTTCAAGCATTTGCTAGATTCAAAACTTTGGAAGAAAAGAATTTAATGAAGAATTGGTACAAACTAAACAATTTTACACTCATGCATGCTACATGGAATGAAAAAAAAAAAAACAATAAAAAGTCCCATGCTTTGCTCAACGGCAACACTTAATAAAAAATTAGGAAACTAATTTAACTATAGGGTCAAATTCGCCTTCTTGAAAACAACTTTTTGGAGGAAAACACTTACAGCAGTGGTGTCGCCTTGACAAAATTACTAAAATATCTCATGCTCAGCCCGCTACAGCACATTTAAATAGCCATGAAACTAAAACGAGTTCGAATAAAGTCTCCTTCAAGAAGAACTTATAGAGAACTTATTAACATAAGAGGGTTTCTAGAAAATTATCACTAAAATACCCCATGCCGAGCCTGATGGAAAGTCGAATCGAACCTGTGCTCCATCAACTACGCGGAGAAATTTTAAGCGAAACTCATGGCTGCTGTGAAATCGAAGAATTTTATAAACATGTGATCCCCAGTATTCTAACAGGCAGAATTCGTAACTCGTCCCGCAAGACTGACGTGGTTCCCAGTACAACATCGAAGTCAAGCATCACTGGCAGCGGTTGGGTGACCATTTTGATCAGCCTGAATGGAGACCGAGGGTGTCCGGTATCGGTCCTCGTTAAACTGTTCTAATGTTAAGTGCTCGATTTCGCACACAGTTCGTCGGACTACCAAAGCAGGGGAAACATCCCCCTCGCAGAATATTAAAATTGCAATGGCATATCTTCGAATCATCCTAAGGGATGTTTCCCAGACTGTCGCCAATAGTCCATTGTGCAGCTTTAGTGTGACGTAAATAAACCTACCTATTGTAGCAAACTCTGTATTTTATTTATTTATCTAATTTAGTCATTGTAGCGCATGCTAATTCAGGCTTCTATATTTATTAAAAAATATGGTTTATTGGCTTTATCAAGTTGAAGAATAGATATCACAAGTAAGACAAGGATATCACAAACGTACATTCAGAGTTACGAGGGGATTCGAACCCTCTAACGGAGCGTTACAGAGCGTTTGCTGGAACGACGAAACAGTTCTGCAAGGAAGGTTCTCCTTCTCCATTTGTTAAGATATACAAGTAACAACTAACCTATTTTACGACTACCCCGTTGCCATTTGCGATTCGATTGTCATTTGCCTCCGTTGCCATTTGATTCGGCTGAAATATTCGATCGTGCAAATTTGCTGCAATCTTTTTAAAGTGTAAAATTGAAAAATTTACCCCATTAAATTGAATCCATGGTATTGTGCAATCTGTTTCAAGAAGCTTGATAATATGGCTCAAATTGGCAGCTGATAAAAGCTGCAATAAATTTAAATGCTACTATAGTTCAACTCTTTCTAAAATTTCTAACATTTCATTGCGGTTTTTATACACTTACTTCAAAACATGTTTAGCATAAACTTTTTATCACTTTCAGACGTAACATATTAAAATATTAATGTTTTCATATATATATTTCTCATGGTAATGCACTTATACGTTGAATATTATTGAGTTTGTGTATTTCAGAATTTTTATTCGCATGTATTTCAGAATTTAACAATGTATCATTTTTTTAAAAGCGTATAAACTAATATTCAGGAGAAAAAGTTTGTTCAATTTTGAGCTGCATAGGTATAGAATCTTGCCTAAAATAGTTTTGTATGGGGATATCAATAATCATGTCACGTCTTTCCCAAACTTTTCGATTTCGATAAGATCTAGTTGTCGTAATCGAAATCTTTTAATCAAGAACCGTGATCTTCGGCATTTCCTCTCCTTTTTTTGAAGCCGGAACCGTTTTCCTTTATAGTCTGCTTTTCCCCTTTTATGTTAGGGACTTTTCAGTTGAGAGGGTCTTCGGAATCCAAGTTTTCCCCCATCATTCCTATTGTCGTTTACGCTGTCGTAGCTTTCATTGAAAGTCTTTCTAACTATGATAGCTTTTAAAAAGGAACAAATCTCATCCCAATTTTTTTTCTCCCTTATTCTTTTTCTGCTTTATCATCACCGTTTACACAGAGGCGCTTGAAAATTGCTGAGTAAGATGGCTTAGCTGTCGGCCTTTTTAATGATGCCTGCTAAGAACGCTTCTCAACTTTCGAGATTTCTCCTTTGTCGGTTTATATATACCTGGGATAAGAAATTCTTTGGAGTAATGGATTTTACTTCAAACCCCCTCACGCAAAGCGTTAATTCTTAGTTAGCTCATTTAATGAAAAGGTTTTCTATTCAATTGCGATTCAATTTTATACAAAAACGTTACTTAAAAATGTAGTAAGATTTAAATTTTATTATGATCAAATATATCTTATATACTAATCATTTTAATCTTATAACTAAAATTTAGTTAATGGTTTTGCGGCCAACCAGCCTGTGTAGGGGCAGGGAACTGTCCTTGCATCAGAAAGGTTCTAGGTTCGAATCCTGGGCAAGGCATGGATGTTTCTTTCTCTCTGTGTGTTCTATGTCCTTTCTCCTTTATGTGTGTGAATGTCTAAGAATGAGACCCGCCCTATAAACGGGTTTGTGGTTGTGTGAATGGCGTGGCAGAAGTCGAATTCTTGGCCATAGATGGCGCCACTGAAAAACAAGAACAATCGCAGCCCCTCTGCCTAAACAGGCATAGGACAAAAAAAAATGGTTTTGTTAGTTTGGAGAAGTAGATGTGCTGCCTTAACACTTTACCATCTTCAATGATTGCAAATAATACATTTTATCACGTGCATGTATAATAAAAGTGAGTATCTTCCCTATTTTATGCTAATTCGCTTGATATAACAAGGAAATATAGAAATAACGCCGTTTTCAGTTCATATTAGTTGAGTATTAACTACTGAGGAACGCTAATTAAAGTTAAGTTATCTTGGGTTACTAAAAATTGTTCAGCTCTAAAAAACGCATTAACTTTTTTATGTAATGTTTTCCGATGCATCAGTTAACAGTCTCAATTTTTTACCCATCCTTTAGGAAAATTTTGTTGTATTATAAATTACTTACATTATGCATTTTTACAAATAAATTGGAAAAACTTTGCATACCGTGCAAAACTTCATTGCTCTATCAAAAGACCTCTTAAAGCACATCGTTTTATAATAATGATATCAAACTATATTTTAATATCTCTTATAATTATAGATTTTTCATCAATTTTTCGAATTGAGGGTTGAAGATTAGGGAGGAAGGACATTCAAGATATTACGAAAAAATTACTTTTCGTGATTTGATTTATTATTGATACATATTAAGGATTTTTAAACTACGCATACATTTACATACTGTACTATATTTTAAATAAAGTAGTATAAACAGGGTAAGTAGTATAAACAGGGCAAAAAAACTATTAGTATTTGAAAATTTCACTATTCGTTTTAAAGACAAATGCATTTTACGCTTTCTTTTTATTGATAAAACATTGAATTCATAAAACTGGCAGTTTCTTCCGCAATTTTCTTAACCCAAACTCTAATTGGATTTCCGCAAGTGACGTCATCGTAGGTAAATCGTGGCATTTGTCGATTCAAAAGCCAATAAAGTTTGACATCCGCGCGTGACCTTGCTTATAGGTATCCAATTAAATATTATTTAAATCACATGATTAGGCATAATCATTGCATTAATTCTCGAGTTGCAAGTATAGTTCGTTCACCAGGAGTTGGCACTTGGCTCCGCCTTCATCACGTGGTATCCGACGATACTATTTCGCTATTTTTGGAATAAGGATGTGAACTATCCTGATCAAGAATGCTATTAGGCAATCGTATGACAAAAATATTTATTTCGCAATCTTCATGTGCCTTTTTTTAACATTAAGTATTTTATAAATTTGATATTTTTCTCTTTTGAGTGAATAGTGAATTTTGAGACATTTGACTGCAATATAGCTGCAATTAGCTACAATTAGCTAGAGTAACAGAAGGTATAACAACAGAGTATAAAGCGAAGCAAGTGATTGAAAGAAAATTCATTGTTTGCGTTTTTTGCTCATTAAAGGTTGCCTCAATTTCAAGAGCGGAGACGTTTCTCCTTTTTTTCCAGCTCTGAAATGAACTCTTCGTCCGAAGAGGTGGAGCCAAGTGCCAACTCCTGGTGATCAAACTATACCCAATTCTTCACAGTCTTCTTTAAGAGTTTCAGCATTGATAACGCAAAGAATCTCTTTGTTTCCTTCTCTCTTCCTTACTTCTCTTCACCAAATTTAAATTTTTCTGCATATTAAAATATAAGCTAATAAAATTTATTTTTATAAAAGGGAGTGAGGAAGTTGTTTTATCACTTATTTTAATTCTGTACTACCATCTGTGAATCTCAATGTTCATCACTCATTGTTCTGGGGGGAAAATTTTAATGTTTACGAAACATGGTTCATTTTTACCTTCTACAAAAACGTTTATTCTAACTATTTATGTGTTTATCTTACTTTTCTAATGTCATTTACTTCGTTCTAACTTTTCCATAGATTTTTAATACTATTTTTCCAACCTAAGTTACTTATTTTGTTTTACAATAAAAAATGCAGACTGAAGTCGTATTCTTTGCATAGCAGGCGCCACTGCAAAACTAGAAACGCACCATCTGCCTTAAATTCGCTTGCTTTCACTAAGCAGGCTTGATGATATTGAGGAGTAACATTAGAAACAACAACAACAACATAAAAATACAGCCATAATTGGAAGCTTATTAACTTTAAGTTGTATGAGAATTTATACAAACATCATAGAACAAATCACTGACTACTGCGTTCGTACAAATAAATTTAAAGAGAGAGGTTGGGGTTGACCTCACCCACAACCTCTCTCTTTACCTTACTTTCGATTCGATTTGAAAAAACAAAAGATTATTTGACGATTAGCCCAACAGAATCGCATGCAGAATGTACCAGAGTAAAAAAAAATAGAACACTTGTAGAAATGATAAAAATTAAAAAGAGAGCGGAAATAAAAATAATGAACGAAATTTCATTTTGATTATAAAACAAAAACAAAAATGCTTAAATAAAAGATATTCAAAAATAAAGGAAATAACCTAATATTAATAATTAGCTTCGTCAAAATGTTATTCAGTGAACAATCTGTTTATTTCATTTAAACATAATTTCGATTGATATTTGTTCTTGAAAAATTAAACTATAGTTTTTTTCCTGCGGTTTAACAAAAGGTGTTGCTTAAAACAATAACCACAACAACGTTATTTCTATGTCCATGTTAACTTCACGAAATTGAATTAAATTAATACAATTAAATTTCTAACTAATTGAACTAAAATGTAAGTATATATTTAACTGCTTCTTTTCTTCCTAGTTAAATTACAAAAAAGGAAATAATTTATATAACTATAAATTTAATTATATTCTAATACTATTACGAATTAATGATGCAAAAGCAGATAAATTAATACAAAATACTTTTAAATAATGATGCTTTAACTCCCTTACCTAATTATTTCCTCAATTAACGGCGTCCGTCTACTCGATAGAGATTTAGTATTTAGAAACTAACTATTTAAAGTACGTTTTAAACTATTAAAATAGTTCAGTGGATTGAATTAATTTATTCTGTGTTCGGAAATATTAAGTTAATAGGATGTAAAAATTATGTACTCCATAAATCTTGTACGCTGGTTTGAGCAGTAGAGTATGGATTCCTATTTACTAAGATAATTTGTTTTAATATTTATTTAGCAGAAATTTTTTTTGTTCGCTTCCCTCTATAAAAGGCGCATGATAATCTACAAAGAAATCACTTCATGTAATTTAGAAACTAACACATTATACATTCTCTGAACATAAATGTTTCATATTTTGCAATATTAAGCTTCAATATTGAATCGATTTGAATGAGAAATTGAGACAAATTAATCACCAATATAATTCATAAATATGTAAAGCAAACTATACTGGTGAAATAAATTAAGAAAATTTGCATATTTTATCGAATTTCATGAAAATAACTGAACTGAATGTAAAACAACAGTTTCTGGAGAAAAATGCAAGTCTTGTACATCAAATACGTAAGCGTACACGTGTGTGTAAGTGGAGCCAGTAGAGAACTATGCTTTATAAGGGGGCGTAAGTTAAGACGCATTTCGTTCGCTAGCACAAATCAACGAATTTATTTGTGTTATTTTGCAGCAATAGGTGAAATTCAAATAGCAAGAGTAAAAATGAGTAACCACTAACGTTTAATAATGTAATGGGGTGGTGAATTATGCGGAGGTTAGAAGGAGGCCAATCTCAGGTCCAGATTTGTAGAGAATTCAATTTAACGCCCAGCGTCGTGTAAATCGGCTATTATAACTGAGCAGATTTAATGGTCTGGGCAGGAATTATGCTGGAAGGCCGCACACCTCTCCATGTCTTTGAAAGAGGCTCTGTGACTGGTGTGAGGTATAGGGATGAAATCTTGAAACCCTATGTCACTTTAATGGACGATAACACGAGGCCACATAGAGCGCTTCGGGTCGACAAATTTATAAAAAGTGAGGATATTCGCCGGATGGATTGGCCAGCCAGATATCCAGATCTCAACCCTAAAGAACATGTCTGGAATGTTCTGGGGAGGGCAGTTGCAACTCGCTACCCCCTCCGAAAACCATACAGGGAATAAAAACAGCGTTGCTGAACGAGTGGGACCAAATGCCACAAAAAATGATAAACTGCCGTATTTCAAGTATGAAATCACGCTGCAAGACCTGTATATCTGTAAAAGGGGACCATACTTTCTATTAACCCATTTTTTTATTTGTTTATTCTGCAATCGCTGTTTCATACCTTCTGACTCCAACGACTGTAACTCACATTCATGCGTGTGTATTACAATTATTGAATGGTCATTTGTTTTGCATTGTATCAATGTATTTACAAATCAAATTTCATTAAAATCGGTCCAGTAGTTCCCGATATAACCGACTAAATCTACAAATTCTCTTAATTTCTTTCACCAGTGCATGTCTTTACATTAAAAAAACGTCATAGCTGCTACGCGCAACCTTCAGTTTTTTTTCGCAGAAATTACAATATCTATATATATATATCTTTCTCTTACACGGCGACAAAAAAAAGCCTCATTACAACTCCCCGAATGGCAACGCTAGAAAATCGACCAATGATTGCCGCTAAAAATGTCACATGCCAAGTCCAGCTGAGATGGCTCAACATATAGCACTTTTAAAAACGGAAACTGAAATAACCAGAGAAAGTATAAGCTAGGCAGAAGTGAGTAGTCTTTGTCGATAGATCTCTATTTTAGTATTTAGTCGAAAGCGCTTTTTTTCACGAATTTATATATTACGAATTTATTTGACGATTTTTGATTTATATCATGAATTTATTTGTTTTACTAGAATTTATTTGTTTATGCAGGTTTCGCCAATTTTATTAACTTACTTCAATTTTTAATAGACTTAATTATAGCCAAAAGTTTAACCTCTTTAAAGATTTTATACTATAGCACATTTCTAATAGGTTTAACGAATTACATGTCATTTATTTGAAGTCAAATTTATTTTAATGACTTAGTATTTACTAAAAAGATGTATTTTTTTTAAAAAAAAGTTGTTTTATGGATTTGAATGATTGTTTTGAATTCTTAGAATTTTGTGCATTTGCAATGTACCAAAGTTAGTAGCGAGCGAAGCGAGCTTGGTTTGCGAAGCAAACCATATAAAATTGAGTAGCAATTTTCGGGGGTAGACAAGAGTTAGCGAGCAGGGGGTGCAGCCCACTAGTACATAAAATTATAAAAATGTACCTGGAAAATTAATAAAACTACATAGGAACTGTGCAGGAAAAACAATTGATACATTCAGTTATTGTTTCAAAAATTATTCTCTATTTAATTTGTAGTAAAAAATAACAAGGAAAATGCAATGCAGCTTAGAAAATTTCAGCTAGATAATTATCATTAGTCACATTGCAAGAGACAACTTTTTTTTTTGTAAAGGACTTTTGCCACCGGATATTTCATTTATTTATTTATTTATGTTTTTTGAAATTCCAATTACTAGGAATGTTGAACTGTAAAGTTTATGTTTAATTTATGGCTATGTCAACTGTTGCGCAAGAAATGGGAATATCCGTTCCATTTAAAAGCAAACAACATAAAAGTGGCGTCAAACTGATATGTATTTTATGCCTTATATTGGTTTACCATACGCTGGTTTACCATGTATTGGTTTACAGTATATTCTTCCTTGAATACGTCAAATATCCTTTAATCACCAGTTCTTTTCGTCAGCCCTGCAGTTGGTTCGGATCGGGATTCTAACCTGTTTCGGAAAACTACTATGCATGTTAATAAGATTATCATCACAATTATTTTACTTTCGCATTGGATGCCATTTTTACGACGTACTCGTTACACAGCTCTCAGAAAATAATAATTAAATAAATAAAAATAATAACTTTTGATTTAAAGATCGGATTTTCATGTACTAAGACTCAATCGATATATTCTGAAGATTAACGCTACATGTGCTAATTTATTAAAACAAACGATGTAATAAGTTTTAAATATGTAACTTCTTAAAATTTGATTTTTCGAAAAATATTCGACTGATTTCTTTAAAATTTCGTAATTTGTCATTCAAAACTGCACTCTTTTAAATGTTATAAATGTTCTTATACCTTACAATTCAAAAATGTTTCGACTATTTTTAAAATAAAATAGAATTGGGTATAATATGAAAAAAACACAACTACTTCGATTTAGTAGGAACAACACATGACGCAATGCTAAACGAATGGAATTTAGGTGTTGTTTATTTAGTTATTGTTATTAGTAGTTGTTGTTATTTGTTTTAGTTGTTGTTGTTTATTTAGTTGTATTTAGTTTCAATAATTTTTCTTTATAATGCAATAAAATCTGGCGAGCAGCTATTTAAACGATCGAACACTTCGTTTGTTTATTTGTGGCTTGAAGTTAGGCTCGCAGAAAATGCCGTTCATGGGTTAAATTTAGTAGGAGCAACGCAACCTGTGACGTAGGCTATATTATACCCAATTATTTAAAATTATCTTTTACTGAAAGAACATTAGCGTGTGAGTGCAAAACTTTTTCAATTCGCTTCAAAAGTTCTCAAGCTATAGTAAGAAGGGAAATGTAACATTAAAGGTACTAAACCTTCTACTGCTCACCTGTCTAAATTAGCTGCCATATTTTCAAGAGTGCTGTATATTGGAGATTCAAAAATTCAAATCAGCCATATGTACAGCTTTATTCAAAGAAAGTAAGATTTTGTGTCTGATTTAGCAACTTAAAATATCGTCTGCTATATGTCGGTTTTCGAACAATTAAAATTGAGTCTCAGTATATAAAAAATCCGATCATTAAATTGAAGATTCAGGGTGTTCCCCTTTTCTGTGCTCTATACATATACTTTTTTGTAAAAATTTTTTTAATCACTTCTGAAAATTTATCGATTCATATGAAAAAGTGAATTAACAGTAAGGGATTTAAACTTATAATTGTTCTACTTAGTGGGTCCATATTTTTGAGATTACAGCTATATCCATAATTTGAGTGTCAAAAATCCAAATTCGATGTAGAAAAAGCACGCTTATTCAGAAAAAGTACGTTTTTATGTCTGATTTCGTAACTTAAAAATCATCCGTCCTATTAAATAAATAATCCCAAGAAACTGAAGCGGTAAGATATTACCTGCTTAAGCACCTCATTCACTTAAAAAATATATAAATAGGAAATAACAGCCGACATATTTCGAGCGCTCAGTGAAATGATAAGTACTTGAAAATTGGGGCCTGTTTTTGAGCGCTAGAAAAATCTCGACTGTTATTTCTTGTTCATATATTTTTGAACAGAGTGATTTATTTTAATGAATACCGTCTGCTCTAGTTATTTAGCTTATTTCATGTTTAGTCCTCAAACGATTAAAATTGATTTTCAGTAAGTAAAAATCCGATCAAAGATTATCAAAGATTAGAATATATCGTCTGCTCTAGTTATTTAGCTTATTTCATGTTTAGTCCTCAAACGATTAAAATTTATTATCAGTAAGTAAAAATCAGACCAAAGACTTAGGGCGTTCCCTTTTTTGCTCACAGTACATATACTTTTGTTAAAAAAAAACTATAATCACAATTAAAAACTCTGAGTTTAATGTGAAAATTAGATTAAAATTTAATAATTAAGTGCAATTTTAGATTTTTTTTTTTAAAAAAGGAGGGAAAAAGAACAGTTTTACAACTTAATTTTCCTTACGAGAAACTAGCAAATTTCTCATCCTTCGTTAACGTAGATATAGCAGGGTTAAAGCTTAAGTAATAAACTCATAAAAAAAAAACTTTAGATCTCCCCATAAAGCAGCCTTCATTGTTATACAGTATAAAGAAGAAAAGTAATTCCTGCAAATACAATTACCTTCAATGGAGGAGTTGCGGCAGGAGAGCTAGTCCAGAAAGAAAAAAATTAATATGACAGGTCTCAATTACCAGTTTCTTTTTCGCCAGTTAATATTTTTTTTTCCTTGCCTCCACCCCTTTCTATCATGCGAAGGAAATGAAACGGTAAGTGGATATAGCCCCGACCTGGACAAGAATATTATTATTTTTTTTTTGTTGTTTTTTTGCCTTTGTAATACATTTTCATTATATTAGAGTTGTTTTTGCTGACGAGTAAAAGTTTTCTCAGGAAATGAATATTAGTAGATGTGGTAAATTTACTGAAGAATTCTTCACAATTTCCTTTTTTTTTCCCTCCCCATCATTGTTATTTATATTTTAGATTTGAAATATATTTTTTTGGCATTTTTCTATAAATTTATTCTTCTATGTTTCGTTTTTTAAGCATTATTTTAAATTTAACAGAATTTGAAGAATTTCTATAGCGAACAAATCTGATTTGGTTACGGATATTTGTTAATGTGCTCCTTTTAAAAATTCATCAAACTAATGTGTACAAATATATATTAATATTGTATAGTAATGTCCTTAATTATGTTAATATCATTTGTTAATGAAGTAATACCCTAATAAATTGTCTGCATTTTTTTCTTCTTCTTTCGAAGCACTACAGCCTGTTACAGGACAAGGCTGTCCGAAGTAGAAAAACAATTCTTACCATTTTCAGCAAAGTAATTGGTGTGGTTTTTCTCACCCGTGAAATCTCTATTACGTCAGCAACTATTCAAGATCTTGGTTTGATTGTCGCATTGGATCTTCACTAATGAGTAATTGGCGATGGTCCTGGAGTCATCTTTAATTCCTTAATGATGATCCAAAGACATTACTTCATCATAAACTTTTCATCGTAAATTCCCCTTCACCTTCTAAAATATTTTATATTTTAAATTTAAGAAAAAATGAGTTCGAACAAATTTAAATAAAACCATTAAGTTTCAAATACTGAAATTTTTTTTCACATTATTAAAATAAAAATAAAATATGAGATAACTGAGGATTACATAATAGAGAAATGATATTTCGAATCGATGAATTTTGATATTTTAAAACTTTTTTTACAGCAATCGAAACTTCATGGTTTATTCTAGATTCGAATGAACTCACTTTTTCAAAACTTTAAATTTTAAATTAGTTATGGAGGTAAAACAGAATCTGCGATTAAAAGTTTTGCGTCGTATACCACCTTCTCAGGACTGCTTGAACTTTTGCTTAGGACTGCTTGCTTAGGACTTTTTGAAGGTTCCGTCGAAACACGAAATAATGCTTTCTGTGAGTGTTAGGACTCGAGATTCTTTTGCTTCTAATTACTTTATTTTACAATACAACACACAGAATAATAGGTCTATTTACATAATATATTATTTACATTGTTTGTTGGATGCATAATCGGACATCATAAAGATGAAAATCGTGTAGAATTCTCTTAAACGCAACGTATCGTAAGTTCTCTAACTTAATATTATAAACATAAATAGAGCATAAAAATATAATTGCCAGATTTACAAACTGTAATACAAATTAACTAGAAGAAAACATGACGGAAATGTTAAACTTAAAGTGAGTGGCAACAGTGAGTTTGCAACTGTTACTCGTGACTGTTAGGTTAAGTTTAGCCTATCTAAGGCCAGTGCTGCCAACGCTTATTTTGAAAATGGCGCAAAACGTCAATATGGAGAAAAGCCACAGTTTTGTGAAGAGGAAAAGCGTTTGTTGTTTACTTTTTTAACATCCAAAAACTTATTCCAATGTCTCCTTACCTGGGCTCATAAAAATTTGTAAAAACTGAGAATAAGGCTGCAATTTTGATATTTTTCATCTAGGTGGAAAAATCTCGCCAAATTGGCTATTTCTTAAAAAAAGTTTAATAACTTCTTAAATAGCTTATTCGTCTGTTCTAAAGCCCAGATAATTCCTCACGGCAAGATTATAAACAAGATTAGAATAATCGCATAACTTCAAACTAGGAGGCTCCGCCCCCTGCTCACTAACGCTCGCCAACCCCCGAGAATTGCTACGCAATCCTATGTGGTTCACGCCGTGAACCATGGCTCGCTGCGCTCGCTCGCCAATGAACACAATGTTCTAGCACAAAGACATGATATAATATCATCAAAGACATAGTATTTTATCATCAAAGACATAGTATTGTACTTATGTAGAAGAATTCTACCAATGTTCTTATTGGCTTTTAAAAAAGTATATTAGCTATTTAGATTGTACATGGTGAAAAAATCAAAACATTAGCTAAATAAGAAACATATTAGCAAAATAAATTATCAAATATTGCTTCACTAATATTCAGCATTTTAAAGCGTGAAAATTCAATGCATAAATAAACGCGAAATATAAAAAAATTCAATGCATTCAATACAAACACTTAAACGTTTTTTAGACGTTTAGGTAGCTCCCAGTAGAAAAATATCAATTCAACAGCGGCCTTTTACAGCATTCTCACTTCAATTAATCAATTAATTCCTAATTGAGTTTAAATTAAATATTGTCATGTTTTTAGTGCATGAATCTGAATTGAACAACCTGATAATGCTCACTCTGGTTATTGTTATCTGGTTGCTCACTACGTGCTCTTGCGCGCCGAATCCAATCAATTAAAAATGAAAACTGTTGCCAGCGCGAGAAAAGAAATATCATCGGTTTTATTGATACATACATACGTACGTATTAGCGTTTTATATAATACTAGTGGGCTGCGCCCCCTGCTCGCTAACGCTCTCCAACCCCCGAAAATTGCTACGCAATGTTATATGGTTTGCTCCGCAAACCAAGCTCGCTTCGCTCGCTACTAACTTAGGTACATTGCAAATGCACAAAATTCTAAGAATTCAAAACAATCATTCAAATCCATATAACAGCTTTTTTTTCTAAAAAAAAAATTACATCTTTTTAGTAAGTACTGAGTCCTTAAAATAAATTTGAATTCAAATAAATGACATGTAATTCGTTAAATCTATTAGAAATGTGCTATAGTATAAAATCTTAAGATAAAATTTCTAAAACTGATATCTCTTTAAAAAGATTAAAATTTCGGCTATAATTAAGTCTATTAAAAATTAAAATAAGTGAATTGCAATGGAAAAACCTGCATAAACAAATAAATTCTAGTAAAACAAATAAATTCGTGATATAAATCAAAAATTGTCAAATAAATTCGTAATTCGCGATCGCAACGCTCGAGTACGCCGTCTAGCGGGAGCCTGTAAATATCGGACATTAATGTATCACGTTTTCATTTAGTTCCATCAAAGTCATTGACTGAATCAGACGCCATTTTTTAGCAGCAAATAAGAAACAAAATTTCCCTAAGGAAAAGGCCGAAGAACTTGAAAAAAATCTCCAGAATATTAGTAAATCTTTCAGGAACAGAACACGCCAAACATTTGAAGAAAAATTCCTCAATAATTTTTAATTTCTATTATCAACAAACTTGCAACTGATGACTTCCGATTTCGGATACTGTTACAGATGTGTGTATTAAGGTGAAATGCATTTCTTCTGTCTTCAATTCATTACGAATTAAAGTGAAGTCAACATTGCTTTCGTCATTCCAGTGAATAAATATGAATTCAGAACATACAGAATTGTAATAGTTATAGCATATTCTTCTTCGTTATAGAATAGTATATATTTCTGTATCTATATAATTCGGAAAACAACAATAAAAAATTATCCAAGTTACTTGAAATAGTGCCATTTGTGCTGATTCTTAATTAATTTAAATCGTTTTCTTGGTAAGTTTTTTTTAATTTTGAAAGAATAAGTTCAACTAGAATTCAGCTATTCTGTTTTTAGCTACATATTCAAATTCATATCAATTATAAAATTTTGCTGTGTAGTATGTTATCTAAAAGTAATGAAGGTATAAACTATGTATCTATTATTTGAGAATAAAGTTTTCAAACAAGGAACTTATCATTTTGGAATTCTCCGGGAATCATAAATCAGGTAAGTGCAATGATTTTTACAATAAAAAATTTGCTTGTAAATATTTTTTTTTTCATTTGATGATGGTTCTCTACAGAATGGTTTTTTACGTCTGATTAAGAACTATAAGAATAATAAAAAAAGAAACAATATGAAAGTTTTTATTTCAATGTTAATAATTCTTAAAATCGTTTTTTTTATCCTAAGAATTCTTTATTTTCCGTTTTTTAGTTTATAATTTTTTGATAAAAATTGTTCTCAAAATACTTTTGAAAAATTAAATGGTATAACATTATGTGTTTATGTATACTTCTTGTATATTCCAATGTTTGAAATAATATGATTCAGAAAAGTATGGAATAAAAATTCGGTACTTACGACGTATTAACGCCACCGCCGCTACAGATTTGGCGGTTTTTAAGTGCCGCCAATCTACACTTAAAATTTTTGCGACAGTTCATAAAATAAAACACTTTATTTAAAACCAAAATAGTTAATTGGATTTCGGTGGAAAATGAGCCGATATAGAGTTTAGCATAGATTCAAAACAATCATATCGCCATATGAACTCTGATGAATAAGATTCCAAATGAAATAACATTTCCAAAACGTACGTTTGCCAAGATAAAGTTTTATGTTGTGGGAATTGGTACATTTTCGTTTTTTCGGTAAAATATTTCCCTCCTGAAAAAATAAAATTGCATCTTGTTTTGTTTTTGGCAAATCCCAAAGACGAATATTCGTAGCACTAAAAATGGCGACAAAAAAGAATTGTTTTTTTTTTTTGTTTTTGTTTCGTCAGCATTCTTTATTTTACGTTTCTTAGTTTCTAAATAATGATTTTTATTGAAACTTGAAATTTTTTGATAAAAATTGTTGTCAAAAAACGTTGTTTACAAAATTAAATTTCATAAAATTATGAGGCTTATGTATAGGGGAGAGTGGGGTCAATTGTAACATTTTTTACTTAACTATTTTTAACTAACAAAAAATCCAATATATTATTAGTATTAATTGCCAGACGAGTAAAGTAGACTATCCTCTACTAGAAAAAAAAATAAATACCTAATTTTAAATGTTATTATATTAGTTATTAACAATTTTTGACAGTCAAGCACTTGTTACAATTGTCCCCACTTACGGGGTCAATTGTAACAGTTCATAAATTCAACTAAAACATAGTTAATTATACATAGTATCATAGTTGTGATATATTTCTTTATTGATCAAAATAGTAGTGATATTTTAGGAGTAAAAATAATAATGAGCAGAGACCTAAAGGGTTAAACTTTTAACTTTAAGGGGTTAAAAATTTTAATTTATGCCGTGAAAGGTGACAAATAAAATAATGCACATGCAACATAATATAAATGATATAGGAAACTATTGGTGGTTCTTAAAGAGTTAAGTAATGGTTTGTAAACATAAGATTATTTATTTTCAGCTGTTACAATCGTCCCTTTACTTATTGTTACAATTGTCCCCAAGACGCCACTTCAGCTTCATTTGTTAAAAACAATGCTAGTTAATTAGCAAAACTAATCTTTTTTTTATTGAAATGTTAATTAAGGTGTCCACTTACATATTCGGCTACTAATTTTTATTTGTTTAAACAAAATTACTTTGTTACAATATAATATTCTAATATCAAAAAAAGTACTTGCGTGGCGTGAAAATATCTTTTGTGATCTAACTCTTTCAAAAGTACATAAAAATGATTGCCATCAGGGGTGTACATGTAGATTTATTAAATACACCTTGTGCGCCACCTAGGAACCAAATCTAGAACCCGACACTCGAAATTTTTGCTCTGTTACAATCGTACCCTGTTACAATTGACCCCACTCTCCCCTACTTTTTGTCCATTTTAATTTTTGAACTAATATGATTCTTAAAACTATAGAATGTAAAGTTTAAATGGGCCTTTCATGTTATATCATTAAATTTAGTAATACTATTTCTCGGGCATTAGGTTTTAACTCTTATAAGAATATACATATTTTTTTCTGTTAATGTACAAATATTTTTCCGATGTGTTTTGGATATTCCTTCTCTAATAAAAAGAGATACCATTTTGTTTTCGGTTGTACAAGAAAGAAGATCAAGCATTTTTCTTTTTTAAATTTAATAAGCCACATTAAAGAAGGAACGTTGCAATGCTACACGCTACATTAACGACGTCTCCAGAGTAACTGAATGACGGTTCATATGGAAATCGCAGGTAAACGTCTCATACAACAACGCCCCCTATAGTTCGTTGCGATCGCGAATACATAAATTCGTGAAGAAAAAAAACGCTTTCGACAAAAAACCAAAATAGAGATCTATCGACAAAGACTTCTGCCTAGCTTATGCTCTCCCTGGTTATTTCAGTTTCCGTTTTTAAAAGCGCTATATGTTGAGCCATCTTAGCTAGATTTGGCATGTGACATTTTTAGTAGTAATCATTGGTCTATTTTCTAGCGTTGCCATTCGGGGAGTTGTAATGAGGCTTTTTTTTTATCGCCGTGTAAGAGAAATATATATATAGATAGATGTAAGACCCTTCCACTTCTTTGGTAGATGATTTCTAGGTGGCTTTTTTACTTTCCTTGGCGCAGAGCTAGAACTGTTTAAATCTCTGAGGTTTTTGTAGTCACTGAAACAGCTCTCTGCAATAACAAGTTGTGTTTTTTCAATTATTTCGTTCATAAGTTCCCTCTTTTCCTTTTCGGATTCATAACGTTAGCATCAAATCTAACAAAATGCCGATTATAAGGCATATTATAATTATGTTATGGAACCAATAGCAACCATAATGTTCAATTTTTAACATATGTCTTACATTTTTTATTAATTTCTTAAATAGGATATAAACAGTAATTTAGTTGTATTAATTGCCTACCTAATTACTTGTCAAACTTCGGAATAAACGCTACGATGCAATACTAATGATAACATGAATATGCTTTGATGAATAATATTTCCGCACGGACGACAGAACAAAACACAAGTCGAGCTATAGGTATGTGAAAAAACACAGGTGCCATATCTGGCTATCTCATCAATCTTCAACTCGTAAGAATTTGGCGATTTGGGGAAAGAGAAAGCCAAGAAAAATCTCGATAACCAGAAAGTTTCTGTTAGAAGAGTGATTGTATTCGACTAATCATTACTTTGGATGGAGAATTTGAAGGAAAAAACTTCTTTATACCAAATATTCGCTAACAGGAATGCACGCGAATTAAATTTTCATGGAGAAAAAAAAACGAGGAAAAAGGTAGAAAAGGGAAATTTAAAGATTGATAGTATGCATCAGATTTAAAGAGGAATGGAATATTTCTATATCATCAATCCTCAAAGTAATATTTTTCGAACGTAGTTTACAGCAGTTTGAAAATATTCTTTATTATGAATTGCTTTTGAAATGTCGTTGAAAACGAATGGAGTGAAAGGCTTGAGTAAAAATAAACCGTTATTTTAGAAAGTATGAAATACCAATTTCTGAATGTATAAATGGTAATCAATTTATTTGTGTTTGCTAACAATGGATTCGTATGCATTAGGTATTTTCTTATTGCAAAAATGCTCCAGAAAAACAAAAATCCCTAGAAACAAAATGAACAAACTTTGCCAAAGAAAAATAAATAATGTAATTGAACAAAATGAAAAATTGATTGTTATCTAGAATCTAGTTTAAAACTTTCAATAAAAGCCCTTTAACAATTATAGCGAATATAACGTTTCGGTGCTCTCTAACATTAAAAAGAGAACATTGTACGTATGTCACGTAGTTCATTTGCATGGCTTTGTTTACTTTGTTAAGTAAATCACTCTTCTAACTTAAACTTTTTGGAGAAAAAAACATAAATATTATCAATCAAAAACATTTAACACATGTAAAAATAGCTTTTGCATATTTAATGAACAATGCCTTCAAAAATTTATAAATACTCTGTAGTTTATACTGCCATCTTTTTAAAATGCATTTTTCTTAAGATTATACGCTTGCAATTGTTTATTTTAGCCCATCTTGATGTTTATCTTAATCTAAGTTTATCTCGAGTCGAGTATCTTCCAGTTTAAAAATTTATTCAAATAGTTGAATTTTTTTAATGTAATATTTTGTAAAAAAGAATATTTCAGCTTTAAATTATGTTTTAATTGAAAGTGCCCCAATGTATGTGTCTAAACTAATGAAACATTAAAAACAGTAATTACAAATAAAATACTGTGCCAAGCTTTTTTTTATTCTTTTGGAGGGGAGGGGTGGTCGATCGTACTTTATCCCAATATACTGCTCTACAATAAAAGGTGCATAATAAACATCAATTACAGTTTTCATACTTTTCATTCACATTTAATTCCACACCACGCAAATGAAATATCGTTAAAAATAACGCTTGTCATAGCATTTTAGGCCTATAAATTTAAACTCGAAATTAATTTTCTGTGTTATAATTAATTCTAAATTATAATTAATTCCAAAATATAATTAATACTAAATTATAATTAATTCTAAATTATAATTAGTTCCAAATTATGATTAATTCTGAAATATAATCAATGCTAACTTATAATTAATTCTAACTTATAATTAATCCTAAATTATAATTAATTTGAAATAATTCTAAATTAGTAACATTAATTTCTTATTATTGTTCTAAAATGCAGTGTTTAAATTAGTTGAATAAATCAAACACAAATGCCTTGAGTCTTCTGATTCTGAATTTATGCCATGCAGATCACTAAATCTTCATGGCAAAAATTCACTTCAATTAAATGCTCTACCAAACATTTAATAGAAAAATGCTTCGAGCATAAATAAACGCTTCTTACTAAAACATGCCTTTAATCTCTCACAACTAGTTCGCAATAGTTAAGCTTGATGTTTTGTGATTAATTATCACTATCTTTAGCAATTAATTATTAGGAGCTATTTGTCACCGTTGCCTGGGTTCATGCAATTATGGATCATTATTTTTTAACTGGAGAATTCTGCTGTTTTATAGTTAGCCCCTCTTCGGTCAACTAGCTGAGGCAATAAATCATTTTTTGAATGAACTCAGAACGACTCATTAATTAGCTGATAGATATTCAAAATACTCTGATGAGGATAAAGAAATTCTGACAAGCATGATAAAAATCTGTCAAAGATCGTAAATTACAAAAGGTGACAGCTAAATATTTATTATTTCCTTAAATTTGGTTAATGATTGAGTGAAACTTAGTTAAAGTTGTGTTCATGCAATTAATAGAGAATTATAGATGATGGATTGCTAATTGCATTACGTAAACAAGGCTATTGTTGGTTTCTAACGTTATGGGTCTTACAGTTTTGAACGATTTATTTATTTATTTTTTATTAGAAGGTTTGTTTAAAAGTGAAGAGGGAAGCTATATTGTCTGTTAGTAGGAACATAATGTTTTGCTGACTTATATTGACAACATTAGTTTTTTTCTTTGAACTATAGGTTTTTTACTTACAATTGTTTAACCTTACTACTTTGAATCTGATTTGATTATGGCGTATTGCTTAAAACAATCCGGTTCAAAATTCAAATTCCTTAAATTCCCAAATTCCTTAAATATTCTTTTCATATTAGATTGTTCAAACAAAATTACGAAATTGTTGGTAAAGTTTTAACTTTCACTGGGGGGGGGGGGTCGATTCCCATGATAATCGCTGGTTGTCTGATCTGATCAAGAGAGTTATATGAAAACCGAGAGTTTACTTCCAATATTAACCTTCAAATTGTAACTGAGACAATGGTCAAGCCTTTACCAATAGCTCATTAGTGCAAAGTTTAAAATCAAACTAATTCCATTGGTTTTTAAGAACCAATACTGGACGGTTAAATATATAAATTTGTTGAATAATAAATTGACTGAACAATAAAACAAACAAAAAATCCCAACTCCAATTAGACTCAGAATATAAATGCAGCAATAATACAAGGAAAAAAGTAAATGGAAATAGATGAAAGCATGTAGTATCAGCAAAATATGCAATACAAGATAATGTTTTTACGTAATTTAATCTGTCTTTATTTTTCCATCAAGTCCTGCATAATTTTAAAAAAAAAAGTATGTCAGAGAAAAAAATTGAAAAGGTAAATGTGATTTAGAATGCAAAAATTGAAGTGATTTCGGACAAGATTTTTCAGAATTAGCTAAAAGTGAAATTTTTAAATAATTATTTCAAATCTATACATAATAATAAAAGCGGCTGTGTGTGTGTGTGTGTGTCTGTAATCACAATATATCGCCCCAGAAGCCTCGCCCAGGCACGAAACTCGGCACATAATTGTGTTTTGACATAATGAAGAAGTATTTTTTTTCTTTTTCAAAAATTTGGATTAGTTATTTAGTTATCAGTCATTTTGTAAGTCTATGCTTTTCGTCTGCTTTTTCGTCTTCAAAGAGCCATATTCAAAAAACTATTAAAAAATGCATATACTTTTCCCCACTCTTATAAATGTATGCTAATGCGAACCTCACAATTGAAATATTAATTTTCGACAACTTAAACCAATAATATACGAAGGAATTAATAATTTAATTGTAAAGTTCGCATTAGTTTTCATTTATTAAAGTGGAGAAAAGTTTAACTTTTGTATTAAAAATGTGGCAACATATTCGATACGTCAATAGAACGCTTCGCTTTGATATATTTGTCGCTGTTCATAATTGTTATAATAAGTTTTTCTTCTTCTTTCCACGCTCTATTTTTTTTTCCTTAAGCGAAGACGATAATTTTTATAGCGATATTGTAGTACTTTGTACAACTAAAAATTCTTTTCACAACACTTTAAAAATATTTACTTTATTTTCTTTATATATACAGAGAACAGTCGGCAAAGAATTCGATTAGGTTGAAAAACATTTCGCTAAAAAGGAACGAATTCCAAAAGAAAAAATAAACAACTTAAAGAATAAAAATGCTGATGCCAGCCAATTTTTTGAAAGTTAACTTAGAAATAACAAACCAAACGATGTTAAATAACAAACCAAACGATGTTAACAAAATGACGCAGAAAGCGCAACTAGATCAAAATTATACAAGCACAACTAGATCAAATTATAATACCTGAGTGCTTGACATAACAGATATAGAAATAGAATTTGATACCATAAAAAATTATATAGAAATAGAAATTGATACCATAAAAAATTTATTCGTTTTCGTGTTCTTTTCATGTGTTTAGCATTTTAGTTTTTTTTCTTAAGCGTTGTAGCTATGTAATTTCAAACATCCTCAAGAGCTATAACACATCTGCAGCAGAACTGGATATGAAGACAAAATTGCTGGACAGGAACACTTTAATTGTCCACTAATCTTTAAAATCTTCTAATCTTTGTCCACTATGTTTTAAAAAACTTTATTTGTGAAAACCTTCAGCGTGGCGGACAGCTGGCCGCCTTAGGCGGCTAGTGAGAAATAAAACAGAAACGTTATCTCATCCTAAGTCAATTTTAAAAACTTTATTCTTCCACTTAAAATGCTAATGAAAAGTGTTGAACTTCATGTTTTTTTTTCCTGAAAAAAAACCATGAAAAATTGGTCTATCATTTTTGTTCATTTGAAAGAGTGTTTCATAAAATGCTATGCATCTATTCAGTTTCCTTGACAAAGATTATCTTTGATTAAGATGCTTTGTCACTGTTACAGTATTACATAACAAGTACTGTTAGAGATTGTTATATGTTGTTATAGTTAATATCACGTGACTGTAACTACTACTTCCACTTAATTTTTATTGTTTTACGTTAGTTTTACTTATGGCAACGTTGTGGAAATGTTTTATGTTGGATATTTAGTACTCGATTAATTAGGATTTATAAATATCACTAAATTTAAGTTGGTTTAGAATTAACAAATGTTTGTTATGTTCTAATTCGTATCTGTTTATTCACCTGTAAAAATTGTATTTCATTTGAATAATACTAAAAGGCATCCATAAAATTTTTTTGTTTGCTGTGATTTACAAGTACTATATCTTGGGTCTACAAATTCTCCATTGTAATTCCTGTTACAATTACATTTGGATGGCTCCGTTACATACGATGAACAAGACTGTAATAAAAAAATTGTCATTAAAAGCTACATTTTTATATCCATTTTTATCTAAATTGTTCGCAGGCTATCATTTTATTTGCTAGATATCGCGCTACACTGTGTACCTGTCTGCAAATATAAAATCTTCGCCAACGTAAACTTTCTAAAGAATATATTGTGCTGACATGGACATCCGCATTCCAAATCCAAATAACTCCAAAACTTTTCAAAAAGGAGAAATGGGCAGCTATTTTCTTGGCTTTATGTGATCAATAGGCCTGAATGCCAGCGAAATGCCACCAATGCCGTTAAAAGTCTGCAGTTCCCCGCTTCATTTAGAAGATTGAAAAATCCTTTATTTGAAAGACGTTCTTTTTAAAAGGACAAACACTGATTGCCTCCAACAGGAAGGAACAGAGGGGCTTTTGAGGATTAAATAGGATAAAAAAAGAACAGGACAGAATAACTTGCCTCATTCTGATTTAAAAAAGGGAAATACTGAAAAGCACGGTGATAAAGGGCTCAAAACTACCTACGAACTATATTTTAAAGCCCGAGATTGAATTATACTTATTTTTATTTTCGGATGGAACAATTGATTTTCAATAGAAGTTTCTTTAATTGTTTTATTGATTGAAATTTTCATAAGTTGAACTCTTTTCTTATAACGTACTTTCGCTTTTATAAAGTGGGAGAATGAATATGTTGATATTCGTTGATTCAGATGAGGATAGAACGATTATCTAAATTACACCATTAGGCGCAATTTTTTTTTTATAATTCACCTTCATTTTACTTAACTTTCTTTTGTATTATGTAAGAGACTGTTTAAGCTTTTCTTTTTATTCCGTTTCTTAAGGCAAGTGAGACATCACTTTTTACACAGTGCCTTAAAGCACTTTTTTTGTTCTTATGATATGATCTACATTACCCCATATAACTTTTTATTAAACCCTATTAAAGATTCTCATATTTCATTACCGAAAATAATAAGCTTATAGATTTTCGATTAATTTTCGGCAAATGTAATGATGCCTTTTAACACGTGATAAGTGCTGTACAATCCTCAAGACAAGCACAAGCAAACAATATCTCCTAAGCAAATGTATTGAAACAGGAAGGGACTGATCTGGAATTGAATAAAAGAACCTTGTGTTAGTTAATATAGTGCATCAAACATTTTTCCTTTCAATTTGTCAATTTCCTGCCCTCAAAACTGTCTACGTCAAACATTTACTTCCCTTTGAAATTTGTGTTGCTAATGAAACTTTCTGATTTTTTTTTTCTTTTTTTGTCGTATGCCTGCTTTTAGGCAGTGGGGGTGCGATTGTTCCTGTTTTTCAGTAGCGCCATCTATGGACAGAAATTCGACTTCTGCCACGCTATTCACACAACCACAACCCGTTTATAGGGAGAGTCACATTCACACACAAAGGAGAAAGGACATGGAACACACAGAGAGAGAAAGAAACATCCATGCCTTGCCCGGGATTCGAACTCAGGACCTTTCTGATGCAAGGACAGTTCCCTGTCCCATACACAGGCTGGTCGGCAAATTTTCCGATGATATTTCCTTTAAAATATTTAGTTTTGGGTATAAAATATATTCTAATTAGTTAATTAGTGACACAAATCTAATCGAAAAAATTTTGGAAAATGCTGGAAATTTCGTTACCGCGACTAGATTTATTCATTGGTTGCGACAACGCAACTGATGTCAGCGAAACAGGCATAAAATGAAGTTCAAAATGGTTTGTGTAGTAAAATATTTCATTCTTCGCTTTAATAAAATATTTTTTATTTAATAGCTCTTACTAATAAATATATGGCACTTAATTTCTGACACACGAATAGTGGTGGTCACAATGAAGACATTTTCAAATGTCTAATAAATATATGGCACTATTTCAGACAAACAAATAGTGGTAGTAAAAAATAAGTTATTTTGATTTTTCATAAATATATTGCACTCTGTTCAGAGACACAAATGGAGGTAGTAAGAAACTGCTGTAAGACTTTAAAATTTCAGAAAGTGTTTTAAAACTAGTTTTTGCAATGCTACACCAATTGTTTTTTATTCCTTGTTTCGTTAATGTTACTGATTTGATCTCTTTATTTTAGACATAGGTAAAAACAAGTCTATTTTTTTAAAAATATTCCCCCAAAAAGAAAATTAAAACAAATTTTTATATTCAAAATTAGAAAGCTGTAACAGAAATAAAACTCTTAGTGTCGAATATTAAGTAAGTAGTCCATTATTTTCCTCATTCTTAATCGGTACATATACTTTACCTTGATGTTTATTTGGGCAAATATTTCAAATGAAATCTCACTACAAGGAAAGCTTTTTTTTTCCAATGAGCTGCACAATCGGTCTTGCCGATGAGCAGACCTAGTGCGTTCTCCAGAGGTGGTATCCACTCTTTCAGGACCACCACAATGGGTGAGATACCGTTGGTCATGTTAATTTGGACGTCTAGTTTCTGCCACACTAGATGGCATCACCGAGACTCTATTTGGATGCTAAAGTGCACTAGGAATTTAATTTTGCCGGAAATGCCAAGAGCCAATGAAGCACTCCAGGGATCTTTTACATGCCGCATAATCATACGACATGACCGCTGAGGATTTTCTGCATCCCGAAAATCCGGTATCTGGGACGGGGATCGAACCCGCAGACTTGGGCTCAGAAGGCCGACGACAAACCAACTGCACCACCCAGCCACTAAGGGAAAGGAAAGCTACATAGATTTCTAATTATATTCTCTACTTACTTAGTCTTTTAAAGTTTGGACAAAGGTTGCAAATGATGATTAAAATCCTGGAATCATATAGGAAAATAATAATAAGTAAGAAAGCAAATTGATAGAATAAGGAATTAAAACTCTACAGAGACTAAATATAATTTGGTATTAAAATATTAATTGAATTTCAAAGAATCAAATGGTATTGTTTTACTTTAAAGCTATGTTTATCAACAAAAAAAACATCGTATTACAACGATGAGAAATTATTTCGTTTTAAATATATACTTCAATAATGCTTTAATGCATTTTCACGATTTCAGGACTTTTTGCGGCTCATTATCTCTCATTAAACATCATAAATAAACATTCAAAATCATTTTTCTTCTATAATTATGCACTCCGTCATCTTAGTTCAACAGCAGATATCTAGCTTAAAACTCGTTTGATGCAAGCCGCTCGTCCACTGCTTTAGACGGAGGTTTGAGTAGGCTTACAAAAGTATTAGAAAGCTCTCTTCTCCCTATTGGATCTCAAGATACGAAGAAATCCGTTCCAGAAAAGGGGTGCATACATTACGAACACGAAAAACAAATATAAAATTCATTTCGTGCTTTTTCAGCATTTCTTTTCTTTTTTTTTTACTTCTACGGAGAAGCAAGAACAGGCAAGAAACAAAATAAACGAACGCGGAATTTCTTTTCCATTTTCACTAGCACTTTCCGAATCTTTTCTAATTCTTTTAAGTTCAAGAATGAGTAAGAACTGGAAACTTTTCTCACGAATAAAATTAAATTAACTTAGAAGACACTATCCTAAATCTTAGTAGCGTTCTCTCCGTACTCATTATATATTCAGAAACGTTAATTTAAATTTAGTGATAGCGAAGACGGAAGATAATTTCTTTTCTTTATATGCTGTTTTCAGTATTTTTTTATTATTATTATTTCGGATTCTGCATCAAAAACCGTGGAATTTAAGAAGTGAGATTTTGTGTGCTCTTGCGTTTTTTTTCTTCTTCTTTTTAGCGACATGCATAAACATAAAATCTCAATTAAATTTTTCATTATCATTCGCTTCGGCTTAATTACAGAAAATACTTTTGAAAAAGTATACGTCACGATATATTTTCCTTTGGTGAATGCGTGCATAAATTTTCTTATTTTTTTTGTAATTAAATAAAATAAATTTTTAATTAAAATCATTATTTGTAAGACATGTTTTGAGTGTTGAGATTAGCTAAAGTTAACTGCTTATTTATTTATTTTTGGTTATGATAGTAATAAAAGGCTATAATTATAAAATCGATAAAAGAACAGTTTTAATTGAAAAATTTCGAAATTTTCATATACGTTGAATTTTAATTTTAACTTACCATAAAACAAAAAGTTATGTATCACTCATTTGATGAAACAATGACATAAGTGACAGTTTCTATAATATATCAGTTACGTCATTGTTTCACCAAATGAGAGACATGTTGTCATCAAAACTTAATGAAATTTTGACTTTTTTCAAATTTAGTCTATTTTACGTCACAAGAAGATTTTTCTAAACGCTTGTTTCAACGAAAGAAAAGTAAATTCTATAATTTAAATTCTAAGAAAAGAAATTTAAGAACCAATTTCTTAATTTTTAAATATTTTTCAAAGCCACACTAAAATTGAAGTTAAAAAGATCAAATACAAAGCATTGCAAAATATATCATTGGGTATTATTACTCAATGAGTATCATTCGACGAAAAATTATCTTTGAATGAGTCATTGAAGCGTAATGAACATTATCTGTATGAACTGTATCATGTAATGAGTAACTGTATCATGTAAACTGTATCATGTAATGAACGATAACTATTTTCGAATATATCATTGGAGCATAATATACAATAAATATTTTTGTAAAAAGCATTGGAACACAATGAATATAATAAACATCGTTAAACTCCTTAAAAATAATGAATATCACTTAAAATATCATAAGAGGATTTCCTTTCAACAAAATTAAATATCATTCGGTCATAATGAACAACATATTAATTATTTCAATAGATAGAATTTTTATGACAAACAGGTTTCTGTACAAGTTCTGTTCTTGTCAGGTGAATTGATCTTTTTATTTAAGTTGTAGCTCTGGGGATCTGCTATTAACGTACTGAATATAATCCGAAACCATCGAAAGACATTAGTTTTAAATTTAAATGGCAAATACTAAAATTCAATAGGATTTTTTTAATAATTTTTAATTTATAGTTTTTTCTAGTTATTTACATTCAAAACCAGGGTTGTTGAAACTGTGCAGATTTACAATTTGCATCCACTTATGCATTTTTTTTTTTTTGAATGACACAATAATTTTTTGATATGCGAAGAGAAAAAAGAGTAAGTTTCGTCGTCAATTCCAGGAGTATGACTTTTTGAAAGATATAACTAAAATTCTCTTCAGTGGTTGCTTTTTGATCTTGATCAAAAATATCCTTTTTATTATCCTTAATAATTATTTTATATGCAAAGAGAAAAGAAATAAGTTTCGTCTTCAATTCCAGGAGTGTGACTTTTTGAAAGATATAACTAAAATTCTCTTCAGTGGTTGCTTTTTGATCTTGATCAAAAATATCCTTTTTATTATCCTTAATAATTATTTTATATGCAAAGAGAAAGAAAAATAAGTTTCGTCTTCAATTCTGGGAGTATGACTTTTTGAAAGATATAACTAAAATTCTCTTCAGCGGTTGCTTTTTGATCTTGATCAAAAATATCCATATTATTATCCTTAATAATTATTTTATATGCAAAGAGAAAAAGAAATTTGTTTCGTCGTCAATTCCAGGAGTATGACTGTTTGAAAGATATAACTAAAATTCTCTTGATCGGTTGCTTTTTGATCTTGATCAAAAATATCCTTTTTATTTTTTTCAGTTGCAAATAATCATGCCATCGTAATCTTAAACACCAAAATCTTTTATATCTCTTCTATTATCTCTTCCCCGTAATTTTTCTTGCAATTCGAAATTAGGATAAGTTAAACTTTTCATTAATTTTCATAAGATGAGATAGAACTTCAAGTTCTAGTAACGCTCGGAACTATTTTTTACTCCTTTTTTTAAAAAAATATTAAATTAATTTATTTACACCTACCAAACAAGAAGGGACAATATACTAAGGTCATTATTAAAATTAAAAATTTCGGTATCGACACTCTAAAGTTTTCCTTTTGCCTCTATTTACAAGTTTTTTTTTTTTTTTTTTTTTTTTTTTTTTTTTTTTTTGTCGTATGCCTGTTTAAGCAGTGGGGGTGCGATGGTTCCTGTTTCTCAGTGGCGCCATCTATGGCCAGGAATTCGACTTCTGCCCCGCGATTCACTCAACCACAACCCGTTTATGGGGCGGGTCACATTCACACACATTTACACACAAAGGAGAAAGGACATAGAACACAGAGAGATAGAAAGAAACATCCATACCTTGCCCGGGATTCGAACCCAGGACCTTTCTGATGCAAGGACAGTTCCCTGACCCCTACACAGGCCAGTCGGCATTTGCAAGGTTAACTATGCAATTAAAATTTAGGAGATCGAAGTCTGTGAATTTCATAAAAGTATGGTTTACAAGATAATGCATTTTTAAGCTAATTTTTATTTCCCCCATCTCATTATTTTACTACAGATACTTTAACTCACTTTAAGCTCACTGTAATAAGAGTAGATTCACACTGAAAAGGTGAAGTCAGTGTCTCAATATAACGTGTTCTCTGCACAATCGCTTAAAGACAGATTTCTAAGAATGTGTATTCTGCTCTTGCGCAGACGATGCTATACTTGAGACTGTGACGAATCGGCGTTAATCCACTTAAATAATTAGCTTCTATTCTTAAAATAATGGAATAAAAAATTTTCTCTGTCATTCTCCTGACATCGTAATATTTATTTAAGATATTTCAATATCAAGCATTTCAAATTCATATTAAAACGAAATGTTTGATGTTTTTACTGTACATATTTTGACTCACTTTGAGCTCATTGCAAAAATTCCTTAAACCAATTTTTGAAGCGTTGATATGAAAAGAAATTCGCTTCTTTTTCATAGCTTCGTAATATTTATTTCAGCCACTTTAAAAACAATAATTTCTCATTAAATTATTAGTTTCGTGCTAAAAATGAAAGTTTGATTGAAACAACCCATTTTTCTCAGCAGATATTTTGGCTACGTTTGACTCATTACAATATCTTCTGAATTTCCTTTAATGTTTCTTAATTTTTTTCATATAATTTAATATTGAACCATAACATAAAAAAATTCAAAATAAAAAACAATATTTTTAAAAACCACGTTTTTGTAGTAGAGAATATCTAATAATTTTAAAAAATTTGAAAAACGAAAAACGTGGGGCGCATGAAATACATAACAGTAATGTTATATTAGTGTGTGTATGTGTGCTCTTGAGAATATGTGTATGTATATATATTTATTGTAATTGTATCTGAATGTAGATGTGGAATATGTTTGTGTATATGCATATGTATGTAGCTGTGCATGTATAAATGTGTATAGAAAATGTGTATATATATGCGTATATGTTCTGTTATGTATTTCATTCTCCCACGTTTTCGTTTTTCAATTTTTTTTAATTATTATTCTCCACTACAAAAACGTGGTTTTTAAAAATATTATTTTTTATTTTGAATTTTTTTATTTTAAATAATAATTTATTTAATTTTTATTTAATATTTTTTAAAAATTATTACTTTTTAATTATTATTCTTCACTACAAAAAACGTGGTTTTTAAAAATATATATTTTTATTTAGATCATTTTTCTTAGTCAAGAGTAGTCAAGACTACTACAAGACCACTACTAAAATAATAGAACTTTCATTTTAAATTAGGGATACGATAATACGATAAATTAGGGATAAAATAGGGATACCTTTACGACTTTCAATAGTTTTATGCTGATGTCAACCAAAACGATCTGGAAATGAATGAGGAAAAACTGGGTCCTACCACGTGATTTTTCTACCAATAAAAATACTCCGACAATAAAAATCTTTTCACCTGACGTGTAATACTAATTTGAAATAATGGAATCGACAACAAAAGACAATCTCGAAAATGATTTTTTTTAATCTTAATTTTATTTTACTTTGTATGTTTTTTTTCTCTTCATTTTCATGCATTGTCATCCAATTGGGTATAATATGAAAAAAGCACAACTACTTCCACTTACTAGGAATAACATTTACCTTTTAGTTTAATTAATAAACTGAGTTTTAAATATGCTTACTAAATTCATAAACTTCGGTAAAACAACAATATAAATTATTTCCAAAGGAACTAGACTAATACAGTTCCAACCTGGCGAGTAGCGACTTATAACAAGACACTTCGTTTGAAGCTTTTACTTGTTGCTAGAAATCAGGTTCGCAGAAAATGCTGTTTACTAGTTAAATTTAGTAGGATTAACACGATCTGTGACGTAGGTTATAGTATACCCAATTTTGAACTATGCGCCAAATTTGAAGTTTGTGGCTAGTCAGGAAGTTAGTTTAAAATCGATTGCAAAATTCCACCCGGACAGACATACACGAAGGCAAGTTTATATGAACGTGGTAATATATTTGTCTTTCCTTTGTGATATTTCACTACAGACATTTTACCTCTCTTTGATCTCATTACAAATCTATTCTTTAAAATTATAAATAAATGTTTTGGGGTAGTTTTCAAAAACCACTTAAAATTTATTTCAAATTCTAAAATATCAACCATTTCAATTGTATATTAAATATCTTTTCAAAATGGCTGTAAATACTAAGCCAATGCTTCAATATTAAAACAAACCCAAATCTAAAACGCACAATTTGTTTAGAAACTATACATAAAACATGTAAATAAAATAAAATACAATATTAAAATTTATTCACGAAGCATTAGCAAAATGCCATTCACGGTGTTTACAGTTAATTTTTATGTTATTGCTAAGTACCACAGAAGATGCATCTTAATCCCACATGGTGCCCAATGGTTTGTCATAGAAATCCTCGTTAGGCTAGTCTTAGTATTCCCCGCCATATAAAAGGAGTTCCTGCTTAATCCTAAAGCACACCCTAGAAATCCTCAGCAATATTTCTTCCCATTTGACTTACGCAGCCCTTGGTTACCGATGACAGCTAATAAGGATATAGATCTACTCCAACCTCTAGTCGCTGCCTGCAACCCTATCATTCCCACGTGCATAGCGTCATGCAATTATAGTAAGGATGGATTTAGGTATCCTTCATAGTGGCTCCTTGATGAGAGTGCTATCTGTAGACGCTGCCAGAGTGTTCCAATCAGCTGACTACCGTTTTAATAAAGAAACCATAAAATGTTATGTCTGATATCTTTAGGAAATGCGGTATTTATATTCTCTCTCGATCAATGTTTTGTTTATACAGATGAGATAAGGGAATTGAAAGTATATATGCTATACTTGGGTAGTTTTTTGGTAGCTATAAAAAGGGAAAAAAACTATTTAAATATTAGAGGAAGATTTCTATTGTTATTAGGCAAGCTGTTTAGTTAATCCACCTCAAATATTTTTGTGGTTTTTAATAGCAGCCGCTTCTTTTTTTGAGTAATTAGTGTATTTTGTGAATGTTACATTTCTATGAAATATTTTGTTTAATATACCGATGGATGGATACTTTCCTCTATATTTTCTAATATAGATTTAGAGACATTTTAAGATGTGCTACAAATGAGGAGAAAAAATTATATTTACGAATAAAAATATTCTTTAGAAAGACTGTCCATAAAAATTTCTTTTTTTTTTCAAGTTTCATATTTGTGTAACGTTTAAAAAATATTCTCATTGATGCTATTGGAGCTGAGAAAAAAAAAAGAAAAAAAAACACTATAGAATACAAAGTACTATCACTTTTTTTACTTCATAAGTGAGAGCATTTAAAAAATAGTTTCGTTAGGAAACTATTGGTCAGAAATATAATATGAAAAACTTGAAAGGTTTTTCGTACTTATTTCTGTCGCATACAAATAAAGTTATAAGTATGTAAATGTAGCATCTACATTTATAAGTACGTATAAGTAATACACATGTAATTACTACATGTAGAGTATGTCGATAGATCGTCGTAAACAAAACCTGTACGTTTTTAAAAATTTTACAAGAACTTAAGAGGATGTAGGATTGAGATTAACACTTTATAAGGAAACCTGTTAATATTCAACCTGTTAATATCTGAATTTCTCGGGAAAGTTAATTGATAGTTAGCCTGGTAAAAAATAATATGTAAGAAATTAATATTCCGAAATATTTACCATATAGAAGAGCAATTTTACGGAGAAATAGTTTCTTCGCAGTGAAAACTAAAACTCCTAACGAATTTCGGATTAGAAATGGATTGACATTTTTGGTGAGATTTGAGTTTTGTACTTGGGAAAAATTTTGTTTACGAAATAATTAATTAGCTATTAAATTTCCTACAACTATCATTTTATTTTTTACCCTAAGTAAAATCATCATGTAAATTCGACTAAATAAATATTATTTAATGAAAATATTTCGCATTTAATAGTCATTATTATTAAATGAAGTAAGAACTAATATTTGCGCATATGGCCAATAATTTCCCAAAATCAGGGGGTGGATAATTATCAGATTAATTATTTAATTTGACTAAATAAAATATTAATTAAACGGCAATGTAAATATTTCATAAATGAAATTCTTTATTTCATATGATAATAGACTTTTTAATGTCATCATAAACTGAAATTAGCGTAAAATAAAGTAAACTATTTAGAACTAATATAGAACTATTAGAACTTCAGTGAAAATGTTTCATATTTGACAGCTTTTCTTAGATTAACTTGTTACCTATTATCATAACATATAAGCCTGAGAAGTGTAAAAAATTTTAATTAAAAAAAGTTTGCTCATTAATTTCTCGTAATAATGGCCATTCGACTAATGTAAATAAGGACACGTTAATTACTAAATTGGCTATATTTTTTTCATCATATTTGCCATAGATGTTACATAGATGTTTACATAATAAATATGTAATGCTTTAAATACATAGTGCATAACCGTTATATACAATATATTTTACTTTTAACTTAGTTATAAAATGGTCTTATGAAGTTTCAATAATAAGATTTCGTTAGAAAATATATTGAAATTTCAATATTTTCGAAGTTTAACAATTTCCTACAAGAAAATTTCCTGCCATAATGGTACTTAAATTTTACATTTTTCACTAAAGTATTAAATTTGTAGCAAAGTAAGATATAAATATTTTAAAAAGCATAATTTTTTTTAAAAGTTTGGTCCGTATCAGAGAGACTAACGCCATTTAAAATATCTTTCCAAGCATACTGAATGTTTCGGTCATGTATCAGAATCTTACAAAGGGCTCTTAATTATAATCAGGTCACATCATTAAAACGCAAACTATATAAATAATTTTGTTTTTCTTCTCATTTCGTTTATGTTTGAGTTTTTTGTACCGCAATTATAACTATTAAAACATTTAGGAGATTTAAAAAAATATTGAACCTTAAAAGAAATGTATAAAAGTATATAAATGTATACTATTTCTCAAAACTTTAAGTAATTAAAATCATTAGTTTGAATGTTTCATTTAAAATACATAGATATTTGAAACTATCATAATTTGTATAATAATTATATAGAATTAAACTCTCAAAATCTATCCTCAAAAGATACATTAATTTAAATAGTTCAAAAGCTTTATAACTATTATATTAGCTTTAAAATTAATTTAAATGCCGTAATTAAGCCTGATATCCGGCCCAGCTTCGTATTTTAAAATGCTTTAAAACCATTTTTCTTAATGAAATATATTTTCTTTCATTAGAAAACAGGTTACATGTATAAAAATCCTATTAATTAAGTTAAGGTTCCTTCAGTAAAAAAGGAAAATGGTATTTTTTCTTATAAATTCCTCCGGTAATCGGTAAAGCTTCTTGTTTTACGAAAGAAAATAAACAAAAAAAAAATGATAACTCTTAACTAAGTACACGGAGTTCTCATTGACAAAGAATAAAATTTAAAAATCTTAATTGCTTTTTATAAATGAACTTTGTTCATACAAAGAAAAAAATCTTGTTAAAATTTTTAAAAAAAATTTTAAAAAATTACAAATAAAAAAGGACCTTAATTCTGGTAATAAAACTAAAATATACGGCATTTAAATCATTCATTTGTTAATTTTCCCGTTTTACGGGAACGGAAACGGTTTATCGGAAATTCTGGTTTTCAGAATTATCGTTCTCATTACCACACATTTAGCAAGAAATATAGTTAATTAGTTATTTGTTTTCCTGCGCAAGAGTGCAAAGTCAAAAAGAGTATATTGCGTCGAGTACTTGTTCAATATAAAACCATAATTTAACTTATCCAGTAGTTAATTAATAATCTAGAGAAGTAATATCTAGTACTAAATTATCCATGGAAAGCATCCAGTATAACATTAACAAGCATAAAATTTACAAGCAAGTTGAGTTTGTTATAAACAAGCTGCATCCAGAAACTCAATTCTTTAAGGAATGTTTTATTTTATTTTATCCGTCGTTGAACAGCCGACCCAAAATTGGGTTTACTACTAATCTTCAACTCCGTAGCCTTGTAATTTTGAACCAATCCAGAAGACAAGGAAACGCCTTGATCACTAACCCGAGAGGTATTGATTTGTTATGGAAGCATGGAGGACTTTGCGACTCGACAGATTTAACTTGCATCAGTCACCATTAACTACACGGGGAGACTTTGGCCGGTGGGGATCGAACCCACGAACTCTTGGACATGGACTCAGTGCCTTACCAACCAGGCTATCTTGGCCTGGCTATTTAGGAATATTTGGAATATTTTTACAAACTATGTGAATTTTCTACTTTTTTTGGTAACATCAAAAAGAGCCCTGAGAACTCACATCTTCAGTTGCGCTCATCACCAGATATTTAAGCTTGCCAGATATTATATATACCAGATTAGATATACATACTACACTACATACACCATGCAGATATATATATATATATATATATATATATATATATATATATATATATATATATATATATATATATATATATATATATATATATATATATATATATATATATATATATATATAGGTTTCTTTTAATAAATACCTGGTAATGAGCAGATTTTCTTATTAAAGGATGAAAAATAAGCTAAAAAAATAAATTAATAAATACATCGAGTTAACATTAACAAACATAAAATTTACAAGTAATTGGCGTTTGTTATAAACAAACTCTATCCAGAAACTGAGAATTTATATTCTTTTAGAAATGTTTGGAACGTTTTTATCCACCATATGAGTTTTTCTACTTCCTTTGATAACATCAAAAGGATGTCTTGACAACTCTTTCATCTTCAGTTGCGCTCTAATTCGTTCGTGACAGTGCCTATGTTCTTCGAATGGAATCTCTGGAGATATCTCGGTATAAAATTTGTCAACGTATGTTGTCCTCACACTCCTCGTCTGCAAGAAAGACATGAATTATATTTTGTTCTTTCTTTCTTCTTGGTTCAAAAATATATTCACATGTAGATTTAGCGATGTCAAAGCTCTTACCCGAAGCAATTCGATTACTGAAGGCAATTTTATATGTACGCATAAAATTGCTTTTATATATCTATCTAGATATGCAAGCATGAATAAATGTAAAGATACAACAGCTATTTTTGAGATGGAATATTGTTTAAAAAATTCGAATTGTTAAAACGTGTAATCGTTTCTCTGTAAACCGTAAATAAAAATAAGTATTTTACCATTCCTCCTCAATAGACAGAAAGAATTATAGTCAATAATATACAAAGAATATATAGCTCTCTTTGGTAGTTATAGTAGCATAAAATTAAAAAAGTTGATAGCAGTATTTGACTGTAAATTATTTATTTAACATCTATTAAATGGTGTTTACAAGTAATATGAATCCATCCTGCCTTCTTAACGTTATTTTCTGCTCTTTTTCCATTTTTATATTTGATTACCTTTCAAGGCTAAAATTTAAAATTGTGGTTCGTTTATTATGTTATAAATTAATCACATATTAGGATTGTAGAACTTCTTGTTTCTACTAACACTTGAACAAGCCAATCTTGACAGCCATTGGCCTATTTTGAATTAAGTCAGCAGGGTGCTCCTTTCGTTTAACAAGATATTACTGCAAGGATGAAAGTACGTCTTATCTCAAAACCCCACGGATAGATGGCAGCACCACTCATTCGTGAATCTACTTCCTCAATTTAAACATACATCTGAAGAGAGAGGAAGTTTTCTCCAGGTCCCTGTACCTATGGTACTGCTCAGCTACACCGACCACAAGACTTTCGGCGAAACAGATTTTACGAGCACGTATATCACAACCTTCAAATTATGTAACATTTTATGATAAAAAAAAACAACTTAATTACCATTTTACAGTTATTAAACGGTACTTGAGTTACAGTTATTTTTGTGATAAATTTTATGCAAGGCTGTATTCAGTCAACATATCGCTCATGGGCTGCAATAGGGGCACAACTCAAAAAACACGCGTTTTGGACTAAGAACAGGTGTACATATGAAAATACACATTCAATCAGCAGCAATACTAGCACAACTCATAATTCAACTTGAAGGTAATCTTCATTCAAGCAAACTTAAGCATTTCTTATGCAATCTCCATAGCAATGAAAGCTTTAAACCCACTTAACTTAAAACATGATTTTTTGAGTTTTGCTGCTATTGCAACCCATGAGCGATATGTCATAAAAATAATATACATAAAATTATTTTCAGGAATTATTACGAATTAACTTCTTGCACTACTGCTAAATGATGTCCTTGGCGAAAAATATTTAACAAGCTTTTATAAAAAAATAATAATATTAATAAATAAGACACTTACAAAAAAAGCTTATATATTAACTTTCAATGGCAAAGACAAACAAAGCTATTAAATTCAATTTTTTCTTTCTGAATCGAAAGCTAAATCTATGACCTAATATGTTAATACAATGAAATTTTTTGATCACTAATGCTTAATTAGAGTATTTTTTGATCTTTTCGATTGACTAATTTTCAAATTAAAATCTATTAATTGTCAAGAATGAAGAATGAGTGTGAAGCAATCGTGAATTTTATGGAAAACTAACAGAAGGCGAAGGACCACGTAAAAATATACAATTCTTAGGAAAAAAATAAAAAAATTAAAAAAAAACATAGTAAGAACGCTATAAAACCAAAAATATATACTTTTTTTTTTAAATTTCGAATTTATTTTGCTTATTTAAAACACCTTTTTGTTGTGAAAGCTGATCCTAAAAAGGTTTTCCAAACAAACAACAATCGGAACTTTTATACTTTTTACTACCTTCGTTTGGTTTTACACATTTATTTATGTTTACGTTTGAACTTTCCTTCGTCATGAAAGCCGAACCTAAAAAGATTATCCAATCAAATAACAATTGAAAGTAAAATTGATGAAATATGTGAAAAATAAAGCATCTTGGGAAGGAAAAAAAAATATTCATAATGGATGAAACAGAATGCCTCCACTGCCGAGTAAAAAGCACCCTAGAGTAACAAAAAAATAAAATAAATCGGAAAAAAATCGATCTTAAGATTCGGGGGGTCCATATAAAAAGGGTGCTTGGTCAAACCATTTCCCCACTAAGAAAAAAGGGAGACAAATTCTTCAAGAAAAGCATTATGCGGAATAGATGGTTTGTAAACGTGTTTTGACTTTTAAGTATGTATAATGGTGCGCAATTTAAAACATTTGGTAGAAATGGGCAAAAACGGTGAAGAAGATTGAATGGATGTGAGAAAAGTAATGGAAATAAGGGGACAATAACTTTTGTATTTCTTGATGCGTTGAGAAATAAATTGTAGAGCTGTTTTGTGGGAGGAAATTGCCAAAAGTATACTCTAAGGCATGCTACCATCTGTTAAGAGACATAATAGAGATGTGAACCGTTGATCAATTAGCTTCTCGGTTTTGCTTTTGTATACTTTTGACTTAAATTATTTGATAGATAAAAAAAAACATGCTGCTGTAGCATGCTCAATTGTGTTGATTTAAAAATTTATTCTTCTCTTCGGTACTAACTTTTATATGCAACACCACGTTTACAGCTAGAGGCCTGATACTAAATTAATTCTTTTTTAAAAACTTAATTGTGGTTCAACTTCAAATTAACATAATTTTTTTCATGTAACACCACGTTTACAGTTGGATGCCTGATGCCAAATTAATCCTTCTTTTAAAACTTGTTTGAAATATATATTATGGTTCAACTTCAAATTGATATCATTTTTTAAATTAACCTTATTCAAGTTTACGGATTCTTACGGTTCAAGGTACCGATAATATGGTTTAATAAGGAATCAGTTTTCATAGATTAAAAAAAAAAGTATAGTCAAAAATACCAGAATTTGTAAAGTGAATCGTGTTTCTGGTTCCATGGAAACACCAAAACATACGATAATTTATAATGAAGGACTTTGGTATTGATGGAATGTGTAAAATATGTTAACAATATGTGTTAAAATGTGTAAAGTTCCTTGCAGCTGTGTACATATTATGGCCGAGACGGCTAATCTGTCAGTCTCAGGACCGACAGAACGGGGGTTCGAGTCCCAGGGTACACACCAAAATTTCCTCCATTTCTTCAACACATGAAGAGCTTCCAATGCTCTGCACTCTTCAATTTGTGACCCTGTGCTATTTGAATACTATATTTTCATTTATGCACAGAAGGCAACACTATAAAATTACTTAGCACAAAAAAAGTTTAGTATTTTCCATCTCTTATAATAGGTTTAACAATCAGATAAATTATATTTCGCGGCTGATTTGATTAAATACAACTCAACAACAACTCAAGTCCAATGCCCATTACCTAACGAAATATCTAGCTCCAATGTCAAGCTAAATTTCTTTTTGGAATTTTGAAACCATCCTAGTTTTAAATGGTTATAAACGGAGTAGATTTTTATTCATGGCTTAACCATACTAGTTGTAAACAGTTTCGAAACCATAAAGGTAAAAATGTTCTTTACCGTTAACTTTACGGTTAATACCATGAATAGATTGTTGCCGGTAGAATGAAAATTCTAACAGTATAATATTTTCACTATATTATGGCTACTCCCAATTTTAAAATTTAAAACAGTGCATCATATATCAAAGATTTCTTCATTATACATTCACTTTCTAGAGCAGTTGAAAACAACAAAGAAGGTCGATTGTGTTAATATTATACAACAGTGTATTATTATTTTATGCAATATCATACCACTACTGTGTATTATTTTTACAGTATTTTACGACAATCCATTCAAAAATGTTTGGAGCAGCTGAATAGAAACTACGAAGACTGAGTGTTTATAGCAGATGCTATCTTCAATATGAAAACTGAATTCTAATGAACTACTTCAGTTGTGACAGCTGAATAAGCTATCCAATATTGCATTCATTTCCAACGGGCCGACTTTCTGGGTAAAGCTGGTCGCGATATTTAATTAAATATGGATTTAGTGAAAGCAGAAAGCATTAGTGTAAGCCCCAAATGCTTTAAAATCCGATGTAGTAGCTTTTCAGTTAGAGGACATTCTCACTTGTGCGCCAGCTTAAGTTTAAAATACAATAATTCTAAAATAACATAAAGTACTCTTTATGGGATAAGCGTTTGTTTTAAATGCAATTTGAGTTTTTAGCATCATCTTAGTTCTGATCTAAACTTTCAGAGGAAAAGTATTTTATCCCTAGGAATTTTATAGTTGATCTTGTAATCTACCAAGCAGATACTATGAATTTTAGCACTCTTTTTACCTGTCAAGGACTAGAAAGCTCCCAAGGTAGCTGAGAGATTACCAAATTATATTAGAAAACAAGAACAATAATGAATTTTCAATGGTCAGATTATAATTGAAATTGCCCTTTGACCTTTTTTACTGTTTATAGCTCCTTTTCAAATTTTAAATCGTTTATTGTTCACTTTTAATTGTTTACTGTTCACTATCATTTGTTTGTTCTTCTTCCCACCCTCTCAGAAATAAAATTCTCCCTCAGCAATCCTTGAACTACATTTCTTTAATTTTGAGAATAATTTGGACACGAAATCACATGATTTATGACGAAACGTGGCAACTCAAGAACATGACGAAAATGTTTCCTCAACTCGAAACCTCATCGTAGTCCATTGTGGGAGATGGTTTGCTAGAATGAAAAAATTAAAAGCTTTTACCAAGTGCCTTTAAAATATCCTTTATTTAAAGACTTAAACTCTAAAATATTTCACCACAGATTTATAACCATAAGGCTATTATGATCATAAAAATACAAATCTTTTCTACTGAAATAGATGGCTACTGACTGTAGATTAATGTTATGCTCGTAAAAGTTATCTTCAGTTCTATAAAGATATCTTCATCTTTCTTCAGTTTAATCCGTAACGTTGTTTGAGACTCAAATAAACTCAACAAGTTGAACCGAGAAACGATGCTAATTAGTTTAATTTTATAACCGTTGTTGAACAGCTGAACCAAATTTTCAGTTTATGGCTACTAATGTTCAACTTCGTAGCCTTGTAATTTTGAACACAATGAAGAATGCTAGGGAACTCTTGTATCAAGTAATGGGGGAAATTTACCTTTGTGGAGGACATTATGATGGAACTAAATCGTATTTACGTTACATGGAGGGAGAAACCACGAAAACCTCCCAACGTAAGCCTAACGAAAGAGACTCTTACCTATGATCCGTCTAAAACAGAGGATATTACATCAGCACTAGGGTCGGTGTGAGTCGGGTGCGGAATTCTTATCGACCAGCCATCGGTGGGATTCTGACCCGGTTCACCTCATTGGGAAGCGAGTTCACTGTTCCCTGAGCTACAATGGCTCGATGCTAATTAGTGTAGTGCTCGAGTTACTAGTCTGTGTTCACCAATGTTGAGAGAATGCAAAAAAGATTATATTTGGCCAACCTGTGATCAAACCTTGAACTTTTGTGTTCATAGCCTGATGCTGTAACCATGGAATAGGTTGAACACCATGGGAAAGGTTGAACAATCCCGAATTGAGTTAGGATGATTTATATAATATCTATATTAATTAATATCCAGCTCTACTAATTTTTCTGAAATTTGTTACAATAATGACACAGGAGATTTTAATCAAAGATGGGAGCTAGCCATATAGATTAACGACCCACTCTCCGAATTTTGGAGAAATTTCTTTTATTGTGAAATTACCTTCTCGGCCCGAAATCAGAAATATTAAGTTTTCTTTGAAATACCACTAAAGACTGGATCAGGGATATGGAGCTCTTCATTTAAAGATTGGTTGAAATTCGGCAGTTTTTAAATCAAGACATACGTATTTTATAAACCTAATAAATATAATCTATTTAAAAATTAATCAAAGCAATCTTACGAAAACATATTTTGAAGCAATTATAATTTTTATATTAAGGTACTAATTCACACAGATAATGTGTGAATTAGTACCTTGTGAAACTAGAAATGCCAGCAGACAAAAATTCTGAAGCAATTTAGTCGAGTCAAATAAAATAAAAAGCAATAAATATATTGTTTAATAAACAATATTTGAACAACGACAATATTTAAACTTCTTTTAAAAGTTTTTCATTGATAAACTTTGCTTATTTTTCAATAGCTTAATTAATTCCTATCTTTATTCCTATATTTTATGCTTAAATAAATTTTTGTAGTACAAGTTTAGTTTTTAAAAAAAATTCTTATCAGCTTACGTACTTTAAAACGAAGAAAATCGTGACAAAAACTCAAAAAGCTGCATTTTTTTAAAAACTTTTCAAATGGGGATGATTAAAAGAGTTATATTTTTGTTTTTACGAACCTTCCTTTCATCCTTTAGTCAATTTCAATAAACCTTAAGACACCACACTAAGCCAGCATGGATTCAATACCTAACGCCAACAGCCTATAGAGGATACAAAAGATACCACTGGAAAAACTAAACAAATAATATCAATATATTGTATGTTTACTTTTCAAGATAGAGAGATGGTAAGAAAAACAGTAAACATATATAAAATAAAACTTAGAATTCTTCAGCGCCTGAACTACCTATTCAGCTCACGTATACCAAAGTGATATCAGTATTGACTTTGAAAAAACGTGTTCAGCGCTCTAAAGTTCAATATTTACATAAGGCGCCCCTCCACTGTCTTATACCACATTTCAAAATGCGCTGTTTTGGGAATTGTAGAAGTTGTTTTAACTTCTAAGGTCTTACACGCTCCCCTATAGATCATACATGTTTGGTCTATGAAAATAAAATTTTGTTTTTGTTCTAGTTACCGAGAGGGAAAAAAATATCTTTTGTTATCAATTTAGTAATACCCACAAAACAATTCATAACTCAATATTTGTTTTGAAATTTAATTTTGTGAAAGTTAATAATTCTCAAACTTGCTCCAGGGGACATTCATTTCTGGTGTGTGCGTGTATCGATTTTGTTAGGTTTGTTCAGTTTTAGGTATTGTAATAAAACTGCTCGTTTTTAACCTCTTAGCTCAATGTGCTAGGTTTGTAAAATTTTATTTCTCTTTTACGCTGAAAAGACTTATTGAATATTTTAACAGGAAAGTATGCCAATGGTAATGCTTTAAAGATCATTCTGAAAGAGTCATAGATACTAGAAAATGAAAAACGCAGAAGATGGAGGCTGTTAATTTTTTATCAAACTGAAATAGCAAGTAATTTTTAATAAATATCTTACAATCTGTAAAATGTTTATTAAAAAGTAATATAATACTTTTTTTACATACATCAAAACAAGATTGTTACATTCGTCTGGAATTTAGTTATTGTTTCCGTTTTTATACAAATTAGGTTTTTTTATGGAGGGAGTTATAAATTTTAACTGACAAACTATGGAGTATATAGGATGCCTCTGGGGGTATTGAATTGGAGATTGATCGTTTTCTGGTTCAGGTCAAAATTATAATCTGTGGGAGAATGAATGGGTGTATGAGTAGAAACACCCTTTAAAATGGGCTATAACGTGTGCGTGTGTGGCTGAAGACGTATTCTTTATCATAGATTTCGCCACTTTAAAAAAAAAGAAACCCACACATTGCCTTAAGTTCACTTGGTTTCATCAATCAGACTTGCTGGTATACCAAGTGGCATTAGAAACAACAACAACAGAAAACATAGGGGTAAAACCTTCCAAGAACAAGAGGGATCACAAACCAAGGTGAAATCACGAAAATCCATGTAGATTTATCTCAATATCACGCAGAAAACAACCACAAAAAGTAATACAAGCTTTCTAAATACAAAATGATTTATTTGATTACGAGAGTTGTTACAGGTAGCTCCAGTTGACGTCAATACCTACAATCTTCATAGACATTAAAACGACTACCAAGCCACCTCGACGATATCAGGAGTACTTTTGATATCTGCTGAGGTGGCAACGATCCGGCCATCAGGTCTTCTGGCATGCCTACAGACCTCACATAAAGTAGTTTAAAAGCAATACGTATTGAGATCCGGCGAATGTGTAGGCCATGTAAAGTATACCACTTGTTTAAATCACTTTCTTGAATGCGCTACAATAAAGTTATTACGTATGGACTGAATAATGTGCTAGAGCACCATCATGTATGTAGAGCATATAATTTAGATCGAACAAACCTCAACTGACCCCCCACCTCCCATCTTATCTAGACTCAGAGTCTGCATGAGGTTTTCGCGATTTTCTTCCTCTCAGAGTAGTTTGCGACTCAATGCTCTTTGGTTAAGGTTTCTTCCCTTTGATGCCTTTTATCACTTTCTAGATTTGTCGGTTTTGAACACCCTATGAACTATAACATGTTATAATATATTATATAACATATAATATGTAGCAAATATTATATTATAGATTATATAATATGTAATATGTATATATAAGATGTTATGATATAATATACACATCTTATAATAATAATATTTGATTAATTCCAAATTATTTTATTTTTATTTTCCCATTTCCTTATGTCTAAATATTCTTTTCTGTCAGTGTGAAGGTAAAGTATATCTTTTTTCTCATCAATCTGTACAATTGTCAGAAAACAGTTTAAGTAAATTTTGCGCAACTTGTAACTGTCTACATCTTTAGAGCAATTTGATAGAAACAGTGAATAATAAAAAAAGGTTTTATCATATTAAAATCAAACTAAAAAGTTGCTTCACATTTTAGGAAAAAAAATAGAATTTGATTAAAACTTGTATTCATTTTCTGAAAGTTTGTATTTCTTTCTCTTTTTAAATTGCAATAAGTGACCATACAAAATGTAACTACTCAAAACTGCAAGATTTCGATTTTTAATCTATCACGTTTTGTTTTCACGATGTTTTAATAAGTAAAATATAAAGTTACTCGCTCAATTCATAACTAATATGTATGGTTAAAAAATTGTACTTAGGTATAGGTTTCATGGTGTAAGTAAACATAACTTTGCTGCACTATAAAGTAAATTTATTTCAATTATGTTGTTCTCCCTTGATGTATCTTTTTTTATTATGAGTATTTTCCCCCTTTTTTATTAAAATGTAGCAAATAAAAACAGTTTTATTGATAAAAAAGATTATTTTATAATACTAGTTTGTGAGATGTGACATGAAAGAATTTGAAAATTAATTTAACCATGCCTCTTAAGGAAAATAAAAGAATAAAAAATGTATTCATATCAAAACTGTCATTTAAAGGATAAGGAATCTTTTAAAACAACAATCTCCTTCACGTGGCAATCAGACGTTTTAATTCAAAATAAAAATTTTAGTTTTTAAATGCTCATGACTTTATAAACTTTTGTTTTAAATTACACGAAAAAATTGTACAGTGAGCAAAGTAGTTTGATTTTAAGATAGACGACTTTTTTAAAATTTGACTTCTCAGGAACTTTTGGACTGATTTCGCTCAAATATTGTATTTTGCCAGATAAAATTGAATTTTTTAAAATAAGGTAATTTTTTTTTAACTTTGCAATTCATAATTTTTAACTATTCAACAAAATATACATTAAATATTATTTTTTATATGGAATTATCTTTGAATAAATGAATTTTACAATTGTGTGCAAACACTTTTCAATTCGCTTAAAAAGTTTTCGAGATTTAGCGAAACACGTAAAAAGTGAAAACTAACATTAAGGGGTCAGAACTTTTAGCCGTTGTTTTGACCAAACTATTGGGACCATATTTTCTAAATTGCTACAATACACCCCCATGTTTTGAGGGTCAAGAAGAATGGAAGTATTGAATGAAAGTCGAAAAAAAAGTATCTTAATACTGAGAAAGTGCGTTTTGCATCTGATTTCGTAGTATTGAATGAAAGTCGAAAAAAAGTATCTTAATACTGAGAAAGTGCGTTTTGCATCCGATTTCGTAGTATTGAATGAAAGTCGAAAAAAAAGTATTTTAATACTGAGAAAGTGCGTTTTGCATCTGATTTCGTAGTATTGAATGAAAGTCGAAAAAAAGTATTTTAATGCGGTGAAAGTCCTAAACGTGAATATCCGATCATTAAATTGAAAGTTATTCAGAGTGGTACATATTTTTATTCAGCACACTACACATTAACACTTAAACGTAAAAGTCAAATTATAAATAAAATTAAAACCAAATTATTAATAAAAAAATTAAACGCCTTAAATAGTTTTTATTTGGTACTTTAAATTAGCACAATTGATTTAAACAGCGTGGATTTCTACGCATTTATCTAGTATTCCGTATTTATCTACCCTTTCTTGGTAACAATTCAAGGAAATTTGAAATGACAGAAAACACTGGATAAAGGTGCGATGGAGTTTCTACATTATGTGTTAGCGTAATTAATCAACAACCTGGATCTTCAATCCATGTTATTGGAACGGAGTAGTTAAGTTCTAAGTGACTTTAATTATCTAGTCCTTGAATTTCATTAATTAGCAGGTATCGAGAATTTATATTATATTATATTATATTATATTATATTATATTATATTATATTATATTATATTATATTATATTATATTATATTATATTATATTATATTATATTATATTATATTATATTATATTATATTATATTATATTATATTATATTATATTATATTATATTATATTATATTATATTATATTATATTATATTATGAAATAATAGTATTAGTACGATACCTTTTTACGCATCTTACTTGTAAAAATACTTAGGATCTATGAGTATCGTGTTTTAAGTAAGGACATTAGGTAAAAACCGTTTGAAAATTTATTTCAATTGTTTAGTGTAACTCTTAGTAAAAATGCGTTCCAACAAGTTTGTGAGTATATTAATAAGGGAATCAATTATTTAACGGCTCTCTGAATGAGCAAACTAGCGAATTAAACATGAATATGAATCAAAATGGCAATTGATTAATTATTGAATCAATAACTCGATGAATCAATAAATAATCAAATCAATTAATCGAAAAATAATAGATCATCTAATTGATGTAGTATGAATGAATCAATGAATTTGAAAATTGATGAATTATCGAATCAGCATATCAAAAAATGTATAGGATGTAGTATTTAAGGACTTAAAGTCCGAAAAAAGTACGTGCTGTGTCTAACAAAAGGGTTTTAATTAAAGTAGTGCGCATAATTTCAAACTTAACTAGATAAACTTGATAAGAACCGTGTATAGTAAAGTTGGTACCTACAGTTTTTTAGTTATCAATTTTCGTAGCGAAAACCGTAAATGGTTATATTGCACCATGAATTTGGTCTAAAAAAAGATTCCTCGGTATAAATATGTGGTATTTTTTATTTTATGAGCTAAATTGAGAGATATAAAATTCAATGCTGTTAAGATTAAAGAAGGCTCGCCACCAATTTACATAAGTAGGTAACGAGGAATTTTTTCAGCCAAAATAACGTTGCCTTCGAAATGTAAACTTCTGGCACTAAGTTAAAACGCGTTACACTTAATAGTTTATTACAACTTGAGCAATCAAAGCTCTGAGGTTCGTTGTTCGTTCTGATCGTAGATGATCACTTTTTTCTGTTCTGATCGTAGTACTTTATGTTAGTTGGTAGTTTTTGACGCAAAAGCCGAAAATGACATACCACACCATGAACTTAGTAAAAAAAAAACAGATTCCTTGGTTTAAATTATCAATTAATTTGTTTTAAGAACTAGATTGAAGTATCGAACCCAAAACCTTAAAGATAAAAGAAAAGATTAACTTGGGCCTTATCACCAATTAATATGGGTAAAGAATGATATTTGCAGCCAAAGTAACGAAGTTTTCAACATTTAAATTAGTGGCACTGAGTTAGTATGAGTTTAGTAGTTAATAGTTCATTCCAGCCAGATCGATCACGTGCAGATTTACCTAGTATAAGATGCTTATGCGTAGCACGTACGTGATCAATACACAAAATTTCAGTATAACTTCCTTTCCTTGGTAGAGTTAATCGCAAAAATGGTTGTATTTTTGATTGTGTAATATGTTATTTGTTTCATCATTACAATTTTTTGCTCTTTCGATTCCTGTGAGTGGTTGATAATTAAATAAATTAACGGTTTCTTTGTAAGAATTTGTTTGAATTTAGAGATATGGTTGGCACTTTCAATACCACGAGTGAGCCAGGAATGATCATGATAACATTACTGAATAACCCAAATTTTGTAAAATTATTTTAAAATATTGCATTATTTTTTAGAATTGTCGATTATCGACATTTGTTTCCTCTTACAAAATAAAAGTTGTACCGAACATTAAACTAAACATTCCGTTAATATTAAAAATGGCATTTCTTTAAATATCAGAAAGCTTTACATCATTTCTAGCTAAAACAAGGCACTAACGATTCCATCCGTTCAGACGATTTTCTACATGATGACGTCAAAACTTATTAAGAATTCTTAAGCGGGAAATTCTTAAGGTGATGATATTAATTAAAATTCCTTTACTTTCTTAGTAACATCTACTTGTAGTTAAAATTTCCCGATAAAAACTCTGTCAGATCTTTTCCCGTAACGAGTTCTCAACTCTTCTCAAATTCAGTCTTCTCCAGAACACTTCTAAAAATTATCGTCTGCGTTTTTTTAAATCTATCTTGTACTGCACGTTGTTATTTATTAAGATAATTCTTCATTTTCACCACTCTTTTGTTTATTTTAGAACCGAAGTCCCATTAAAAAAAGTAAAAAATAAAATTTAAAATTTTTTTTACCTATTTTAATTTCAAATATTCTGTTCAAGAAAAACCTTATTTTACTTGTTCGAAACAAACATATTTCTAATCTTATATTGTAACATCATTTTGCTTCTTTTTTTTATACATTTTATAAACACTTAGCATGCAATTGTAATTAACAAGCATATTATTTCTAATTAAAAATGAAAAAGCAAAATAACAAAAAAATTTTAACAAACCTTTTTCTTTACGAAATTGAAAAATAATACATTATTCCGAACATCACAATGTATTCTATTTTGGTTAATAAATTACTATCCAAAACACCCCGAAGACAAAACATGCGTAATTATATTTCACCGATAATATGAAAACCACTTCATATTTTTAAATTTCGAAGCAGTGTTAAGTTTCATTATTTTCTCTCACAATCATCGATGACAATTTTTTTTTCCCAACCAACTTCGTCAATTGCTATAAGTGCCAATTACCCTGACACTTAAATAGCGGTGAAAAATTGTAAAAAGCTTCCAGTCGTTATTAATTTCCTTTTTTTTTTCCTCGTAAGGCTTTTGTATTATAGAAAAGCACGGGAAACCACGTATTGAGGGAAAACATACTTAACGATACGTAATTACTCGGTGGAGCTTTCAAGTGTTTTCTGAGACTTTACGAACGCTAGGGTGTAAATTGAACTCTTGATAAAAAAATTTATTCTTTGCTTTAAATTGTTTTTCGTATCATTGTTAGGATCAGTTTTAGTATGAAGCTCGCTGTAAGCTTTAGAGAGAAAAAAACTGTTTTTATCAATTTTGTGCAAAAAGTCTTTTTTATATGAGTGCTCCATAAAAATTTAAAAAATGAAACACGTAAACATTTGTACGGATGTATATATAAATTCAGTACAGGTTTTCACTGCTCTTTAAAATAATTATGACAAATTATTTTTATTAAAAAATATCTTGTTTAAAATTCATGCTAATTTGTGAACTCTATTGAATTTTTCATTTCTAATAAGTTTGCAAAACAAGTGAGAGGGACGTTTTTTTAATGTATTTTAAGCACTTGAAGTTGAGTAATAAACATTTCATCTTGAAAATATCTCAATAGAGAAGAGTAAAAAATATTCTGTAAAAATTATTAATTACTTTAAAACACTTGCTTTACTTTTCTGAATTTGTGGGGAGCAAAAAAAGAAAAATTAAATCCCAAATGTTATTTTATGTCAAGTTATAAAATGTCAAGAAATGTATATTATGTCAAGTTATGTTCTGCTATAAGCCCAGCATTTTTTAATGCCTCACATTATTATTTTATGCTATATCATAAGTACGATTTTAAAAATTATACACTCCATAACAAAGGAATCGACGCACCAAGAAGAAGTTGTCCTATTGAAACGAAAATTGGTGGATAGGAAGACAATGTACAGAATAGTAAATGATTAAAATTTCAGAACAATTGTATAATTTATTGCAGAGTTACAGTAACAAGTTCAATAAGGTGTTGACCCACCTCTAGCCTGGATACAAGCTGCCACACGGCGCGGCATAGACCGATAAAGCTCCCGGATGGTCTCTTGCGGTATTTCCTGCCAAATTCGATCCAATTGTCGAACGGGGTCATTAACATTCCATGAAAGATGCAATCGCCTTCCTATCATATCCCAGACATGCTCGATGGGAGAGAGATCTGGTGATCTGGCAGGCAAAGGAAAAGTTTGACAAAATTGCAGACAGTTCATAGCAACACGTGCCGTATGTGATCTGGCATTGTCCTGCTGAAAAACCTGCCCAGGGGGCTGCAAAAGGAACGGTAGCAAAACAGGTCTTAGGATATCGTCGACGTACCGCTGTGCAGTAAGTGTACCTCTAATGACGACCAAAACTATAGTTTGAAAACACAATTCAATTTAGCACTTTTTCAAAGTTTCTGCAAATTATCAGGTTGAAAGTTCTGACCTTTTGGCTCAGTGAAAAATCAGGAAATTAACTAGAACTGCTTCCATTTCTGATTCGAAGATCAGTGTTCTTTCTGTCTTTGAAATTTCTTTTACTCATCTTTTATCTTATTTTATAACAAAATATATAATATAGAATATAAATTTTAGTTTTGAACTATGGTTGTTTTGAAGCACAAAAAAATATTGACTTTCAGCCTCCAGTAAGTCAAGGTAGTTATCAATCATCATTATTTCTGTCTATAAATTTATCAACGTCTTCTAATGAAGGTAACTTTAATCAGGTAGTAAATAAATTAAAGCCTTACAAGTATATACAGATAATAAGCTTGTCAACAGTCAGGATTGAGGACAATACCTTCCTTTCTTAGCCACATAGTGTTTATAGTGATCTAGTGTCTCATTAACAGTAAGTTTTGGTAACCTCCTCACTCAGATGCTAGTACCTATAGGTATAAAAGCACCGACTTCATCAAACTACTATATGTTATCGGCAGATGTAAGTAGTTTGTCACTATCACAAGTTTTCACAGTGTAATATCAAATTACTGGTTTGTCACGTCAGACTACTATACCTGTAGTACCACATCACTGTTACCAATAGATACAAGTATTTCGGCCTCAAACTACAAATCTCCACATTGTGATGCCAAATAACTGGTTTCATGTTTAAAAGAAACAAATTAAATTAAATAAGTAAACATAATTTATTTATTAAAGCTAAATTTTAGTAATTGTTTAACTTTCAGTTATTAAAAAACTGATCCAGGTAAATTTGTATCTGAATTGAAAAATGTGTGCAACAGTCGTTGTAGACGTACGTCGTGATTGACGTTATAATCGTAATTGACGATATAGTAAATAAGTAAATATAGTAAATAAGTAAACATAATTTATTTATTAAAGCTAAATTTTAGTAATTGTTTAACTTTCAGTTATTAAAAAACTGATCCAGGTAAATTTGTATCTGAATTGAAAAATGTGTGCAACAGTCGTTGTAGACGTACGTCGTGGTTGACGTTATAGTCGTAATTGACGATATAGCCGTAATTGACAAAGATGGATTTTTGTTGGTTATGGAAAAAACCAAAATTAATGGAAGATAATGCTTCACATATAAAAATTCAGAAAATATATGGCGGAAACAAAATAATTTGCAGGTGATGAAAAAAGGATGTTCATTAAAACTAAGATTTTGGTTTCGTTGCAGACTTCGATGTGCAAACTAAAAATGATCTTGTTATCCAAGTATCATTTCAAATAAAATCATAAATTTTACATAATATGAATAAGTACAAGCCATGGGAGAAAAATCCCCCATGACATGTCTAATTGAAAGTAAAATAAAAAGTGGTATTCAATCAACGCGCTTTTGGAGTGCAATAATGATCCATTATAGGCGCTCGCTTTATCGTAAAAAGACCCTGCCAAAAGTAAAGTCAATTCAGCCAACTTCATGATATCTCATGTTAATATTTAAGTAATTTGGCTGAAGATTTGAGTCCAAAATGTTCCTTGGGAAGGAAAGTAAACACAATAACGTGTATTCTAATATTTAATGTGATTGAAGGAAGGAAGGTTAAAAATAGATGTTGATAGTCAGTTGTCGCAACATTAAATAATAATTAGTTATAAATTTGAATTGAAATAAGAAGTTAGTCATTATATTTATTGAGAATAGAAAAATTTGCGTTCGCTCTATACAAAATTTAGTTAAAATTATTATTACTTTTTTTTACAACGACAGACACTGAACTTTCGTTCCTTGCCTTAGAAGATGCTGGAATTGTTGCTATTTATGCTGCACCCGGTTGGCACTTGTGAAGCTAGGTCACAGAAGAGAGCAACATTACCCACCTTCACACTGCCACAGATACCCATTCATAGGGTGGGCCACATTCACACATCATACAAGAGAGGACAACACACAGAAAAACATCCATGCCAGGGCATGGATGTTTCTCTGTGTGGATTCGAATCCGCAGCCATTGGTTTCGCTGTCAGGCACTCTAAACATTCGGCAACCTGGCCGGCGAATTAAAATTATTAACTGATTTGTTTATTTAAAAAGGGATTAGGAATAATTAAATTTATGAAATTAAGGATATTTAGAAGTTCAGAAATACGTAATATGCTTATAACGGCATCATATGTGTGGCATAACTACCACTATGATTATCAAACATCAATTCACTGGTATATAAGACATGCTAACTTGATTCAATCTCGAGGTACCTTCTGATAGATGATGGTTGGCATTGTCTAATGATCTTTCGTTACACCTTGGTGACCTGCGGACGTGATATGATCACGCCTATTTCGATGGATGGTCCACATTGAACAGTTGACTTGCTAATTGTGACTGCGTCATCGTCTTTCAAGAGCCGTTTCTACTCAGTTTCATTAATACGCAATGGGATCCTGCTGTCTCGACTGCTAATAGCAACACAAGAATGACCACACACACAGCCATGATCTTAATACACCTCTCATTACTAAAGTTCAGAACCCCGGGGACCTTAATCCAGCTCTTCCGGTCTTTCACAAATACAGCAACTAGTGGTATCAGTTCATCGAATTCTATCCCTGATAAAGTTCTGGTGGAGGACTATTGTGGTGTAACTACCACTACGATTATTACACATCATTAATATATATATATATATATATATATATATATATATATATATATATATATATATATATATATATATATATATATATATATATATATATATATATATATATATATATATATATATATATATACCAGAAACGTAAAAAGTACTTAACATCATATGTAACGTCAGTTGAAAAATATTTCGAAAAGTCTAAAACAATCTATGTTCATGTTTAGGCAATAAACTTTTAAAATTTATGATTGAACCTGATCGACTCTTAAATGTTTCAAAAACTTAACGTTTAAGGAAAATATGTGTCGTGCTGCTGAAAATATTATCTGCTGCAGTCCATTTATTCGAAAAAAATCAATGAAACAAGGCAAAACTTATTTACTACATCACAAAACGAGGATTTAATTTAGTTTTTTTTTTTTAATTGAAGTCTTGTTCATAATTTGCTGATGAAGTGTTGAAATATTTTTGGAATTTACTACGCAAAAATAATCAGAAAAGAAAGATAATAAATATTTTAAATTTCAAAGCTGTTTCTTTAAAAATACATTGCATAGATAAACGTTATCCAAACTCGATAGAAACGTGATATTTTGTAAATAGTGTGACGTAAAACATCTATATCTAACATAATCACACCGCAACTCGTGACATAATTATAGAGTACGCCGTACAGTTACATGAGTACTACATTTCTACCGATAGGTGGCGGTGGGTTATGTTTAATCAAGTTGGATAAGATATGCTGTAATTAAAGTCAGAGATCGTATGGTACTTAATCTAAACAGTCAACTATCCAGTCGCACTCATCAATTTGTATAATGTGTTTGTTTTTTTTTACTAAAAATGCAATGCTGTTTAAATAGCTAATTAATCACAATTGGCTAACTAAATCGAACACCATATTCTTCTTTCCAAAAAATGAAGAAAAGCTATAGCAATATCACGTTTTCTCGATGTTTCAATGGCATTCCAGACAGTGGCTTGCAGCAGTAATGAAATCTTCAAATTTGTTATAACAGCTATTTTCCAAGTAATTTCACGTCATCTGTCTGCACAACATCAAAAATATCATTTTCAACCAAAAAGAAACTCCTAAAAGCAATTTTGAAAGCATTTAAAATTTGCAACATATTTTTTGAAACACTAAAAATATCGGAAAACTTAATGACACTTTGCTAGTGTTGCTAGCTAAAACAAAATTGATTTGTTAAACACATTAATTTTGTTTTTAAGATCGTTTATTTCTACTTAAAACTATATTTTTTCGTAGGCTATTTCTATGTCTTTTTAATATGTTAAAATTTTAAACTATATTTGATATTTTTTCTAAGAAAATTTATATTAAAATGTCAAACTTCGATTGAGAAGAAACGAAATTTTCTCTTTTTCCAAGCAATAAATATATATATATATATATATATATATATATATATATATATATATATATATATATATATATATATATATATATATATATATATATATATATATATATATATATATTATAGGTTACTCGTGATAAAACAGAAACAAATGCCGAAATCAGAAATGTCAATTTTGGTTCTATTTTATTCAAAACGAAAAAGAAATGTTCTAAAAGACGTCCTTCGGAATCTAGTTCGTTACAGCGAGCGATTTGATTTAGCTGTTTAAGAAAAATCGAAATCGAATTCAGTCTATACATAAAAGTTTAAGAACAACACAAGATGACATTCTACAGAAAAAGAAGAAAAAAATAGAGCGCACCAAACTGGTATGAAAATATATCTTCTACAATCCGATATTGTGGTTGAAGAACGTACGATCTATAAATTGTTCACGTAGATTCTGATGGTCTGGGAACGCATTTTTTCTTGAATTGAAAGACGAGTTCAGAAAACGAATTGCATATTTTAGATTTAGAGCTTAAGTTGGATCAAACAATCCAATTGTCATTCCTTCGATAGTATTGATGTTTACTAGATATTTTTTTTTTCTTTAAAAAATGATGTTGGGGATTTTGGGAAATCGAAAAAGAAATAAATTAAATCTGTACACTGAATTTTCAAAATGAATTTATTTATATTTTTTATACATTAAAACGTTCTTAAGCCATCTGTAAATTAGATTTTCTGCCATCTTTACTCCTTAGAACTTCTGAAATTGCTTTTCAGCTGCAATTGGAATAGTTACGAAACTAATAGTTTTTTCGGTAATTTATTACAACTTAGGAGCAAATTCGAGGCATGAGTACAGGATTTTACGTTTCAAGACATAAAACAATAAAAGTCGTGATAGTTAGGAACATTTAGTTAGCCCAAAGTTTCGTACTTACGCTTAAGATTAGATAAAAATCTGTCAGAAAATAACGTGTAGTCTCCGTTCTGTTAAGGAGTTTGGTTGACAATTAGAATATTTCTGGTTGCTTTCATGAATGAAATAAATTCTAGGACATATCAGAATATTTTCTATTGTGGAGAAACTTAGAAAGGAGATAAAATTCCTTAAATGTACAGTAAATCAAAATAAAAATAGTTAACATACTGGTATGAAATATGAATTTTTTTTGAAGGTCATACGATGTGTACGGGTTGTACGAGTTGATTCTGATGATCTGGGAACAGAAAATTTTTTTCAATTTTAAGACGATTTTCGAAAACAAATTGCGTGTCTTTGATTTAGAGTTTAATTCGTATCACACAATACAATGTCATTCTAGAAGATTGATGTATACTGGATACATACTTTTTAAAACTGATGTTGAGTGGTTTAAAAATTTGAGAAAAAAATAAATCTATATTCTAGAATTCTAAAATAAATATATTCGTTTTACTGCATCAAAACATTTTCAAACTGTCTGTAAAGAAAATTTTCTTTTCGTTTTAAACTTTCACTTTTTTTAAATTTGGAATTATTTTTTTATTTCTAATGGCAGGCCAATTTAAAAGAACAAAAAGGATAAAATAACAAGAAAACACAATTACAATTAATTCAAATAATAAAATAACAAGAAACTATTACAATTTTAATGAGTTAGAATTGGAACAAAAAATATCATACAGCATGAGAGAATTATGAATAAAACTGAATGGTGAGTGATGAATTATAAAAGAGAATGACCCTTTTGAGAAAAAATACGAATATCATTGACTGTTTTATGATAAAATTTTGAGAAAAATTGAATTTTAGTTAATAATTTATTTATAAAAACCATAGGCGTCATAGGAATACCATAGAAAAAAAAGCAATATTGGCTTTTAACACAATAATGCTTTTAATTAAACGGAAAATAGGTTGAAAATTTGTATACTCTATAACCACATTTACCTAAATACAATTCCCTTATAATTTAGCCAATATAAACTGAGAGGCTACTTTCAGATTTTTAATTTAAAAAAAGTTTTAAATTTTAAAAATAAAGATAGCTGCATTCTTTTAAGCAAAGAATAAGACAAATTTCTTTAACTACTAATGGGATAAGAAATGAATTTCCCAATGAGATGTTTTACTTCCTTTTTCCGATTATTGCGGCTTTTTTGCATCGATATTTTCATATCGGTTAGCATTGACTGATATCGTCAAAGAGTACTAAAATGAACATGACTTGCATGGAATTATCCTGATCGAGTAGTCTCTCCGTTCCACCAAACGCTCTGTAATGAAGAGGTAGGGGGTTCGAATACCTCAATAAAAATGGATGCCTCTTTTTCATGTTCATTTCTAACTTGTGTTTTCTGTTCCTCAACTTGATAAGGATTTATAATAAATCGTACTTTGTAATGAGCTAGCAAGCCTGCATATTTTTACACCAGTCTTGTCTTTCCACCAAACGCTATACAAAATGCAGGTAGTGGGTACAAATCAAAGCGTAACCATGGATGAATAACAGAAAATTTAAAAAATTCGGTTTTGATAATACATGATTATGCGCTTAATGCAAAGCAAATAATTGCTTGCTTCCAGTCAAATTGCAGAACAAATAGCAAAACAATGAAAAGAAGAAAAAAAACAGCACAAAGATAATGAACTCACTACCTTTACGCTTCTGAGCGTTTGGCAGAACAACACCCAAAGGCAGCGGCGACACCAATAATATATGGTTGTTTTATTTGATCCTCAGTCCCGCAGTGGATTGATCGTTAAGACACGGTTCCCAGTAGGTCACCGAAATCAAGCATCACTGACTGTGGTCAGTGTGCGGGAAGGTGACCACTTGGATCAGTCTGCGTAGGGACCGAGGGTGTGCGGTATTGGTCTTCGGTAAACTGCTCTACCGTAAAATGCTCGACTCCGCATGCAGGTTGTCGGGCTACTGAAGCGGGGGTGTCATCCTCTCTGCGGAGAGGATCAAAATTGCGATGGCTTGTCTCCGGATCATAATCAGGGATGTTTCCCAGACCGTCGCCAATAGCCCATTGTGCAGCTCTACTGCTACTTAAATAAACTACTACAACAACAACTTGAGCCTTTCCGTGGAGTATTGATATTCCACTAACCTTTCAGAAGAGTTTATGTAGAGGATTCGAATCCCGCTTTAGCACTCAATCTACATTCTTTCTGTCTTTCGTATAATTGCGCTGTTTGTTGCTATTGTGTACTATGGAGCATAGCATAAAAATAATTTATTTAGTTAAATTTATTTTTGAGATTCGTATTTGTTACGAAATGCATTGTAAGGGGAGCTATAATTTTGGAAAGCAGAATTTCCGGTAAATTTATCATAGGAATAGTTACCATATATTTGTTTTATTTTTAGAATAGTGTTGTTTTTTCCACTAGAAATGTCTTTACCATCCAAGTATGGTGATTTTCCTAAAATATCTTTCCTTGTGCATGCATAAAAAATATAAACTATTTGAAGGAGAAAAAAGAAGTTTACAGCAATTCCCTCAAGAGCAAAACTAACGAAAATTATATTTTACTACCTTTTAACAAGAAAAATAATGACAAAATTTACAAAATATTTGAACTGAAAAATATTTAATTTCAAAGGTTCATTTATATTATTTTATTGTCTTTTATTTGCCTATTTCGCGACTTGATGTTTTCTGCTCAAACAAATGTTGTACATTTTGCAACAAACTCGACAGTTTTCAATTGGTTATTTGAATGTCTAAAATATTTGCCAAACTTATATTTTTCTTCTCTTTTGTTTTTTAGTTTTATACAAAGTAAATAGTAATTTTATCGTGTCAAGGAATTTTGTTTGTGATGTATTCTACAGAAAATATAACAGTTAAATATCCTCACAGCCGTGATTTTTAAAGCCATATTAATTTTTCTCTTGTCAAAGGAATTCGTTTTATCGTTATTACTAATTTTCTTCGATAAATTTAAAAACAATTACTTTTGAACAAATACTAAAATATATTACCGTTAAGTGTTTAATTAATGTCTGCAAGATTTATTTAGATTTTTTAAAATGTCTTTATTAAATTTTAATTATTAGTGATATGTAGTAATGTTTAGAACGACTGCGAAGTTTATCTTTTTTTTTCAGTAAACATATGGAAATTTCTTTTATTAATATGTTTTTGTTTCTTTTCTAGTTAAATATTTATCAATTCTACGCTACATATTTCTGCCTGGCCTGTGATTAGTTTCGCCTCTTCGTTAACTTTTCAGATGACACGAAGAACCAAACCGAAAATCTTTTAGTATTTTAAAATGGTTTTGCATTTCCGGGGTCTGAAAATATGTGACGAAGATTTCAAATTCTTGATGAATTTATGAGTTATTCAAATATTTTCGCCAAAAATACAGAACTACCACTAGGAACTATACAAACTTTTTCTTTCAAAAACATATTTTATCAAAGGTTTAAACGCTTCCGCTGTATCCGTCCGTTTATGTTATGCGTACGACACCGATGTAGGAACATTCTAGAAAGTTTTATTATTGTGATTTGTGTTTAAATTTACTCAAAGTTTTACCATTCTTCAAAGTTTCCCATAATTTATAAATTCTGAAAGGTCATGTACCAAAGACTATTTTTAGAGAAAAATAATATCACAGCATAAAAGAAGTGTAAGGTTTGCATTGTTTTGAGTGTTATCTCTTATTATTTAGCTATATATGTCGATGTTTGTCATTTTTTTAGTACCATCATGGCATGCCTAAGGAGTCTTCCTAATTTATTTGTTGTTTGTTACATTGAAAGCTCAGTTGGAAGAATGCCTCATATTGTAAAGACGAATTTTAAGAATTAGCGCCGTCTGAGCTAAGATTTACGCAATTAACCATCCATGGTTGAAATCTGTCCTCGTGTGACTTCCACATTCAAACTGAAGGACTTAAGGTGATGTGTGTCCGTAACTACAACTGGTACAACAGCATCTTCCGATAACTTTTTATGAGCACGTCATTGTATGATTATGTCAATAATTTAGAAAAATGCATAAAGAACTGTATCATTTAATAAACTGCATGTAATAACCTTTATAGGTTTTACTGACTGTACCTAGTATTTGCAAATATTTTGTATGGTGCTTTTGTTCTAATAGTTGATTTTGGATTATCCTAACAGAATCTTGAACTTCTGTTGGGATGTAAAGATTCTATTATATTTTTCTGAAAACAAAAATCTACAAAATGTCCCAGTAGCACTCTGATTTTAACCCATCATGACCAATCTTTGATTAAATAGAAATAAATGAGAGCCTTCTTGGCACAATATCCAAAAAGAGCACGCAGAGCTAAGCGATATAACAATATTTCAATATATATATATATATATATATATATATATATATATATATATATATATATATATATATATATATATATATATATATATATATATATATATATATATATATATATATATATATATTTCATTTCATATTTTCATATATATATACATATAATAGATAGATTTTTATGGAGTAACCAAAAATAAATAATATGGAAAAAAAATGGAACACAACCAATAATGCCAACATATAATACCGAAACATAAGACAATGTGGCATAATTACCGCTACAAATATTAAATTCCAATTCACTAATATATAAGATATGATAATAGGATTCAGTCTTGAGGTTCATCTTGATAGATGAAGGTTGACAAAGTCGAAAGTTAAATCCCCATATTGGAAACCTCCGAACGTGTTTTGAGCACTCAAAATCGATGAATGGTCTAAATTAAATAGTTGATTTCCTCATAATATAGTACTCAAAAATCCGGTAAAGTGAATGCAATTCTCTCGGTGAATAAATAAACAAATAAAAGAAATAATGAGCAAAAAATAAATAAACAAAACATATCAACTAGTGGTATTCGTTCATCGAATTCTATCAAATTTAAATACTGGACGAGGAGTACTGTGACGTGACTACCAGTACAATATTTAATACCAATTCATTAATAAAAATAAGACATGTTATCCTGATTCTATCTTGGCGTACCTTTTGATAGATGAAGATTGACATAGTAAGTATTTCAAGTCCCCATAACAACGCAAAAATTTTAAATTGATGGTAATTTGGTGAACATCCAAAAAAACTTATAAAGATAAAGTAGAGCAGCCAACAAGTAATATAAAAGCAATTTTTTTAAAATCAATTCCTGGTTAGGTCAATAAAGAAAAAAATAAATTATTTAATTAAATTTAATTAATGAATTAATATTTGAAAACACTGTATTAACATCAAGTATTTGAACATGAGTGGATGAATAAAAAGTATTTTAGTAACGATTGAAAATTTTAACAAGATATTTAAATATATATAGAGAAAGAGTCCGTTTAATTATAGTGAATAGTAAGATAAATGCTACATGCATTGCACTGAGAAGTTATCCTATGTAAGCAAACAAACCTATACCGATCGACTATTAATTATATCGACCGATTCTAAGAAGAACGAACCTTACATCTGCATTACACGAACGCAGCGCAGGCAATGACTTCAACTAAGCAAAATCGGCATAAACTGCCAAATAAGTAATTGGATGCCTGGGGAATGCGTTTTTATTGAAGTTATTTGAGCTAGCACCAGATGATTCATTCTGTTTCTTTGTTAATGAACTTGAATCTAATAAGAAACTTTTTAAGATTGATTGATTGATGTATATTCTTGTCATGTCATGGCTACACAGCCTCTAAAACTAGGTTTAAAACGAAGTCATTTTGTTAAAATCTAGAAAACAGAGCTAAAAATCCAGAAAAAGTTAAAACAGGAGCGAGAGGTCAGTAATATTAAATTTGTTACATAAGCCGTAAGTATACTAATTAATTAATAAAAGGTAGTCAAGTGTAATTTTAAATTTTTCTAAGAAGTTCAATGTCTTTAAGACAGAGAATAATATCGCTCATGGGCTACGACAGTTGGCGCAACTCAAAAAACACGCATTTTGGACTAAGGACAAGTATAAATAGGAAAATACACATTCTTTTTAGAAGCAATACTCAACAACTCATAATTCAACTTGAACGTAATCTTCGTTTAAGCAAGCTAAAGCAATTCTTATGCATTTTCCTTAGTAATGAAAACTTTAAACCCACTTATCTCAAAACATGATTTTTTGAGTTGTGCCGCTATTGCAGCCCATGAGCGATACAAATTTAAAGAAAAAATTCAATTAATGAACAAGTATTCAATCAATTTAAACTAACTATTAAAGCATTTCATATTCATTACTTAAGTGTTCATTCACGTTAATTGAAGAATATTTATATTAAAATCCAAGTAGTTAAACAAACTACACTAAAAATAGACTTTTGCAAATGACCAGATCATTAGGTATTCCTTTTACGCTCTGGTACCCTCATCTAATCTATAAAAGGTCCTTTTCTCTCCAGATTTGACCTTACACGATCCCAAAAGGGTAAAACCACGGGATAAGATTTGTGGTCCCGACAGATATTAATTTCCTGTCCGGTATTGCGAACGTTTGGCAAGCAGCGAATGTGCTGTATCTCTAATCACGGTATGAAGGAGATGCCGGCGGCGAAACACGATCGAATTAGTTATGGGGAGATGATAATTTCCATCATGCTATTCCTCCAGGAGCCATCTCTTGATAGTTGGAGGCTGCTTCTTACCAGATAAGGAGATTTCCTTGATTTGCTATGGTGGTGATGTTGTTGATTTAATAGACAGATATCGCGTGAATATCTTTACTGATGGGATATTTTATTATTTTTACATGGGATATGACTGATATGATACATATAATTGTTTCAATATTAGTACTGGCATGTTTAGATATCATGCGGTATTTGATTTTTAATCCTAAGTTGAATCTCAAGGAATAGAGTATTTGTTAGCAAATAATGTATCGAATATACGTAATTTGATATACGAATTTTGTTAGATTTATTTCATCTGAGATGCGTTTTTCAATATACGCTTCTTTTTTCTCTTACTAGAATAACCCCCATGGATGAAAATTGATTTTCTACTCGATTTCTTTTATAATTTCTTTGCTCAAATTAATTATTTTTTATGCGTTCTTGTTTGAATGTGACAGATACCTACTAATATGACCGCAATTCTGACCACATTTAGGTAAATATAAAATTGCTCATTATCGTAATTTTAGGTAAATATCCAGTGAATTTTTTAGTTTAAATTTTTTTTAATTCAAAATGAATTAAGTCACTTGTTCATTAGTTTAACAGACGAGAGAAACTGTCAAAACATGCTTCGTTGTTCCTATTTGTCACTTCTTAAACGTTCTTTTTAAAAAAATGAAATATTACAACTATTTACATCACAATTCTGTCTTAAAATACTCTTTTTTCCAATTTAAACTTACTGATTATTTTGATTTCTGATAAATAGTCAACGAATTTTTCTTATTTGAAACAAAAATCACTTTCTTGTCAGTCAATCAATTTTTTTTTTACTAACAAGGGCAAACATAAAAATTTGGGACTAAAATGCTACTTTAGTAAATCTTTAAATAAATTTTAATCATGTAAGATATTTAAAAATAAATAACTGCCGTGCTATATATGTGGTGAAAAGTAATTAAGAAAACTGGATCAAAAACTATAAAGCTAACTTTTCAACTGGGAATATTTCTCAATCTGAGAGTGTTTAACATGTTTACTACCTCAAAATATTGAAGGAATACTTCATTAAAAGAAAAATTAATAAGGTGTAACCCAGCATAGTTCTTCCTTACTATAATCCTTACGATAGTTCCTTTTCTTCTTTATTTTTTATGTATAATCTTAAAGCAAAGTTAAAACACACGGTAACAAAAACATGATTTATTTTTTCAAGCAGGGCTTAATCTTGTAATTGCTTAACTATTAGGGATTATCATTATTCTAGTAATTGCTTAAAAATCAATTATTCTAAATTCATTTTTTCGTCACCGGGGAGATGCTTAGATATTATAATTTTAGTTATTATAAGTTTCCGTTCATGAATATGAAAAAAATTTATGATTTAAGATTTTTGTATGTATTCACAATCGGTACTCAGATGCTTATGGCATAAATAAATTTGAAAAATATTTCTTGACAAATATATTAGTTAATTTCGTGAGTCAACTTTGTCAATATAAATTCTCGAAATTCATTTCTGTAGAGTAAGTGGTGTATACATAGAAACATTAAGGAAAAGTTTTTGCAATTTTCTATGTAACAGAATATGAAGTTTTGATAATTTTACTTTGTAAATAATCTTAAGAAGTTTGCAGATGGGGATTAGAAAATAATACTATCAACAAAAAATCAATCAAAAAGTTAAATGATGCAAATTTTAGACAGTATATTTACTTTTTTTTAAGTAATACAATCATTTCTTTTAAAAAACATATTAAATTCTTCATTTACGAAGGGACATTTTTCTTTTTATTTAAACTCATAATTTATAATTTTATGCACATTCTACACACCAAGTATAATTCTGAAACAAATTTAATTCAACCAGTTTAGTTATTTCACATCAAATATTAAGAATAATCTGATTATCTGATTTTATCATAATTATTATCTAAATCTATATTGATACATAATCCACACCATTAATAAATGATATACTTTCTCAGATGAATCAAAGTAGTTTCAATGATATACCTTTAAGAATACCTACTAATTATAAAATTTCATCTTGTGAATCAAAACAAGCATTGAAATTTTAAACATAACAGTGTATCAAACTTGTAAACATTTAAAACACTAATGAAATTTGATAGTTTGGAAGAAATTACACGCTTATAAATCACTACTAGCAGTGATTTATTGTTCATTTTTAATAACTAATTAGTGATAAAATTCTTAGAATAGATAATAAGCAATGACAAATAGTACCATTAGTTCATAAATAACAACAGTAATTAACTCAGAAGTGCGTGCATCCTCCTTTCCTTCAACGAACAAACTATACTAAATTATTACCATGATAGCAACAGCTCGTACCACCTCCACCCCCAATAAGACAAGAAGGGCTGATCGAAGGAATTCGTAGGTGAGAGGGGAGAACAGGCGCAGATCATTACCTGCAACAGCCTAGACTCAGGCCATCTGCTTCAATAATGGGCCTTGCCACTCCTGAAGGGGGGAAAGATGCTAATCACCAAGAGTTTATCCGCGTTAAGGATACCATCATTTCTGAAAAGCTGTAGTTAAGGCCAGAAGCCAGGCCACCCACCCTATCAATACGATGTAAGAGATTTCTGGATTGCAAAGTCAAGTAAATGTCGCCATTTTTGGACAAAAATTTATAATTTTGGTAAATATAGGGGAAAAAATTAAAAAATTAAGATAAGAATCGTTGAACTAAAAATGTTCAATTACCATTGATATATTGCACAATTTATTAATACGTATATATATAATTTTCTTTAACTTACGGGTAATTCTACGCCTTAGCAGTGATTCTAATAATTACATTTAAGATTCATAAGAAAATTTCTGAGTTTGGAATCAGGTTTTTTCACGTCCTTTAAAAGTAGACTTTCTTAAAACTTAAGGGTGCTTCCTTGCCTTAAGTTAAGTAATATATTAATTTTAGCTCTTACTATAGGTATCCTAAATTAGATTAACGGTTTTCAAACAGTTTTTAATCACGATATCGATTTTCTAAGAAGAAGAAGAAGGAAAATATATATATATATATACTATTTTTACAGAAAAGTGATGCAATATTGAATACATTTTTCACTCTCAGTTCCTGGTTTTTGTTGCGAAAGTATTTGATGGATGGCGCTGCTAGCAACATTTTACCGTCGCGTGGGTTGATTTTATCTTTCGATTACGACATATGATTACGGCTAAGGAGAATATTTTCTTAAAAATATCATAATTTGAATACCAAACCTTAAAAGATTTTAAAAAAATGTGTTGTGTTTTCTTTCTTCTTTTTTTTTTTTTTTTTTGGATTTACAGGTTAATTATCAGCTGTGTCATCTGCTACGAACAAAAACAGTTAGAAGGCATGAGAAGTAAGTTTAAGTAACGACATCATATCCGGTGTTTGTGCCTGATATATCGGTAGATAAAATTATGGAACGTGAAAGTCATCATCCTTGATTTCGGATCCGGAAAACGTGATAAAATGGACCTTCTTTGACTCGCATAATCGACAGTATTTAAGTTAAATAATTTTTTTTTGCGGCATTGCACTTTGTTTAGATAAGTGAATTCTAACACACAAAAAAAAAACATTTCACATCAAACTATAGCATGAAAATCAAAATTTAAAGTCAAATTTTATTTACTTTTAGCCATCTTGCAAACATAAACCTTTTTTTTAATGTTGTCTATTATAACATACCTCGTATGTAAGTTAATAACTTCACTGATGTAATGGAGCTTTCCAGTTACAAAAATATGCTTTAAGTAGAAAAACTTTTCAAATCATATTTAATGTGATGCCACGTATAACTTAAACGTAATTGAGTACAACACGTACTAGACTAATTAAAAGTTTTTCACTATATCATGATAAATTCATTATTTTTATTGTATTTTTGATTGCAGACGATATGCTGCTTCAATTTGTCATGAACTAAATACGGCAGGATTGCTAGATGTGTTATGAACTTGCCTGATATCATTTAAAATTCGTTGATAGATTCCTGAAACTCCACACTTTTCTGTTAATAAAAATAAGAACAATTTTCCAAGCTATATTGAGCTATGATGATATTAATGTGAAAGTAAAAATAATAATGTGAATGTAAAAATAATAATGAATACAAAAATGAAATCATTAATATATTAATGGAAACAAAAAAGCTTTAATTTTGCTTTAGTAATGTACCCTTTCATATATTTGACAATATACAATAATAAAAAGGAACAAAACCAAACTTAATAAAATTAAAAGTATCATGTGCCCGTCCATTTTCACTCAAAACTTAGAATTTTTTCTTTAAAAGATTTCTCAATTTCAAAAACCCAGCCACCTGATTTGCATAAATACATTTAATTTTTCTTTTATTTGTGGGCAAAAATGGTAGGCACACTTTGCCCAAGAAGGAATCTCATCGCCTGTAAATTTCAAGTCTTCGTCAATTCTGTATGTAAAGGACGTCTTAATTTAATCCTATGAGTACCAAGAGCGCTTTAATGGAGCATTTGAGTAGCTTCCCCCCTCAAAGTAGATGCATTTTTCTATGGACTAGCTAATGAATGCTTTGATAACGTTTGAGGGGGAAAAGACAAGTTGATTGAATCCACATATATACACTTCTGTTAAACCAAAGAATGAACTCAGAACAAAAACATTAATGAACGCAATTTTTTTCCCTTTTTTCCATCCATTTGAGGAATTTTTTTTTATCTTCTAAATAACTTATATTGTTGCGTTAGGAATAGATTAGGAGTCGATAGTGGATCTCTAATTAGCTCTGAATTCGAGTAAAGCAGATGGGGTAAAGATGAAGTGATAGATATACCTGGTAATGGTTTTTCGAAAAATGAAAAACCCGAAATGGTTATATTGATCTACCTATCTAATTACTGAAGTCAAAATATTCCTTTAGTTACATGAATATTAAAAAAAGAAAATGCTCGTAAAAAATCGAGAACTTTAATTAAATAAGGGCTCTTGGCTATATGAAGTGGGCTCAATTAAGCGTTTTTATGTTGTAATAGATTATTAAAAACATGATATTATAAATATTAAAATCCTTAATGAATAGTTTGAACTTTAGAGATTAAAAAAATCATGTACTCCAATTACATTTTTCTTCATAAATTCATACTTTATGAACGTTTCACGAAATAAATAACAGCCGGTTTTTGGATTCAATATTTTTGACATACCTTTAATTAATTCTTATTTTTATCGAAAGTTGAGATATTTATTTCTGTTTACTTTTAAGTTTAATGAAGCTTTGTTTTCTTTATTTCAAGAATTTCATAAGACCAAATATAAATTACATGCGTGTAATAAGCGTTAAATAAAAATATATAAGAAATCATTCAGGTCAAATGGTATCAATTTAGCGTGTTTAAATTTCAGAAAATACATAATTATCAATTTACTAAAATAATTGCATATTGTTTTTCATTTATAGATGTTTCCATTAAACAATAATATGGCTGCTATATAAAGTAATATTTAAATTGTTTATTTTATGTACTATAGGTAAACAACGTCATCAGAAGATTTTTTTTTATTTGTTTTTTCATACTTTTTATCTTCGGAGTCAACAAGTTGACGTTCATATAGCTTCTTTATTTATTTTATTTTGATTGCTCCACACTAGAGCTACAATATTTAACTATAAAATAGTTAGTTAGTTGATTAGTTAATTTTAGTATTTGACGTAAAAACAAAAAAAAATGCTACTGTGTTAAGAATAAGAATGGCTTTTTCTAAATATTTTATAAACTACCATCTGATTCATAGAAAAATAAAAAAGCTTCTATTTATGAGCCGCGCAATAACATGGAATTATTTTAGAAATATTTCTAAAAAAGCACAAATTCCATAAAAACTGAAAAAAATTACTCAAACTATTTATTTGTCTTACATCATTAATTAAAAAATAAAATAAAAGGTATTTCATTAGCTATCCTAACCAAATTTGAACACTAATTAAATTTAATTTCTAAAGATAATTTGTCATTAAATAAATGTTATTATACCACCGAAACTCAAATAGATTCGTCAAATAGATTAGTAGCACAGCACTACATAAACTCGAACAAAAAACAGAATTTTTTCGCTAATTTATTTATACGTCATAAATAAAATATTAACCATTCCTAACAATTTTTTTCTGAAATTCATTTTATATTCAAACATGAAGTCTTCATTCAGATATGTCGATATAGCCTGACCTTTTCTGTCAAGTTAGGAAACAAGAGGTTTTATCACAGTTCAATGATACAAGACTTTGCGAAATATCATCAATCATAGTATTTTATTTATGTCAAAGAGAAACGATATAAAGACACATTTTCTCAGGAAATCATTCAATATATAAAGATTTTCGTTCCCTTTCCTTTAAATTATTGAATAAAAGCTAAATGGTTTCTACCATCTCACGTGTCTTGTAAATTATTATTGAAAATCAGCATCATTTCGCCTAAATCATTTGAAATTTAAGATTTAAACAGCAAACTTAAAATTAAACAAAATTGATAAAGGGAGTACTAAAATTGAAGCAAGAATTAAATTTTGATATGGAAAATAAAAGAACTCGTCATGTAATTTCACTTTTTGGTGATCCTAATGGGCTTACAATTTAGACCAACAAATCCTAACTTTAAGGGGTTAGGCCAACATTGTTATGATCACTCAAGCTTTGAAGGATAAAGTTGAGAGCCGTGTAAACGAAATTCTGTCCTGTTTCGGAGGGAATTCTGAATCGAAACTGACTCTGTTAAGGGTCTGAATAAATTCTGAATCGAAGCTGACTCTGATGAGGTTCGGAACGAATTCCGAATCGAAACTGACTCTGATCAGGTTAGGAACGAATTCTGAAACAAAATGAAGGATTGAAAAGGGATCTTTTCACGTAATACATGGAAATACGAGTTAGTTTCATCACGTCGCAAATACAAGTTTGTCCAGAAGAGTATTATAGTATAAATCCTGCTGACTCCTGAAATAATTTAATTTTTTTAATTTGATTTTAAAATGATTAAATTTTGGAGTCACATATGTGCTATGTTAAACAAATTTTTATCATCAGTGATAAAATGATATTCAACTTGAACTAATTATGGATAATCATCCTCAGATAATCATCATGAGGATATCATTATCAGATATTGATAATCGTCTGTAGCAACTAATCATATCTTGCTTGTTTAAACATTGATAAACAACTTAATTTTCTCATTTTTGTAAGAAACTAGTGATATTTTTAAATTTTATTTTGAAATTTAAGTTTTTACTTTTTTTTTTCAAAATTTATTTCAGATAATGGAAATCACAACTTATTGTTTGATGAAAGTCAGAACTTATGATTTTATGGATGTTATCATAGTTTAAACGGTAAATTAATTTCAATGCTTATTTAAATGAGAAAAATGGCAAAGATTTCTTATCTGCACGGATTTATTGACGTTATTGTTTTCTAAGCAGTTTTCCTAAGTAAATCTATATATCTTGTACACAAAACGTTATTGAAAATATTATAATTTTAGATTATGTAGAAAATATGCAAACTTAAGAAACTTTAGCAATTCTCTTTTAAATTATGACTTTAGTGCCCTAAAAACTCAGCAAAACAATAAAGGGGGCAAATTGAAGATATAACTACTTAGTTCGGAAATTTGCAAGAACATCACAGGATCTTCTAAACAAAATTACTACAATTTATGATGCTGGAAAAGTTTTTGCTTGCAAAAATGAAAAAAATCAGCAATAGATTTTGTTAATAATTTTTAAATCATTTAATGGAAAGTTTAAAAGGAATAAAGGGCAGAATAAAAAAAATTTCACAAAACTATAAATGAAACTTATTTTTAATTCTTCTAAAAAACACTGAAAAAAATCTTAACTTAAATGAAACTGTTTATTACTGTAATCATATTGACGCAGATATACAGTTATTTTTTAAAAGTAAAGTTTATTTTTAAACGAAATTGTGTATTTTAACTCTTCGTTTTATGCATATTTAATTTCTCTTAGAGTTACAAAAAATGACCTACAAAAAGGACTCAACCTACCTCTGACCTACAAAAAGGACTCAAATTTTTCGATGAAACAAATAATTTGCTGAATCAAAACCCAAAAATATTCAATTTAAGATAGCTTTCTTTTCTTCTAGTTAACAAAACGAAAAATGTTTTAATGGATGAAATAATTTGTGAAATAAAACTATTCACATTTAAAAGAAAACAATTTAAAACACTTTTCAACCATCCTAAATGAACAACTTTAAACGGAACGCTTTTGTATTATTTTCTAAACGCCCAGATCATCTTTCAATTCAGAAATGCAGCTTTTCAAGTCATCTTGACAGACCATTAGTATCCGACTCAAGATTTCAGGGAAAAATCAATGCAAATTTACAAATTTCAATCAAGCCAAGGCACAAGAACAATAAAGGAACCCAAACACGTTGCTAAATTTTAACTACCGCTGGAAGGAAACTCCCAATCAGAACTGTGAATTCCTTTTAAGTGATTTATGTGTGCATCATCTTGTTAACACTTCTGAATGTGAAAAGACTTGGATTTTCGTAGGTTAAAATTTTTAGTTCCATCTGTTCCTGTATCTCCAAAACGATTGCCAAACTCCAGAGTAAATCCCAAGTTGCGAAGTGGCGCTGTTTCCCAGTGCCGAAGATTGTGATAGAAGGGATTTCTCGAAGGGTTTTTGGTATAATATATCACTGGTTTCCTATTGAATAAATCACTTTGCTAACACCGCCGAATTCGGCATTTTCGTTATTCCCACAAGTTGGGAAAGAGTAGTTTTCGCCGATACGGACTCTTCTTGATGCATTACTTTTCCCGGATAAGAAAGGCTTCCGATTCAATTGGGATAAGAAATTCTCCTTTCGAATAAAAGGAAATAGAACCTTCAAAATGAATATATCATGCCTTCTTTTTTCCTACTTTAAAAAGATAGATTTACTTACAAATTTAGTGGCTGTCTTTGGTACGAAGTTGAACTTAAGAACAGATTTCAAACATGCTTCAAATCCCCGTTCTGCCCTATTTTTATTTGAAAAAAAAAATGGTTTTAACTATATTAAAAGATGTTTTGTTCCTATAGTACAGATACTTTTCAAGATAATCACAACTTATAACTGTAATAAAATTACCGACAAAATAGCTTTATTTGAAATAAAATAAATTCTTGTAAAATTAAATTATTTTCCATGTAATGCTTAAAGACTTATGAAGGTTTTAAAAGTTAAAATAAAATTTTTAAAAAAAATTTTTCAACAACATTAAGAGATGTTTTATTTCTATAGCAAAGATACCGCTTTTCACGATAATCCCTCACAATTTATAAAATACTCGTAATAAAATTATCGATGAAACAGCATTGTTTGAATGAAACGAATTCCCTTAAAATTAAATTAGTTTCTATGTAATATCTAAAGACTTCAGAAAGTTTTTCAAAATTTAAATAAAACTGATAATAAATTCTCTTTTTTTAATAAAAAGAAATACAACTTTCAAAATGAATGAAATGACCATGCCCTATTTTAAGAAAGTTTTAGAAAGATGGATTTACTTATAACTTTATTTGTTGTCCTTGGAATAAAGTTTAATAGATTTTAATTATGATTCAAATCACAGTTCCTTATAATTATATTTATTACTTTGAAGAAAACAGTTTTCACCAAATTTAAAGATGTGTTGTCTCTATAGAGGTGGTTATGTTAATTAAAATTATAGAAATTAAGCGAAAATCTTGGATCTTGAATAATCCTGAAAATTAAGAAAATATCTCGATTTTAAAACTTTTTTTATAAAATATTTTATGTGAAAACAAAAGTAAAATATCACTAAGAATTGCTTTGTTCATTTTTATATCTGAAAACTCAATGAATGTGTTTGAAGATTCGAAAAAAAATTGTAACAAGACATTCTTTGGAATAAAAGGGGGCAGTATTCCTAAAAAGGAACGTATATTAACTTTCTTGCTCTTTTAAAAAGTTAAATTTAGTAGTTGTCCTCCATTGGAAGTAAGATTTAAAACGAGATTTAACTTTTGATGAAGTGAAGAATTCTGAACCTCCGTTTTTTTAAGACTTTGTTACTTTTAAAAAAAAAATTGTATTAAATTTAAAGCTAGTTTGATTACATGCATACGATATCTCTGCAACTCAAGATAATTACAAACATAGTTATAAAATTAAGCTAAATGTTTGATCAGTAAAAAATTATTGATAAAGGAATTACCTTCATTTAGGTGTTTATTCTTCAGCAACATTTTATAGCGAACAGAAATGGGGATTAAATTAGTAACTTTTTTCTAAAAACTTCAAAAAAGTGTTTTTTTTTCTATTTATAACTATATATTCTGAATATAATAGGACTGTATAAACATATCAGGCACAGATATATTGACCTAAATCTAAGGTAGCTAAATGCGAACATCAACTTCCTTCGAATATAATAGTCTATACTGAGTCTTATTATTTTTTGACAAACAGGGACACCACTGCAGGATTACGCAATTTACTTTCTATTTTAAATCCGCAATTCAAATATATAAACTCTCCGATAAGCTCTCCACTCCAGCTATAAGAAAAAGTTTGATCAAAACTACGAGGATATGGTAAAATTAACCATGTTTTCTGTCCCTATGGGAACACCAAAAAGCACGGTAATTTTTATCGAAATTCTTTTGTTAATAATTTTGGTAAAATTAATAATGAAATATGGTTTTGTAAAGAGTAATAAAATTTGGTAAATGTGGTGAAAATGCGGTAGTTTTATCATGATTGCTCAGAGTATGGCATAAAAACCATTTATTCGGTTACATTTAATTTTCAGTTTTGTATTTTTTGCTAAATATTTAGAATAATAATAGTTTTGATAACCAGAATTTCCGGTAAACCGTAACTAGTATATGAAAAGAAAAATTGCCAAACGAATGGTTTAAATACAGTATATTTTGATTTTATTAACCAGAATTATAGTTTTCATCAAAAGGGGGGTGACATTACCATGTAGTTCGGGAATTTTAATTGAAATCTTTTTTTCTCCTTTCTTAATTGCATAAGTATGTTTTTTTAATATCTCTTTTCAAACTGGACTTCATTTATTTCCATATTTCAATTTTTCACTTTTAGTTCAATTGACTCAACCTCTTCATTGGCATATGCTTCAATCTCCATTTTATACTACAGATAACTCATCATATCACTATTAATCATTCATAGATACATTGCTTACTTTAGAATACATTGCTTACTTTAGAATACAATGTTTGAGAACAAGATACAATTCTGAAAAACAAGTTCAAGAAACCAAAAGATGACTTACCGATAAAGCCATTAATATCCGTCGAGAGCAGCGTTTCCTGCGGAATACAAATCAGCAGCTAAGAGCCAGACATAAGTAACGAGATATCTGAATTGAGCTTATGTGAATCAATCAGTCAAAAGTTCAATACCCTATCTCACAAATATTTATTCAAATACGCATTCGCCTACCTTCTATTTAAATCTGTCGGATTTACTACTCTGCACGATTTTTGCAAGTTTCATGCACAGTTTCTGCAAGATTTTTCCTTTTTGACAGAACAGAAACATACAACAAATTTTTAATTTTAGAATTCTGGAAGAGTTAGCTTATTTAGTTTTTTTTAAGCAAAAATAACCACAGACAGTTATTCAGAATCAAGAACGAAATTCAATATATATTTTAATGGTTATACTTAATTAAATTAAATATAAACCACAAATGGTTATACAACATAGCGAATAAAATTCTGAGAGAATAAATTACTACCAATTTCAGGGCCAACGCTAAGCATTTGCTACTTCGCCAAAAGCGATAAAATCGTAAATTTTGAAATAAAATTGTGTTTTGTTAAAAGTATTGGCGAATGACTTTTTTGCTCTGGAAAGAAAAATATGTGTTCGATTCAATCCTCAAAATTACGTCACAATGAATTTTTCTAAACAAATATTTTTTTCTATTCGATTACAGTAATTTTCGATCGATGAGACGCATAACCAATTAGAATTGGGTCCAAATAATATAATTCTGAAGCAAACTACCGTAAAAATGGTTTTCTAAGGGAAAAAATTTTATCATAAAAAATTTTTGAGATTTGCATTTGGAGAAGACTTTGGAAAATTGGCGAATACTTTTGATATTTCGCTAATTTACTGGCCAATAATTTGAAATCCTTATCGCAGGCTCAGAATTTCATGTAATAAAATGTAATGCTAAATTAAATTGAGTCACAGATGGCAATACTGCACAATAAACAAAATTCTGGAAAAAGAAACTATCATGAATTTCATGACAAACATATTTTAACTGTAAAACTAATTGCATCTTTAATATTATATTTATTTACAAAAAAATGCATTATCCTATTAAGTATAGCGTTTTATTGTAAAAGAAAACATCAACAATTATTAAATATTAAATGTATAAAATATTAGTTTGGTTTCTTAAAACTTCTTAAAAAAAATTTAAAAATACTCTTTATGCTGCACGGGTTTAGGATCAAATTCTGTTCAAATTTATTTATTGCTGCTTTGTCACAGTTGGTAATTAAAAAAACTGATTTTTAAATATTATTGTACCTTCAATTTATCATTATCGAAAAATAATATCAAACCTTTAATAATGCTTCCTTTTTACTATTTAATTATTAATTGTTACAATAATATGTAAAATTAATATAGCTACTTATACTACAGACATTTAGAAATAATATTAAACAATTATCAGTAGAGTATAATCGAATGATAGATACTATTTACGAGTCAATAGAATGAATAGTTCAAAGGTTGTAAGTATTTTCATGTATAAAATGCACCATTTTTTACTTGTATTTATTCACACTTTTTATTCTGTTATCTAGAAGCTGGAATTGGTTATAAGGAATTGGCTTTTTCTAGCCTATGCTGTGTACCTATTAAAACAAAAATTAAAGTTCAGGAAATTTTCCAAAACTTTTTAGATAGCAATCTTTAAATAAAAAATGAAAAAAAAATTCAGCTGGGTTGATTTATTATCAAAAACTAGTGTTATTTAATTTTTTTCAATTCATACGGCTAAGTTTCTATTTGAGTTGAATTGAATTGAATTGAATGTGGGGTTTAGTGGCACAAGGTCCAAAAAAGGACATACTGCGCCAAACACACGGTTTTAAAAACAGATTAAAAGGTTAAGTACAGCACACGCATAAAATCAGATAAGATAGTGAAAATTCTAAAACAATGTTGTAAAGTTACATACATTAAAATCAATAAAACTACATGGTAAATTTACTAAAACACTAAATAGTATGAAACAATTAAATACAACTTAAAATTCCAATAGCGCGTAAAAATGCAAAGATGTTAGGATGGTGATTTTTATCTAACAAGTCTCTTATATATAAAATCGTGCTTCCAAAAAAGGTGAGGCGTTGTTGGTTAAAACATAGACAAGCGATTAAAATATGATGAATTGAAAGTAAAACGTTACAAGTATTGCATCGAGGGGGTGGTTCTCCGAACAGCAAGTGAAGATGAGTCAGTCGAGTATGTCCTATACGTAGGCGGGTGAGCTTGACATCTGCTCCGCGCAATTGCAACACAGGCCAAGGCTCTAGCGTGGATTTAATTGTGTGCAGTTTGTTTTCAATTTGTAAATCCCAGTGTTGCTGCCACAGAGACATAGTAAACTGTCATATATAATTCTTCATGTCGTTTCTATTTAAGAAACGTGATCAAAGCAAAACCTAGCGTATATTAGGATGAAATATGTTCATAAGTCATTTGGATACATCAGGAAATGAGGTAAGTGCTGTGGGAAAAATATCGTCAAAACTACCAGAATATGGTAAATTTTACCATATTTCTTGCTCTAGTAGGGGAACACTAAAAATCTCGGTAATTTTTTCAGACGAACTTTCGTATAATTAGCAATAAGATATGGTTTTGTAATAAAATCAGGTAAATGTAGAAAAATTTGGTAATGTTATCGCACCTTAGAACATGACATAAAAACTATTTATTCGGTTAACTTTACTTTTCAATTTTTCATTTTTTACTAAATGTGTAGTAATAAGAACTAAAATTTAGAAAGCCAGAATTTCCGGTAACCAGTTAAGATATGAACGGAAAAATTATTAAATAAATGGTTTAAATAGGGTATGATTTAAATTCATTAACCATTTTTCTGGTTCTTTTTTTACCAGAAATGTCAGTACGGTAATTTTACTAGATTTTTTTTCTCTGGGTACTTATTGTTCAAATGTTGTTTTACTTCAAGCATTTCAATTTAGAAAGTGCAGCATTGAATTAAATTAAAATTGAATTAATTGATATGAAACGCATTGAATCTAGGTTTGAGTGGCAATAATTTCCTTAAAAGGACATGTCACATCAAACCATAAGTTTCAAAACAGTTCAGAATAAAAACGCAATGTTCAAAAACTATTCTCTTGCTAGTAGCTTAAAGTATCAGAAAAATATATTTTCAAGAAGTTAAAGAATACTTACTGAAAAGACTGTGATTTTACATCAACGCAAATAGAATAACATTTACTTTACCAATGCCGATTCATTGCTAATATATCACTACTTTATTTTTAAAACACAGTGTAATAAAAAATAATTAATTTGCAAATAAAATTTCAGAAAGTGCTTATTTTGCTGAAAATAGTGAAAGCATTCCTCACTTGGGATGAAGTTTGACTTTATCATAATTAAAGAATTCCTCGCAAAATGAATATTGATTTCCCAAGTTTCAGAAAAATGGGAACAAACTCCTATCACCTTACAGTGTCATAAAAGTTAACAATGAGGTAAAGCTTCATTGTAAACAGTACATAAAGCAGTGTACAGAAAAGATTCAATTTAATTTTTCTTCTAGACAAAGACTCACAAAAGTGCCCTGGTGGGAGTTTTAAAAGCCCATTAATAATCTCTCATCCCCCAACAAAGATAACCAAAATGTTTTAAAGTTTTAAGAGGCCACCGCGAGTCCTGGAAGCAAGGTACTTCAACGACTTCTTTGATAAATGGTGCTGAAATTTTAACCTGGCGAATTCCATCTTCTGTTCAAGTAAGAATTGGGCAAAGGGTGACCGACCAGCATACCGCGCATAATCCCCGAACGATTTATCATGGCGTTGCAGACCCTTCACAGCTAGTTGACGAGCCACAAGAAACATGCCCCAGGAGTGGAAAATTTAAATATACAGACTTATATTACCCATATTTACTCCAACAAAGTTTTCATAAAATAGAAATTTAATATTTTGGATTTTAAACTGCTGACAGATTTCAAAGACTTGTATGCTGATGGTGTTTTCAAATAATTCCGTGTTGATAGTATACACGACTATTGTTACAAATATTTAATAGTTTAGAACATTTAAAGGAATTTTTTTTATGGAAATTGAGGTCAGATTGTGTAAAAATGATATCAAAATGATTATTCAAAATGTTGTAATATATCATTATCTATTACATTTTTCCTATCTTTGTAGTTTCGCGTTAAAATTCACACTTCAAAAAATTCTTATTTTTATTTTTTGAAAACTGTTCGACCAATTCCTTTCAAAATTTTCTCTAAACTTTCAAATATTGAAAGAAAATAAAAGTTCGTGTATCCAAGAGTTTTAAAGTGGTTCAATAAATATTAAATTTATTGAAAAGCAATGAAATTAAAAAAATAAATAAAAAGAAATTATTTTAGAATGAACGAATTTAATAGTTTGTAAGCAAAAATAAATTTTTATCATTCGCTTAAATCAGTGATTCTCAAAGTAATCTATATCAACCCCCAGGGGTCGACGACAACCTGAAAGGGGTCCATGTCAAGTAAAAAAAAATTGGGGGGGGGATCCATGAAATGAAAATGGGGGTCAACGATAGTAGATCTCATATAAGCAGGTCATGACTTTTAATTTTGGCATTTCATGAATGGAACAATCAACACATACTGATAGTACCTATTTACTTACATTATTACCTTATAATATATTACTTAATATATTACCTTATTATATAATACAATATATTACCTTATAATATAAAAGCTTATGCCTATCTACATTCTGCATAATTTATAAGAGTAGCTATGAAGTAAAAATTTTATTACAATTTAAGTTAATAGGATTATTTTTTGATATATGAAACTGTATTATTATAAACTAGCAGTTCCCTGCAGTTCCGCCAGCATACGTTTTTATTTTCTCTGCGTGTAAGGTTTTATATAGTAACAAAAAGTATTTTTCCGCTGTAAATTGTAGCCTTACCTGTCTCAACTCTTTAGCTAGCTAGACCTCCAACTTTATCATGGAGATTTGTTGCTTAGTTTTTACGTGAAAACGTAATTAACAGACCGACAATAAACCTCTACGGCTTTGTATACAAACTTATTTCCGCAATTATAATATTAGTAGTGGAGTAGGGGCTTTATAGTGCAATATTTTATTCCATTTACATATTATTGGATGTACAAATTAGTTGGGTCCGTTTTTAAAAAATGGCTCTGCTGTTATGAATGTTATATAGTGACAGCTGGTTTCGGTGGTTTCAGAGAGGTTAAGCATCTGTCAATAATATTCAATTTATATCGCTTTCAGTTTCATACAAAAATCCTATTTTTTACTTTGTTGAGCATGTCAAATTTTGCGGTAATGAAGCACCATTTGAAGGGAGGTTTTATGTTTCTTCTTTAATTGGAAGAAAAGTGTAGCTGAAGCGCATCGAATGCTTGTAGAAGTTTATGTTGACAATGCTCCAACTGATAAATCATGTAGGGAATGGTTTCGACGTTTCAGGAATGGTGAATAGTTTTGTATACTATGAGCTGCTACAACCTGGTGATTCCATTATGGGCGATCGGTATAGGCTACAATTGATTCATTTGAGCAGTGGATTACGAGAGAAAAGGGCGGAATACGAGCAAAGACATGATAAAGTTATTCTTCTGCATAATAACTGTTCGCCTGATGTCTCAAAAGTCGCATAAAATTATAAGGAAACGCACAAGTGGAATATTTTACCGCACAAGCTGTATTCACTGGACATTTCTCCTTCTGATTACTAGTTGTTCCAACAGATGCAGCATGATTTTGCAGGTCACCAGTTCACTTCATTCGCAGAAATCAAAAATTGGCTCCTAACTTGGATTGCCTCAAAAGACGAGACATTTTTCGAGATGGAATTCGAAAATTGCCTGAGAGGTGGGGAAAAGTAGTAGCCAGCGATAGACAATACTTTGATTAATCTGTTCATTAATTTTGTTCTGAAATAAATGCATTTGTGACCACAAAAAAACGGACCGAACTAATTTGTACTCCCAATAATTAAATTAAATTAGTAATTAAATTAGTTTGAATTTAATTAATCTTTCACAGTGAATAGCACTATACCAGCTGTCAAAAGTACATTTGAAGTTGATGAATTTACAAAAAATAAATATCAGGTCAGGGGGTCTACCCAAAACTCAAAAGCATGGCAAGGGGTCTACAAGACAAAAAAGTTCAGGAACCACTGGCTAAAATAGTTCCGAGATATTTCAAAGTAAGCAAGAAAGCTAAATTAACTTAAAGGGACCAAAATTTCTCGATCGATCTGCAAACTAAATTGTTAAAAGATTTTTGTGTTTTATTTTGAGACTTAAAATATTTCCTGCACAAATTTATTAATTTCGTGAAATTTAGGATCCCTGTTCAAACCATTAGGATTGCATCATTGTACAAGAAAATCCAAATATTAAATCAAAGGAGTTTTTCTTTTTATCTTAACACTGCAAGGAAGTTGGAGTAAAATTCTTGTCACTATTTTAAAATCATTCAGTGTCAGAACTAAAAATGTAGACAATTAATTGTAATGTAAAATAAGACTAATTACTACAAATCGACACTCATTAATTGAATTCCAATTTCGTTGATGATTTTCAACTGCAACAGAAAAAAATTGTTTCAAAATTTAAACTCACTAATTTTTTTACTTACTTAAAAAGAAGATTTTCTATATTCTGAAAAATAGAATATTTGATGCAATGGTTCTCAGTTGATTGGTCTATTCATAATAATCTAAAACTTTCTTAAAAAACAACCAACTCGGACAAGCTACTTAGGACATTTTGCTAACATATGCATGAAGATTTAACTTAATGCCTGTTTTCGGAAAATACAATCTATGTCCTTGTACTATTTAACTTTTTTTTAATTATGAAACAAACTCTTTTGTTATGCCGACTACAAGAAATCGAATAATTTTGTAATTTGTTTCGTGTACATAAAATTTTTCAAAGAACTACATCTATTTTAAGAACTTGTATCAAAAAACTAATATAGGTCTCACAGATATAGAGAAGATATTTCATATATTTTTTTTTTAAAAAAAGATTTTCTACGTTCTAAAAAATAGGATATCTGATGGAATAGTTCTCAGCTGATTGTTCTGTATATAATAATCTAAAACTTTCTTAAAAATTAACAGACTCGGACAACTTACTTAGGACATTTTGCAAAATATATATGAACTTTTAAGTTAATGTAAGGCCTGTTTTTAAAAAACACAAATCTATGTCCTTGCACTATTTATTTTTTTTAAATATAAAACAAGCTCTTTTGTTGTGCAGACTACAAAAAATCGGAAAAACATTAATTCCATTTGTATTATAATCTGCCTAGAAAATATTATACCAATCGAGTAACTCGCTTCGTATACATATATAAAATGTTTAAAAGAACTGCATCTATTTTAAGAACTTGTATCAAAGAAAATAATATGGGTCTCAATTTTTCAGATATAGAGAGTAATTAACTTGTAATTGCAATCAAAAAATAATTAGTAGTAATTAGCAAACTTGAATACCTCCATCAAAGCATTTTTATTCCCAATACTTTTTTATTATGTATCGCAACCATCGTTAACAACATTACTAATAATCTGCATAGCATTAATCACTCTAATTACTTGTAACTAAGCAAACAAAACAAATATTATTTCAGATACGACACACATTCATTACCCCTTCTCACAATAGCTCTATTAAATGACGTAAGCATAGATGCAAATTTTTAAAAAATGAAGGAAAACTTTTCATATCATGAAATACAGTTTTTGGCTTTAAAAATTTAGGAATTTCTATTGCTGACATTTATTGTAAAATAACAATGTATAATTTTTGTGAGGTTTTAAAACAAATACGTTTTTTCTAAGAATCCTTGTTTGGAACTAAAAGCTAACATAAATTTAACATAAAATACATTCAGTCACAAAAACTCTTCTTTTCAAAATAATTAAAATATGTACTATACAAAATAATTAAAATATGTAATAATTAAAATATGTACTTCTTTTCAAAATAATTAAAATATGTGTAATACTATACTAAATAAATAATCCCACGAAACTGAAGAGGGAAGATATTATTTAATAAAAAACTTCATTCGCTTCAAATACACACTAATTGGAAATAACAGTCGACATGTTTCAAGCGCTCGAAAATAGGGGTCCATTTTCAAGATTGGATATGAATGAGAAGAAGTAAAAGTGATTTGAAATATTAAATGTAAAGTTGCCAACGAAAAATGGGAAAATGAAGATGAGAAACAAAGCAATAAAAACCCCAGTAGCCGAGAGAGAATAAAAGCAGAACAAACGAAATACTGGTATTCAATTTTATGACTTAATTTTTATACTCTTTCCAAATTGCAATAAACTCTGTATTTTCCCAGATAACTTTGAATAACGAATACCACAGTTAACGCTGTCTTAAATAATAGATTAAAAATATATTTAAGTACAAGCAGAAGTAATTAAATCGGAAATAATTTATGTAAATTAACTATTATAAACACTATTAAGATATCCTCAACTTTACTTTAAACAATAAGTGCTAAAAATTTATTTAAAATTACTACTCATGAACATTTTTTTTCTCTTTTGCTTAAGAAATAATATTTTAAGAATTCCAATGACAATTTTTATAATTTTATTCAGCGTTTATAAATTCTAAAAATTGAAACTTAAGTAGTTTTGACTATTTCTTGGCGTGTACTAGTTAGACGGAAAAAAATTACTTTCAAACATTAATTCATTGAGCCGTTTATTATTATCAGTAAAACTTTTTGTTCGATGAATTTTACATAAATATATTATATTTTAATATTTTCCGGAGCCCGTAATTAATTTTTGAAAAAGATTTTTTTTTAAAGTAATCGGAAATATGCATCATAGGATTAGAGTCTTAACTATTACTGATTAATTTTAGTTTCTTTTGTTTATCAGCTGAAAGAACGATGCCTTCTGCTTATTTTATTTTTTAAACAAATGTATTGTTTCTATTAATTAAAGAACGGTGAAGACAAAGTGAATGACAAACAACTTTTCTCTGATTTTTAGAGTTTACGGAAGCTTTAAAAATAGCGTATTTCTTAAAACATATCATTATGTTCATTTAGCAAAAAAGAAAAAAAAGAAAAAAAACGTTTTGAATAAATTTTTATTGTGATGATCCGATTTTCATGTATTAGAGTCAAACTTAATGGTTCAAGAGAGACCCAAATATGCTAATTAAATTGTGCAGACGATATTTTAAGTTACGAAATCGTAATTTCTCTGAAAAAGCATCCCCCTTTTTCGAAGAATTTGGATCCCTTACCTTCAAAGTACAGGGGTTGGCCACTATCTGAAAAATATGGTTCCAGTCATTTGGTCCTGACCCTTTAATGTTAAATTTACTTCTTGCGTATTTTTCTATATCACACGAACGAACTGAAAAATTTTTGGACATACAAATAAAATTTGTTCATTCAAATATAATTCCATGCAAAAAATAATTTTCAGTAAATATTTATTAATTTTTATTATTTTATTGCGTAATAATCGAAAAACTTTTGAATTATATGTTGTAGCGCTCTTTGCATCATTTAAAATTAGTAATATTACATGGCCAAGCACAAAATATAAATGGTAAAATAATTAATTTTTAAATAATTATTATTTTTAATATATTTTTATTATTTTATTAATGAATAGTTGAAAAATTTTGAATTGTAAGGTATAGAATTTTTTACATCATTTTAAAGAATTTACTTTTGTATGTAGAAATACAAAATTTGAAAGAAGTCGGTTGAATAATTCCTGAGAGGTTAAATTTTAAATACACGACATTCTTAAAAAAATTTCTATACCTCAAGAACTATTCGACCGATTTTACTCAAATTTTGTATCTAGCCATGTAAAATTGCACTTTTTAATTTATGTCAAATATTTTATACCTTACAATTCACAATTTTTTCGACTCTGATTAGATAAAATAATAAAAATAATAAATAATTATTAAATTATCTTTGAGAGGAATTATCAGGGAATTATCTTTGGGTTAACTGTATGCAGACGTTTTTCGATTCGTTTAAAAACTTCTTCAGGTATAACAAAGGACGTAAAAAATATAATTGACATTAAGCGAACCTGGTCGGACTATTTTAAACAGATTTTCTAGACAGCGGCTACCTCCCCCTCCCCCTCATATTTTAAGGGTCAAGAATCCAAATCTGTCGAAAAAATAATATTCTAATTCAGAGAAAGTAAGCTTTTGTATGGAATTTCGTAACTTAAAGCAACTTCTGCACTAATTTATCAACCCATTTCAGATCACCTCCATGAACCATAAAATTTCAGTTCGAGTACTTTAAAATCAAACTATTAGAATAAAAGCTATTCAGAGTGTTTCCTTTTTAAAGCACTGTATGTCTGCATATAAGTTGAAAAAAAAATTCCTTCTGCATTTTGTTGTTTTCAGTAAAACTTACCATTTCATTTTTAAATGAGAAGGAAAAAAATAGATTACTGCAAGCAAATTTAACTTCAAACAATATTTCCTAAATTCGAAAAAAAAAATATAAATGGTGCATTAAATAATATATTTCATTAATATGTTTAGGTCGAAAACAAATTCACGCTGCACACTGTTTTTATCAGGCAAAGTTATAATTTAATATTTAATGAAACTTAATGCAATTAATATGTACTCTAACGCAATATTCTTTAAATTTGATAAATGTTTTACGAAATTGGCCTCAAAATGGGTTTCATTAATATCTTTAAGTTATAAGCGAATTTATTCTGCGTATTATTTTTCCACACAAAACCAATTTTAAAAATGAATAAAATTAATTCAATTAAATTTAATTTCAGATAGTGTTTATATTGACAAATATTTTAAGAAACTGGTGCTTACTTAATAAATATGCTTTTGTTGGAAAGAAATATATTGTGCATATTGTAATTATGAGACACGCGCATCATTTCATTTTTAAAAAAATAATGCTGTAAAAATTAGTTTTAAATTTTAAATTAAATTTAATCCATAAAGTAGATGATAATTTTAATTTAATGCAATTAATCACTTGTTACTTTATTATGGCTATTAAATTTTGGATAATAGACAACTTCATTCTCTTATACAAACTTTGCGTTTCTCTTTCAATAAAATTTAATGAACTTAAAATAATATTTCTTACATTTAATAAAGGTTAAAGAAAAAAAAACGACGAGATTAATCTTTCACCTAATTAATGGTTCTATAAATTGGAAACAATATTTTTTCTTCGTTATTTTTTCATGTTAACTTATTACTTCACTTTTAATTAAATATTAATGCAGTCGAAATGAGAGTAAAGATGTTTCTTAAAAGTGACGAATATTTTATCAAAAAAAAAAGGATGCAATTAATCATATACTTCATTAACGAGTGTTGTGACAATCTTTATCGGTACATTAAATACCGAGAAGCCTCGCGGAGGGAAAAATTGACTACACCTTAAAACATAGACCTCATATTCACTTTTCAAGTAAAAAGGAACGATATAGGAAAGGGAACCTGGAATTTAACTTCACAATAATTAATAATCTCAACTCTTCCTTCCTGTTCTCTTGATAAGGGGTGCTCGCTGAAAAGGAAAAGAGAAGGTAGGCAGGGAAGGCAGACCAACTCAAGGAGAAAGTTCATTATCAAAGTACAGAGCGTGTTCAGCTTTTCTAAATCTTGTGGTTCTCAACTTCGACATGGAATAGCCAGAAGAGCTGCAGTCGGGAGGCCCGGCAATACATCAAAAGCATTGTTAGCTCTCTCATATGTCTCCCCGACATTCTTTTGCCTTCTTTTAGAACAGAGGGTGCCTATAGCCCACATAATTAAGTGCCCTGCCGAGATAATAACGTCTCCTTACGATGTCAAAAGCGTATTAAACAGCAAGTATCGTGTAGAGGGGAGGTCTGGGGGTGGTGGAATAATAGGGAAGTTTGAAAAATTAGCGATGTCTTTAATCATCTAATTGCTGAGATCAGTAAATGCGCCTTGTTTCCCCCGAAGGAGATTTTACCGCCTCACTTTTCGCCAAATCTCTGCCGCTCTTTCTGTCCTCTCAAGATTTAAGGCTCCTTGAAGTTAATTGGAATGATATGCATGGCATTCATTGTTTCCGTTTTTATTTTTCAGAAGTGATTTAAGATTTAGTTTTAAAACTATGGTGGAATACGCGGGTAATTTTTGAATTATTGGAAGGAATTTGTAAAGCTTACTTAGAGGAAGCAGCTTATTGTGAAGAAACTCGCCTGAAATGTATGATGGTACTTCCTGGCAAGATTACTGTTTCCGATTGCTTTAAATATTTTAACGAAGCCCTGAAAATGGCAAATCTATCATATAAATTACTTTTAGAATTCAATTTCAGGATAGATTTGGGACTACTTTTTCTTGCAAATATTTTGTTTTCCATTTTTAAATTAATAGACTCAGCCTTTTTTATATATATATATATATATATGCGTAATTGTAAAAATATTTTCAATAAAAATTATAGAAATAAATTTTAAATTCGTTTTAATTAAAATGGTTTTTCGTTTAAAAAATAAAATAATGTGTCTTTATGAAATTAAAAAGAGTATGGAGTTAACGCAATTTACCAAAAGAACTTATCTTTTAAGCAAAGAGAACAGGAAGACAAATTTATTATCTTGTTTTGCGGAAAGAAAGAAGCTTAATAATTATAATAAAATGCAGTGTATTAAATTATTCTTTAACTTTTAAATTGTTTTCATGACAATAAGATTGATCTTCCTTTATTAAAGATGTTTTGTGCAAATTAAATTCGAATGCAAGATTAAAAATATTTTCACACCGAGTACAATAATAGAAAAGTATACAACGCGAACACTTCTCATTAGTAACTATATCCACCATTTAAACTTTTAAATGGCTGCTGTAGATTAAAAATTGGTATCTAGAAGGGTAAAATGGACTGTATTAGACAGCTCACCTGTTAATAAACTGCCATGTTAGGTTTCTTATCTCAAAAAAATAAAAATAGAAAATAATTGGAAAAGTGAACTACTTAGCAGAAAACCATCACCTGTGCAATGCAAATAAACTCCTTGTGAACATTAATGTTCAGAAAAGAACACCTAAAACGCGTATTTGTTTGTTCGTGATATCCTATTGTTTGTCCGCGATATCCTTTGTTTGTTCGTGATATCCTGCAACTTTAAAAAAAATAACTACTAGTTATTACATTCTGCATTTATTTTATACGTACAAAAAAAGCTTGTATCATAACTATTTCTTCAGTCGCAAACATTTTCTTTCTTCCTAATGTCATTTAGTCACGTCACTGAAATAAAAAAAATAAAAATAAAACTTTTTAAGCGTTCTTTCGATAGCAGGAATGTTCACGTGATGTTTACACATTCTGAATAGACGATCAGCCAAGTAATTATTTTTTCTTCCATCTCATATCGTTTTCGAGTTAATAGTTCTATAGTTATCCGTGCAATTTTAGTTATTTAGCTTAATTTTTATGATCTTGTACATTTTTGTCTGTGAAGAAAAAGTATTTCTTTGCGTTGCATTAAAAGGAGTAAATTTAATTCCATATATTTATTAAATTAAATAATATAACTAATTTAATTCATAAAAGAAGAATATATTATTGGTATATTGCTAAAACGGACCAAGACAGATTCCATTCTTCTTTCAATAAACTCTAATGAACTTAAAACAATATTTCTTGTATTTAATAAAAGTTAGAAAAAAAGGGCAAGATTAATCTTTCACCTGAACGTTTCTATAGGCTGGAAACAAAATTTAATCTTCGTTCCTTTTTCATGCATACTTATTATTTACTTTTAATTAAATATTAATGATAATTTTTGAATCATTAGAAGGAATTTGTGAAACTTACTTAGAGGAAACGACTTATTTGTGAAGAAATTTGCCGAAATGTATGGGGAGATTCCTGGGAAGGTTACTACTTCCGATTGCTCTAAATATTTTAACGAAACCCTAAAAATGGTAAACAAAGAATATAAATTATTTTTAGAATTAAATCAAAAAATTCGCGACATTTTTCACGAAATATTTTTTTATAGTTTTAAATTAATAGACTTGGGTTAACTGGTTAGCAATTACAAAAATTAAAAGAATAATAAAAGCAAAATAAATTTTTAATTCTTTTTATTTAAAATAATTTCTCGTTAAAAAATAAAATAATAATGTCTTTTATTTCCTGAAGTTAAAAAAAAATATGAAGCTTATGTAATTTAGCAAAGGAACTTTTCTTCTAAGCAAAAGATATAGGGATACAAATTTAGTATGTAATGTTTTGGAAAAAAACCACATAATAATAAAAATAAAATGAAATTTATTAAATTATATATTAACGCTTTTATGAAGAAAATGACGCGTCTTTGTCCCCCCCCCCTCTACGTTTACAATTCCCCCCCCCAGCACTAAAATTGAAATGAAACGCAAATTCATTTAAAACTTGTTTAATTTATTTTAAGACATAATGATCAATTGCAGTCAATAATCATATTCACTAATACAACAATCGAGTATAGCGAATATTCATGAAGGGCGAGTCATTGCATTATTAAAGATGTTTTGTTCACATTAAATTCAAACGTAAAATCAAAAATATTTTTTGCTCATGTTCAATAACATAGAATACTGAACAGTGAGTCCACATCTCCTTAATGACTGTATCCATCGTCTGAACCTTTGTCTGACTTCTGCTATAGTTTTGAAACTGGTTTCCAGTATGGTAAAATGGGCTATATCAAACAGCGCAAATTGCGATGTCAGCTTTCCTTACTCGAAAGAGATAGAAGTTAATATGAAAAATGAACTACTAAACAATAGAGCATCATCAGCATGGTACAAATAAACACCTTGTGAGCATTAATACTTAGAAAGAAGCACTTAAAACGTATATTTGTTTTTGTTTTTTTTTCGTGGTTTCCTACAGTGTGACGTTAGAAACATATTTACTAGTTAATACACTATACATTTATTTTCGATGTACAGGAAAAAAGGTCTGTTTCATAACTAGTTGTTCTTTCCTTCTTTTTAATATCATTTGGCCATGTCATTGAAATCTCTATTAAAATACTTTTTACGTGTTCTTTTATTGCCTTGAATGTTGACATGATGTTTATGCATACTAAATCGACGACGCTCTTATGCTTAGTCATTTTTTTTTTATCTAATACCATTTTTGAGTTAATAACTCTTTATTTTTCTACTAGATGGCTCTTAAAGCAGCAACATTTTGTAGTGCCTTTTTTTTTTTAAAGAAAAGAAAGTAAATTGAATAACAGTTATATAGTCAGTTAGTCAGCTCTTTATGCAGTCAATATTTTGGTTATATTGACGAAAAGCAAGCTATGGTCATATTGCACCTACAATTTGGTTTCATAAAAAATTATTCTATTATGAGTCAAAAAGTCAATTGATGTGAAGTTTCATAAAAAAACTTATTTGAAACATATTTTACAATAAGAAAAAAAATACTATACTCTTAAAATATATCATTCTTTCTCTCATTAAGATTTTTTCCCCAAGTTTTTGGCAAATTATTCATTAAAAAGTCTCTATTTCTTTAACAATTATATGATTATCAGATTCAAAAATTTCCATGATGTCTGCATCTTCAGATTTACTAATTTTATTACGATTGAATAAATATAGTAAACTACTTTATTCAATTGTTAATAAGTTAGAATTAACTGTAATATAGTTGACAGTTAGTTAATTCAACTAAACAGTTGAATTAACTAACTCATTTTTCACTTCTCTTATTATTTAAAATTAAAAAAAAACTGTAATATAGAACAAATAATTACAGCTTAAAAAATGCTGAATGATAAGATAAATAAGACCTCCAGTAATGTTTCTGAAAACAGACGACTAAGAAGACAGACTTTTTAATTACTTAATGGAAAGAAGTTTTTCTCTAATTAACTTTGTAATCTTCTTAGTTGACTTGATTTTTATTTTAATCTCACTTACTAATTTCCTCATAGTGTTAAAACAAAATGTCTGCGACAGAGGAATTAACTGTTGCAAAATATATCATCTGCATAAATAAGGATATAAGTTTGTTTATTAACTTACTTATTAAAAAGCTTAAAATATGTAATTTCTTCTTTAAAATTACTAATTCTCAATTATTTATTTTTAAGTACTGAATAAACTTTTTTAGTTATTATAACATATTAAGTTAAAATAGTTGTTAAAGTTTAATTTGTTTGTTTCTATGATCTTATAAGTTTTTTGTCTGTGAAGAAAAATTGTTTTTTGTATCGCATTGAAGAGAGCAATTTCACTTTCATAATTCCTTATTTCATTTTCTTTAAAGGAAATATTACAATTAATTTTATTTATGAAGGAAATATATGTAATCCGTTTATTGTTAAGAGTGACCAAATCATATCTGTAGCACTCTGGGTAAATCAAGAAATAAGCACTTTCAGCTGTTGAGATTTCGATCCAGTAAATGGAATCTGTTTATGCTCCTGTAAATGGTGTATGATAAGCTGTGTATAATATGCATTTTTAATTTTGATTAAAAGAAATATTATAACTAATTTAATATATGAAGGAAGTACGTATCATTGATGTATTGTTAAAAATGATCAAAACACAAATGTGTAACATTCTAGATAAAACTAGAATTAAGCACTTTAAGGTGTTAACGCTGTTTCTCGAAGCTCTGCTGCCAAGAAAAACGAAAAAACCATCGTTTATATGCCTTACACTTAAAGCAATGCAATGATTTTAAAACATATAAATGATCTTGCAGTGAAGAATTAACTGGGCTTCAGAACAAACAAATAATTTAAATATTTTAAAAATTATTAAACTTTTAAAAAAAATCGCCAATTTGGCAACATTTTTCCACCTAGAATAAAATTATCAAATTCACTGCCTTATTCTCAGTTTTTGAAAATTTTTATGAGCCCAAGTAATGCAGCATTGGAGTAAATTTTTAAATAATAAAAAATAGGACCACAAATGCTTTTCATCTTCACAAAACTGTGGCAATCCTCCATATTGACTTTTTGAGCCATTTTTGAAATAAACGTAGACAGCGCTGGCTTTAGATAGATTAAACTTAACCTAAGAGTCATGAGCATATATGGCAACGTTACTTTTAAAAAGTAACGAGTAGAAGTACAAGTATTTTTAAAAAAAGTAACGAGTAAGAAGTAAAAAGTTCTTATTTAAAAAAGTAACGAGTAAAAAGTACAAGTAAAAGTACAAGTACTGAACAAAAAAAGTAACGATTTAAAAGTACATTTCTAGGAAATCGAAAATTCAAAGTAACCTAAATTTTATTGAAAAATATTCTTATGTTCTTTAATGTTTTTGCAAAATTGTTGTTATTTATTTAAATATTTTTAATTTTGAAAGTTATGGATATTAATTTATTTTTTAATTAGGAAGAATATTATAATATAATTTTATAATATAATCGTATAATATAATTTTAAAATCAAATATAATTTTAATATCAAACTTTTTATGGATTTGCAAGAGAAAGAAATTTTATCTATTAATTTTAATTTTTAGTTTATTATTTTTATTTATTTAAATTACCATTGATTTAAAATTGTTTTACTTTTTAGAAACGCGTTTTAAAAGCACAAACGTAAACAAAGCAAACACGGGGTTTCAGATAGCTTTGTGATCTTTGAGCGAGTAAAAAATAATTGAATGTGCAATATAAGTTGAAACAGAAGGTATTTAAACACGAAGTTCGCTGTGAATGCATATATATTGCACACTAATTTTATAAATTAAAAAAAAAACAATTATTTTTTTTAAATTTAATTTTTTTTTTTTTAAAGTTTACCGAGCTTACCGAGTTTTAGAAAAAAGTAACGATTTCATTCGATATTTCCGTTACAAATACTTGTACTTTTTCCCTAAAAAAGTAACGAAAGTACAAGTAAAAGTACAAAATTTAAAAAGTAACGAAGTACAAGTAAAAGTACGTACTTTTTACTTGTACCGGCGGTACAAGTAACGAAAGTAAAAGTACTGCCATATATGGTCATGAGTAACAGTTACAAAATCTCAGCGGATATAAAAATAGCATATTATTCGCGCAAAAAGCATCCATATTATGTTGTAGCCTTCGAAAAACAGCCTTAAGATGTCGATCTGGAAGGCGTGATCATGTTGTACCCGCGTTCATGATTAGCTATATGTAGGGGAGAGTGGGGTCAATTGTAACAGGGTACGATTGTAACAGAGCAAAAATTTCGAGTGTCGTGTTCTAGATTTGGTTCCTAGGTGGCGCACAAGGTGTATTTAATAAATCTACATGTACACCCCTGCTGTCAACCATTTTTATGTACTTTTGAAAGAGTTACATCACAAAAGATATTTTCACGCTATGTAAGTACTTTCTTTGGTATTAGAATTTTATATCGTAAAGAAGTAATTTTTTTAAACAAATAAAGATTATTAACCGAATATGTAAGTAGACACCTTAATTAACATTTCAATAAGAAAGAAATTAGTTTTGTTAATTCACTAGTATTGTTTTTAACAAATGAAGCTGAAATGGCGTCTTGGGGACGATTGTAACAATAAGTAAAGGGACGATTTTAACAGCTGAAAATAAATAATCTTATGTTTACAAACCATTACTTAACTCTTTAAGAACCACCAATAGTTTCCTATATCAGTTATATTATGTTGCATGTGCATTATTTTATTTGTCACCTTTCACAGCATAAATTAAAATTTTTAATCCCTTAAAGTTAAAAGTTTAACCCTTTAGGTCTCTGCTCATTATTATTTTTATTCCTAAAATATCACTACTATTTTGATCAATAAAAACATATCACAACTATGATAATATGTATAGTTAACTACGTTTTAGTTGAATTTATGAACTGTTACAATTGACCCCGTAAGTGGGGACAACTGTGACAAATGCACGACTGTCAAAAATTGTTAATAACTAATATAATAACATTTTAAATAAGGTATTTATTTTTTTCTAGTAGAGGATAGTCTACTTTACTCGTCTGTCAATTAATACTAATAATATACTGGATTTTTTGTTAGTTAAAAATAGTTAAGTAAAAAATTTTACAATTGACCCCACTCTCCCCTATGCTGACTTTAGTTTTTTTTCTCCAAGCAAAGTAACTGGCGTTTAAGCAATTTGGGCTCATAATCTCATCTTTTTTCTTTCATTTATTTACTAGAATATTTTTGGCTGTATATTTATCATATATAAGTAAGTATGCAGGCTACTAAATAATACAAGGATAACGAACTTCTGTTTTTCGAATACCTCTCCTTTAATTATTAGCAAATTCTAAACAGGAATAAGTATGTTCTATTACTAATATCTCAATGTATTTGATGTTTAATAACCTGTTTAAAATATTTTCTAGCATATATATTCCAAAAATGTTTCAAAATAAACCGAAATACCTCCCCCCCCCCCTACGTTTTGAAGATTAAACTAAAAACATTTCTGAAACATTCAAGAAATTCAATTTGAAAATCTAAATAATGGCTCCCAAATTTCCTCAAAGTTATTTGGTTAATATTGACTGAAACTCTAATTTTTAATTTCCTTTTTTAAAAGCATATGTTTTTGAAAATAATCTCACCTAATTTAGTTACCACTCTTAAACATTAGTAAAGCGTAAAATCTTTATATTACTTACCTCACTTCTAAAGAAAAATCAGCGACATATTTTTAACTGTAAGAAAAGACATGTATTTATCAGTGTTAAATAAGCTTAAAATATTAAAAATTATTTATAAGAAATTTGCAGGCGTTTAAAAATAAATACTATAAACAAACAATTTTTGAGTCGAATTATAAATATTACTACATTATTCCTCTAAATTTTGGATTTTTAACAAGCAGGTGTCTCTGAACATTTTTCCTGATAGCATTAATGGAAGCTTACGACACAGATACTAATCCATATAACAGAAATTATCAATCACTATCAGCATTTCATATTTATAAAATTTAAAAGCTTAAAATGTAGGGTGAGAAAATCACAGCTTGAAAAATAACTATAACGCAAACTTACCTGACAGAAAAAATAATTTTCCCAAAATTATTCAATTTGTTTTTTTTTTTCTTTTAATTTTTAATTATTTGACTTGGATGACATATTTTTTTTCAACTTTTCCTAAGATTAAATAAAGCAAAATAATGCTTTTCCCTAAAACATTTTTATGACACCATTTTTTTCTCCGTACAAGTAAATATGTACACTAAGAATTAGCAGAAGCTTTTAACTAAAGATTCAACAAGCAGTTTCTAATGATTAAACTGATTTAAAGATAAACTTATTTTATTTTTGAATAAGCCTATGCTTACAAAATTTATACAACTATTAACTTTATAAACTAGTTGGCAAGCTTTTATAAACTAATTTGTTAAAACAAAATACAATATCAATTATTCATCACATAAAAAATTATCACATTACTACGTAATTAATATCCTTTAGTAAAATGAAGATTTGAACTTATTCTAATCTGCAACTTAATTTCATTTTCAACGAGTATTCTATATGGCAATTTTCAAAATCTATCATTACACAACTCAAATTAAAATCATAATATTTTCAAATATCTATTTTTTTTTTCAGAAATAAAGATATTTTTCAAAGAATTTAAATATCTATATTTTTCAAATAAAATATCTTTAATTCAATGTACGATTTATAATTTTTCACAATTTAAAAAAGAAAAGCTATTAAACACATGCAAAGTTTTAAATTTCTATAAATTGTCAACTTAAATTTAATGTCTCGCGAGATATACTGTTGCTAATATTCTTTTAATTGTAATTTTTAAACCATAAACTAATTATCAGAATTTTCTCTACTCTAATTTTTTTTTAAAAGGAATAAACTTAAAATAACTAAATGCATGTAAAACAATAAATTTACTTAATACTTTCTATTACGTTGATGTAAGTTAATTTTTAATGCAATTTACTTCATTACTTTTAATGAACTTACTTTGATTAGGGACATTTAATTAATGAATGTTTCACCTTAATAAATTATTTATTTTTTCATTTATCTTATATTAAATTATTCTATTTACTAACTGCAGGATGATTAACAAGATTTGTACTTTTATGTGATTTTTTTCCTTGTTTCTATAACGCTTTTTTCTGTTCAGAAGGATCTCAAGTTAACGACATTGGTCTGGTTTTTAATTTTATATTATCTGAGGAAATTAAAGAATTTTCTTAAAAGTTTTTTATTCTTTTTTTTTGTTAGTCTTATGCGTGGTAAAATTAGGTTTCCAACATTTGTTTTTAGTTTTTTAACCCCAAGACTATCTCCTTCATTTTTCTCGCACATTATAATTAGTTTTACGATCATGTGAGCATTTAAGCATATTGAGCAGCCTTACCAGCTATTTCATCCCAAGATAGTTCTGTCTCTCTAAAATAGCTTTTAGGTTCATTTCTGTTTTTTAGTTTATTTTTTAAACTTCTAAGTTTTTGTTCATGTAAAATGCAACTCAAATCGATTAAATAAGTTTTTTAAAAAAGCAAGATGCTCTGCAATCACCACCTTTAATAAATATTAGTAAAGTAAAAAAAAAAGTAAAAAATTTAAGTTAGGGGTTGCAAATCGCAATCTGCCAAAGCACTGTTAAGGAAAATGAATTGAAAACATCAAAATAAGCCAGCTGGTGCTATAAGAATTGAAAGTGTTTCTTCTTTTCACCTATAAACTCATAAATCAAGTACGGTTTGATGTTTGCAGTTCCTCTTTCCTCAATAGTGATATGTTAAATTTCTAAAACAATTTGGTGTATATTTATTGTGTTTCTTACGCAGCTTTTTTCTTTTTTGATTAAGTGGGAATAAAAATTAGTTTTTCGATATATAAAAATGGAAAACTAATAAAAAAATATATATTAAGAGGTGACATCATGAAACATCATGCTCACGCTAGTAAATATAGGCCTTATCAGAAATATTATGCATTATCTCTTCACGTGTACTTAAAAATAAAATTTTTTGAACCCATTATTTTAAATTTTGATCAATGGCATCATGCATCGAGCGTTTATTGAAAATGCAGTCTTTATATTAAGGGTGAATTGAGACAAATTTTTCGAAATATAACGAAAATAAAGTAATTTAATGGTGCTGAAAGAAAACACAAATAATTAAGATCAAAAGGATAAAACTTCTTTGAAAAAAACGCGCTAAAAAGCAGCAGAAATGGTTTTGTTTTTAATGGCTACCGAGGCCGGTACCCCCTGAAGACGTCGGCTTCGGTGGTCATATTTTTATTTTATTTCATTTGTTTTGTATTGTAATTTAATGGTTTAGTTCAACATCAGTTCTCCAGTTTATAAAATAAATATCTTAGGAGTGATAATTAAAGTTTGCTTCAACAATGGATAAAAAAATCACTATTAAAAATCATAATTTAAAAAAGAAAATTCACAGAACAAGTAGTTGAAATTTCAATGCCTTATGATCAAATTAGAACTTTTAAGAAAAAAATTTAAATTTATAAATAAAATGGCCCTTTCAGTACTACAAATTTTAACTTAATAGTTGCATTTCTACGTACTACAGAGTGATCCCCATGGTATTTTTCACAAACAAGTTTAACAATTAATTTTTGATATTATTAGTGAACGAGATTAATTGATTACATTTTTTTCTGCAATCGTGCATTCTGTTTTATTTTTCTACTGTTTATTTAATCGTGATTTCAAATCAAGTCCAACTTCTGAGTCTCACAGTTTTTACACAGCGAAGTAAAATTATTTGGGTTGAACACCCAAAACAATAGTGCGTCGCTTTTTGTTTTAGAACAAACCATGAAACTCCCTCTAATAGTTAATTAATAAATCAACATGTATACATTTATTCTTATCTTTCCTTTAATAAGAATATCACATAAAATATCGCGAAGTTATCCATTTCATTTCATTTTATCTGAAATTAAAGATGTCCAAAACAGATAAAACTTAATAGCCTCTCATTACCATAAACATGACACTCTTGACAATCTAAACATCAAAAATATATAAGGACAGAGAAAAATGATTCAACATTGATTTCCTAATACCCAATATCTTCTCAATCCCTTAAACATTATATCTTACTCTAACGAACATAAATATTCATAAGCATCAGAACCTCACCCGGGCATTACAAGAGCAAAAGAACAATCAATACATAAAATATAAGTAAGAATGGGAAAAGGGAAAAAAAATCGGCTGTATAGAACACTAGTAGAAGAATTTTGATAGAACGAAAAAGAGGAATGACGCTGTCTTATCTTATCTGGAAACCAATTCTATATATATCGGGGTCTAATAGACCAATCCTGGTAAGAATGACTGCTGGAGGTTTTTGACCGACCAGCAGGGATTGAAAGAGGGAAGGTAACCCATAAAAATGCTTTACCCTTACCCCTATCTTAGTGACGGGTAATACGCGGTTAAAAAGTGACGCGGACGTGATTTAGATTGAAGTTTCTTCCACTTCTGGCCTTCGCAGAGATTACGGAGCTCGGGATTTGGGGAGGAAGATTTAGTGTTGCGAATCGTTATTTCATACGATGTTTGCTTGTCTCAAAAATCGCTGCAGAGAAGGAGTACAATTTTTCACAAATCGCTTGAAAGAGTACTTAGAGAATGGTCCCATATTTGCGACAGATGATAAGTATATCGGGTTCATATATTTTGTACTTTGAAATAAATTCGGAACTTTTTCATTCGACGAAAACATAAATGTCAGGAGTTATTTCATGAAAAAGCATACAAAATAACTAGAATAAGAATATTTTTAAGGTTTAAGAGTGTTAAAACTAATAGATTCAAACAAATCTTTCTTGCATTTGAAGATTGTTGAGAAATTAGTTTGCTTATAGGGTTTACGATTTAAGGTTATAAATTTATATTTCTTTAACTTCTTAAACACAATTTTGTTCACATATATTTTTGTAACTCTCTGTTAAGAAATAGTTAAAACGATTGCAAATCTCATATAAAATTTTGAAACGTTAAAAAATAAAAAATAAAGTATATTGTAATATAAAAGTAAATTACTCCGGCAATTACCAATTGCCAGCCAAGGCGTTATGGAAGTTATGGCTTCACAACTTTCAGGCCAATGGCATGATGTGGTCAACATTATGATCCTTTAACTTTTTTCAGACAAGCTACAGCCCATGAATCGTGTGGGTTTCAAGTCACTACTATAAATAGAATTCCGGTCACAATATTAATTTCAAAATGATAACTCAGCTCCTTAAATGTGCCATCATCATTATCACCCAACGAACGCCAAACCCCGAGCTCTATTTTTCGGTCTATATCTTTTAACGATTATGGTAGAAATACCACGTGATTTTGATCACTGTACAGACGACGTGGACGGCACCTGAACCGGTACACCTTTTTCGAAATTTCCACACCCCAACCAACAAGTGAACTTTCAGCCACAACAGATTTAACGTTCACTTTGCGGCGTATACATGCCAGTTGTTTTTTCAGCCACTAGAATCGAACTCACTACCCCCGGTTCTCCAACCAGTTGTATGAGCGACGCTTTAACCGACCTCGTCACTGGCCTAATATACTTTCCATCGGTGTTTATCATTATGTAAATGATATTAAAATATGATACAGACACATACAAACATAGAGCAAATAACACATGCCTGCACTCATGAAGCAAATAATAAACAATTGCACATTCAAAACAAATTATATACACCATAAAGCAAATAATCTTAGAAATATCAAGGCACATCCTCACAAATTAGATGCTTTGCTAACTCTGGTTTATTTTCCTTGAAGAGAGTGATGTTACCGCTATCGTATACAACTTTTAAAGCATTTTTAGTTATAATGGGGCAATGGATAGATTGGTTAAAGCTTATTGGCACAAGAGCCAGATATTATTAAACTACGACAGTCCCTAGGTTAGAGAACAAAATTTTCTAAAGTAATGAGTGTAATGAATAGTCAGCTGTGGACAGGAGCACAAACTGCTCGTATTGTTGAAAAAAATTATAAAACTAGGGGACTAAACCCCCTGTTCACTGATGCTAACCAACACCGATGATTGCTTAGCAATAATTGCTGTTTCTTGGCATAAAACAGTTAAAATTATTTAACTAAAAATATATGAACTAAAAAGAACACTTGTCCTACCATTTCTCACGTCGTAATATTTCCCTTAGTAAACATAACCCTATTGGTGAACATAAATCATTTTTTTAGTAATCAATTTTTAAAATGATATTTAAAATTAAAAGTATATTGTTATAACGAGTTTAGTGAGTTAACAACTGTAATTTAATATTTTTGCTTACTAAATCAAAAGGATGCATATTTTAAATACAATTTTTGCATTCATCACTTTGTGCATAAAGCTGAAAGTTAAGTTCTGAATCATTTAACGAATGTCTTTCATAAGGCTTAACCGTATTTCATAATCTAATACTATAATACGAGGAATGGTTGCCAAGTCGAAAATCGCCCCAGAATTAATAAACTCCGGTAAACTTGGGGGTCTGGGGTTTTGGGCCACGAGGAATCGATTGGCGCCGGTTTTGAAGCGCTACGGTCGAGCAGTTCGGAGTTACAGATAGGATATTTTCAAACTTTATTAGTTCGCCATAATGGCTATAGATACTTTTCTCCACTGTTATAAATGTATGCTAATGCGAACCTTACAATTGAAATATTAATTTTCGACAACTTAAACCAAGAATATACGAAGGAATTAATAATTTAATTGTAAGGTTCGCATTAGTTTACATTTATCAAAGTGGAGAAAAGTTTAACTTTTGTGTTAAAATCACCGTCAACAAAGTCCGACATTTCAACATTCATCAGATTTCAAGCTACATTTTCAACATGCAGAACGCACCTCTACATGAAATTCTTCAAGGAGCCGGAATTTTGGAACAACAAGCGATTAACTCAATTCTACCCGCAAATGGACAACTATAAGATACCGTCACTGTCAGAATGCTTCTCCATTACGCCGAACAAGCTTACCCGACTGTCAAAGTTGCCGTACTTCACCCTGAATTTGTCGCACGCTTCTACGTTACAACAGCGGATGGCGCTTATGAAGGAATGGCTCTTCTCAACGATATCAGCGACCAGAACAAGGCTTCCAACTATCTATACGGCGTTCAACAAGGATTCGACGTGCTACTCATTCCCATTCACAAGAGAGCTCAAATGGATAGAGGCGAGCACTGGATGCTAGGAATTTACGAAGCAAGCTATGGAGAACGTAAACTATTAGTCTGCGATCCAGTCGACAACCCGCTGCCCATCGATGCTGTTTTGAGAAAAATACTGCGACACGTTTTGAATACCGTTGTTACGAATGAAAAGCTGAAAGGATGCATCGTGAAACCTCGCAACGCTTACAACCACCAAGATGACGCGTCTTCCTGCGGAGTTTACATCGTCTTTTATGCTCGACAATACCTGTCTCATCGACGCCTTTTCCTGGACAAGAATTTTCAAGAAGCGGATGAACGGAAGTAAATTTACGAATTCGTTGTGAACAGTGACCAATTGAACATGTCGGGACCATCTGAAGCCGCATCTTTCATATCTTCGACCAATATGCACGCTTTGAATATCCAAGACCAGATGATAACGCCGTTGCTCCCGACAAGAGCAGTCAAGCAGCGCAGCGAAACTTGGACGTCTCTGAAGGAATGTGCAACGGAACACGATTGATTGTCACCGAACTTTGCAACAACATCATCAAGGCTAAGATCATCAACGGTGAACATGCAGGCCGACAAGTACACCTTCCAAGTTGAAGGTCCTGCTGCCTCATGATAATCCAACCCACACCCGAAACGTCGTATGGAAGGAAGTCCTGAACAAGAGAAACTCACCAGCCGCACCTGCCTCTCCGACAAGAAACTACCTGGACAACATGGAAGACTTCGCAATCGATGATTAATGTTTATTATGCTTATGCTGTTATAGGTTTATAATATGTTTCTTATGTATGTATATATGTTTGGTTTTTCTAAATAAATTTGTCAAAAATATTGAACTTCAACACACTTCAATCTTTACACTGCTCACTTTGTACCATTTCTTTAATTGTATAATTTTTTGTTATCAATTACATTTTATTTCCTATGACTTTTCAAATTTTACCTTTGTATAGAATAGTTCCCTTTCCAAACTTTGTTTAGATAGTTTACAATGGTGCACTTTAACCGGTTATCTTTTCACCAATGGTTTCACAAATTTTCTTATGGCATGTATTGTTTTGATAAATCACAATTGAAAATTTAAATCTTCGAGTTAGCTTCGATACCTGTTTTCTCCGAGCGGAGCTCGGTCACCCGCTGGTACTAAATTAATGCTGTTCTCAAAATAATAATTGTAATATGGTTAATACGATCAGACATCGATTAAAATAACTTTATGCGAAACTGTAACGTAGAATTACGTTGTTCTAATAATAATAAAAAAAATAATCCTCTTAAATTAGAAAACAAAATCAGAAACGTAATAAAAACAAATCAGATAAATACCTTTAAATTAGAGATGTAACAATATTTACAGGAAAACAAGACCTTCATGGTTTATGACAACCAAACCAGTATGAAATTCAATGTAGGAAAACTGGATCCCACGATATGATTTTTTGGATAATAAAAATGCACCGACAACAACGCAAAACTTTATCAGACCAATATGCTTTTATGTTATACATAAAGAAACGTCGAGTTCAGGAAAAATATTAATCCAGTTCCTGTGGAGACACTGCAACCGGTGATTGAAGACATGCTGAATACCCGCAAAGAGATTAAGGGCATCTAAAAGACGTTATTACTGAAAATTAAAGACTTTTGCTTAATTTTTTTGCTTAATTTGTAATGCTTCTGAGTTCACTGCGTGCTTCAGTGTATTTAAAATAATTCAAGTTATTAAGTGGCACATAATAATACATTAAAAACTGCCCAATTCATTGCGCATCTTGAATAAATAAATTACTTTCGTATTATAAGTACTTTGTTTTATTTTTCTGATTCTCAGGCATCTGTAAATCTCTGGTATTTTTAAAAGAGCATGGAAATTGTGTTTTGTCGTTGGGAAGTTAGAAATATTCATTAAACATAATTGCGACAGTTAGTGCAGTATAAGAACGATGGAATTGATACACATAATTTAAATTTATAAATATATGTAGCAAATTTATTAATAAATTTAAATTATGCGTCCAAATCCCTTTGAACTTTGAAAACCTATTCAAATATTAATACATATACTTTAAAACTTAATGTTCAGTAAAATTTTCCATAATGTCTACTTTCAACATTTCAAAATTGCATCCTTTAATATATATTTACAAGCTCTAAATATTTCATAGAATATCGGTGTTAATTTTTTTTGAAATAAAATATTGGTGTCTATTTTGTAGATATCTTACTAAAAGAATAGTTAAAGTACACCTTCCTTCTATTACACGATCTATTACCATATTGTATAATAAATCATATGTTTGTAGACAACTACCAGTTAGCTTTAGAGCGGAAGACACTAAAACTCGCTTTGACGACACTGTTTAGATCATTTTAAATTTTTTTTATTCCTTTCCAAAAATTTCTTTTCAAGAGCTTTTTTCTCATTTATCAAACATCTTTCTACGAAATGCCAATTTTATGATAAATCTCTTACTTTTGGGAATATCCATATCCATAAAGCGAAAAACTTTTTTCTCTTTTTAATCTTTTCGAAGTTTTGCAACTTATGAAATATCAAGCTTTTTTTTCCTTTTCCTTCAAATGTAATTTGACTTCTATTTTTGAAAATGATGCATTTATTTTTTCATGTTTTGCATTTGCTGTAAAAAGCATAAAGAACTCCATGTATACTGTAGTTCAAAAAATATGAAAAAAATATGATTAATTACTGTAATTCCCCGGATTAAACTTTTTAGAACTTTTTTTAAAAATAATAGTTAAATGGTAATAAAGTTCAGAAATTTATTTTACTGTAAAAAACAAGTCCTTTTAGTAAAAATATGAAATAAGTCAAACAATGAAAATAAAATAGATTCTTAAAATGCTTTTGCTTCAAAAGAAAATACTATGAAATAATAAAATTTTATTTACTATAAATATCTCACAAATATCTCACGTACTGTGTCATTAAATCTTAATCAATTAGCATTATTAAAGCTTAAACTTGCTCCACGTTCCACAATTTTTAAAAATCACTAAATGTTTAAACCGTCTTCTTTTCATCAATGAAATAAACTTAACACCTTAACTAAATAATCAAAATCAAAAATTCAGGGTCCAACAAATTTATGCCAAACAAATTAAAATCACCCTAACGCTTACGTAACTTTGAGCAGCCAAACATTTAAAACAAAAAAAAAGCTCCTTTTGTATTATTTTTCATGTTTAGGGATTCGAGCTCTTAGTTTTCATTGTATCGATGTGGCAAACAAGTTTAAACCAATTTGGGATTTACATTGTCCTCACTTTAATTCTCCCATATGGTGTTTATGTCAACAACAGACTGTGCTATTTCACAAGATAAAAGATTTTACGTGAAAAAAAGTGGTGCACACAAATGTTTAAACCATTTTAATAGTCAGCTTAGATTAAACTTAAAAATTAACGGAATTAAGGGGGGGGGGATTTCAGATTTTACGAACCTAGTTTAATTATCTACCATACATTTACTTAGATTAGTGAACTAATAACTCCAAGCATTATCTAGTAAAGTTGACGAAAATAAAAAAAATTCGGGCAGATGACAGAACTTTTGTTAATTGAATGGTGCTAGGAGAGATGCAATAGAAGTAATTCATGTAATAGAAATAATTCATGTAATAGAAGTAATTCGAATCCAGGCACAAAAGTTAGCATGTGTCACAACCATAACAACTTTGACGAAAGCATTTAAATGTGAAGAATCAAAAGATTAATCTTCCAGTAAAAATTTCGTGTACTTCTCCAATAGAGTGAGGAAATAATTTCTCGATTTGGTTCTGGACTTGAAGAATTGAACTATGGCATTTCAATGCATTATTTTCTTTGCTTTCTCTTTCTGTAAAAATTATGCCTAAATTACAACCTTTGTCAACCAATTGCTTACTAATAAAAACTACCTCTAAAATCAACTTCTTGTAAATGTTACCTTAGCAAGGGATGAAATAAATAAAAATAACTTTCAGAACAATTTATTTTCTTATTCATTATTTTATAAAGTAAATTTGCGCTCTAAATGTAAATTACAATTAAATTTTTTGTTAATCTTTATATTTTATTATTTTATAATTACTTAATTGCGAATTAAACTTTTAAACGGAAGATGAAGGACCGCCAACCATTGTTTGGACTAAGAATAGGACTAAAATTGTCTTCAATCGTCTAAAATCTTCAGAGAGGATGGCTTTTCCTGAAAGGATAAATGTTTTTATAAAACTTCGAATTCGTTCAACGAATTTGGTATATTTCTTTAAAGAACGAAAAGTGCATCGCTCATCCTTGCTGTTCAACGACATCGTTCTCATTACATTTAGCTGTCAAAATATTAAAAAGTAACAATAAAAATTTATTAAATTTTTTTTGTTTCGATCCATTTATACAGCGCTGATTTACAATATTAGAATAATTGAAAAATCCAATACTTACTTTATTTATTTATTTTTTTACTTACTTTAATCAAATTACAAGTTTAACAAGTCAAAATTACGTATTTCACAGTATTTTTAAAAGTAAAATACTCAAAATAAAGCACAAGTTATTTCTTAAGAAAACTATAATATCAGAATAAAATTTATATGGTCCAAAATAATAGAATATTTCATAATAAACACTAAAACTCAAATAAAACAATCTTGAATAAACAAGTTTTTTAGCAATTTTTTTTTGTTCCGCTTTGCCCAAATGCACTTGATAATCTTTAATAGCTCAGTTCTGTAGGAATAACTTATTTTAATGTTTTCTTTACTATCAACCATAAATTTTTAATTGTTTTCATATCTGGTGAATTTAGTGGCTACGGCAGCTCTGAAATTTTGTATTGTTTCAGCTGGATCTTGATTTTGATGTATGAATTTTGCCGATATAAATTCTTAACTCGTTGTTTTATAGGTTCTAGAATATCATGTGAACGTCCCATTTTAATAAAAATTTCAAGCATAAAATACAAAAAAGAAGTTTTTATGAAATGATCTTCTGGAATAATTTCAAAATTTTCACAGGCTGCTTATAAAATTATTAAAAACAAATTTTATAGTTACATATTCTAATAATTTTGATCAATCAAATTAATGTTCTAACATTTTAAGATTTACCAACAATTTTTCTTTTAAAAAAATGAGAAAATTTTAAACTAACGTCGTAGTTTAATTGAAAATAAATCCTTCAAAAACATCGTTTGCATACATTGATTAATAAATATTGATGATGCATTATTATATTATAATGTGAATGCATTAATATGCATCAATATGCATTGATATAATATTTAAAAATATAGTATTTTATTTTAATTTAGAAAAATGGATTGTTCTACGGATTATTTTTGAATCACAGTCGCTTTATAAATCATCATCCAAAATCTTCAGAAACTGTATCACTTTTAATATAAATACTTCAAAAACAATGAAAAGAATTTTCATTACTTTTGAATAAACCTTTAAGTATCAAGAAAATCCATATTGCTTGAAAAAACGTGTTAACAAGTAATTTTCTTCCGACTATAACGAAAAAGAAAGGGACAGTAAAATAATTTCTTTTAAGCCTTTCCACTATAATAGATTTCGTAAACTATATTCTGATTGGAAAGATTCGAATTTAAAAAGTTGAAAAAGTCATTTTCTTGAAATTGACTTACTAATCAGGTAAGAGACTTCAGGTATCTTATTGCAGAAATACGAGCATGCTGATAATAGAACTTTATTTCAGCTGTAGAAAATAGAATCTGAATATCTATTCTTTCGATGCTATTTTTTTACCCCCAGAAAATCTCTTAAACTTTTCTCAACTCCAACTGCCGTATGTAAAATTGTCTCAAACTGAAGATTGTGAGCCATACTACATTTCTTCTTCATAAGGTGACCATTAGTTTTCGAATCTGATTTCAAACCATCAGTAGAGCTGAAAATTGTTGATATGTTTGATACTGGGTCAAAGAAGGAGAAATATTTCAACATCATTCGAGTTTTCGAATCTGATTTTAAACCAACAGTTGAGCTGAAAATTGTTGATATGTTTGGTACTGGGTTGAAGAAGGAAAAATATTTCAACATCATTCGAGTTTTTGAATCTGATTTCATACCAACAGTTGTACTGAAAATTGTTGATATATTTGGTACTAGGTTGAAGAAGGAAAAATATTTCAACATAATTCATCAACATAGTGATCAATCTTTTTGAAGTATTTTTACAGGACCGCATCGTAAAACATGACGCCAGTAGGTAAAAGAAAATTTCAATATTTCCAATAAATTATTTATTTTAAAATGATATATATTCTATTATTTACTTGTCATAAAAGACAAAAATTAAGATCTTTCTTTTTGGAATAACTACAGATTAATCAGCCTCTTGCCGGTTGCTGCCACAATATTTGAAAACATTTTTAGAAAAAGGTTGAAAAGGCATTACGCGAAGAACAAACTGGTTTCAGAAGTGATGCAGGATCAATTTAAAAAATTACTTTAAAAAGCGTTTAACTATGCGACGAGTTTAACACATCATCGTACTAGAATTTTATTTACTTTCAAAAATCTTTAGTCTTTATTAATAGAGAGATGTTATGGAGAATTTTATAGTTATTCCAAAGCATTTCCAAGAATTTTATAAATATGATTAAAGAACTTTAGAGGGATTGAAAGCATTGTTGGGAAGTAAATGGAAATTGACAAAGCCCTTTAGCAGAGAGACTGAGGTTAAACAATGTGTATGATGCCAAGGTTATTGTTTACAATTATATTTGATTGAGTAATTTGAAATATATTTCAAGATGCATAAAGAGGAATATAAAAAAAATTTACAACAGTATTAGAATACTTAGATTTTGCAGAAGGCATTGTTTCATTTGCTAAAAAATTTTGTGAGTTGGTTATCGATGAGATCATATGTAGATTATCCAGTAGGTTGGAGCAGGAAGTCAAGGTCCTTATGTGCCACAGTGCATGAAGGGGATAAGTAAGTATACAAGACAAAAGACGAGACGAAAAACTTGTTAGTATGTTATTAAAATAAACACATTACTTAACGACGCAAATAATATACTTTCTCGACTAATGATTCTTAATATTATTAGTTCACTAATAAAAAAACAGGCAAAGAAATTTGTGTTGGGCAACTAAGCAATGGTGTGCCACATCTGATTTATAAAAAACCCATATGTACTTATATGATCAATAATTGAGCGATTGTGTTGCAACTTTGTTAAACACATATGTAGATCTAATAAATAAACTGGTTGATCGATTTCAATAGCAATCAGTGATTTAGCTGAATAATATATTTTACAATCAAAATCTCTATGACTGCATTAATATTTAGTTAAGTATGACACAACTTATTGCTAGGCCACTGCCTCAGTTCACTTTGAGAATAGTTTTTCGTTGCAGCAATTCATCACGGGTACACATCATGAGTAATGTTCTATAAATCTCCAATTCACTTTAAACTCTTAACTCCATGCACCAACATTACTTTTTCCTTTGCACGTCCAAACATGGACCAATTCACAAAAAGTTTTTATGCAAATTAAAACTCACAAATTTAACTTTTGAGATTGAATCTAGTTTGAAAAAAATTTCAGTGAAAGGTAATATTACTAATTAATAATTAAAATTAGCAAAAATATTAAAATCTTACATATACTGTAAGCGAATTTGAAAATTTTAGTCAATTACAAATTTTTCAAAAAAAATGTGCGAAATATAACTATGGTTTCAAATATATCTTCATTTGACAGTAATCACCTTTCACGATGTACCATTAAATAATTATTTAATGGTACATCGTGAAAACTACAATTCACGATATTATTTTGTTCTATAGCAAAATAAACCATTAATCTAATTACACTTCGGATAAAAGATTTAAATAAATAGAAATTTTATAACAATATGAACTAATCCAAAAGCAACAGAAGGTCAGCTTTAGCGTTTTCAATTTCAATAATTCATAGTATCTTATTAGAATAATTACTGAAGATTTCAATCTGGAGCAAATGCAAGCAGCCGTATACGGAACAAAGAAGAACGAATTCATAAACGAGAACAACAAATGCCCTACAAGAACATTCCTCTTAAATTCTATACGGCTTTCAAGATCAGCTTGCTGTTGAAGCTAAGCCTAACAGTGTTCCAGAGAACAGTTTGATTAAATTACCATCGAATGAATGGCGAAGATTTTTGCCGTTCCAAAAGCATCTCAGGGACTCCTTAGCCTGGCAATTATTACCCAAAGTCCCACGCCAAGATTATGAAAAGTTTTGTCATTCTAAATCTGCCGTCACTAATTACTAGTACCGTTTAAACAATGACGGTACCCTGTTCCACGTGCCGTTACCCACGGGTGACTTTCGCTTTATAATCGTCAGCTTACAAACTGGCGTTAGCTCTTTCGAATTGCTTGAATCCTGAAGAATCTCTTCGCCAAGCTTCTTTGAAAGAAGGCAAAAATGTCACTCGAGGGATACGGAGAAAATGGATCGTACGGACACAAATAACTCCGCCAACAAGCGCGATAATAAGCAAAAGAATATTCAATGCCCTTTATGAGCGATTGGGGAAATGGCTTGCAGCTCCTATCGATGGTTAATTTCATTTCGGGAGCTTTTCTGAAAATGTGTCTCAAGTGATTAAAGCTAGAAATGTTGTTTCGCTAAATGAGGAGAGTTTGATGTGGCTATAAAATTGTTTTCCAAATACATTTGGTGAAATTATAATTGGCTATATTGAAATCTAAGCTTCGGTTTAATAGTAATTATGAGCTAACGCGTATTGTGGATGTTGTTTAAAAGATGTAGAGCAATAAATGTGAGAAATATATTTGTTCAAGGCTCTACGAACGAAATAACTTTATGAATGATATTTATTAAAGTTATTTTCCTAATAATAATCTGTTCGCACATTCTGTTATCATAATAATTTACATTAAATTGTCATCTATGAGTAAATCATTTGTCAAAGATAAGGAAAATAAAAATAAATTATTTCTTTGAATATTATATCCTATTATTATGTAAGTCTAATCTATATAATTGCTTCTTTTTTGCAGACATGCTGTATTTTTCTGTTACTTGAACCCTTACACTTTAAGCCTTTCGTAATTTTAAAAAAAATTGGGTCTCTTTTTGTCAAGTTTCGCTTCTGTAAGCCCACAAAAATCTTCGAAATTGTTTCGACTATTAATCACAGCATTATGACATCTGCCTTAGTTTTGTTTCATATAAAACAAGCATTTTCAAAAAGTTTCACAAAAATAAATTTTGGTTTCAAAAGTAATAATTTGCCTTTTTCAGGAGTTTTAGTATAAGTAATTTCTAATTCAATTAAGAAAAAATGACTCTCAAATTCTAATTAAAAGTCACATATAATAAAATCGTTACTTAAAGATTCTTCGAAAATTCAAAAATTCAGCTATACTATCTGAAGAACTGAAAAGAAATTACTTCAAAATCTAAACACGCAATCCCATCATTTTTTATACGTGTCTAATTTGCAGGATGGAATAACTATCTTAATAGCAAATTTTACGTTTCCATCCAAAGTGTAAAGCAAACTTGAAGTAAATAATTACGATGTTTTTGCCATAAAAGGAATCTTTATATTTTGTTTGCAAAAGATAAAACAACTCCGTGTCTTTATACGGAATAGCTTACATACTATATATACGTTATCATACTATATATACATGCGTTATATTACTAAAATTAGACATTGGCCCAAAGTATATCTTAGAATAACATGAATTCCATTATCAGCTATATAAGTTATTGCGTGTTACAGTTTTAAAAATGCAATTCACCACTCATTATCTATAAGCAATGTGAATTCGATTTTTATGTAAAATATAAGGACATTACATCACTACAAACGAAGGAATTTCTCTGGTCGAATTTAAGTTACTTTAAATAATACACAGCTGGAGCTGCAAGGGAAAATTGTTACAAGTATAAGCTATTCTTGGAATATAAAGAAGGGTATGCTGAAATAAGTGGCGCATAAAACAACTCAATGAACAGACTATTTTATTTGTACTCATTTAGTTGTTTTTATGTTATCCATACGTGAAATGAAACAAATCCCTTTCTCAGTCTTATTAATTGCTTGTTTCTTTCTCTATAGAGCTAAAAAAACATGCTGATTGTAACATCGCTAGTGACTTAGACACATTACTACAAGCCATTCGTTGTATAAAAAGAAAAGAAGGGATATTTGTGCTGACATATAAACAACACAGAAAACAATTCAGCAGTCTACTTTACTTGCTCTTTTTATGTCAATTTTGTGCTTTTTATCACACAAACTTCTTTCGCATCCTGATTGACTGTTAATTTTTCTAACCACTAAAACCAGAAAATAAATACCTGTTGAGCACAAGTAAAATATAGCCAGCTTTTTAAGCTGACTTCGTTTCATTCATTCATTTATAGAATACCAAGAATCATTCATTCGTCTACTTCTGTTTCATTCAGTGTTTATAATTATTACTTTTGAACAGCTAAGAAAACATGCTGTTTTCAACATGAAAATAGCTGGTAACTTTGCAACAAGCACAATGGACATTGAGACAAAACACATTACAACAAGCCATTAATGAAATGTATAGAATGGAAAACTATCTCTGTGCTAAAATAAGTAGCATTAAAAGCAATGCACAGGCACTGTAATAAGTAATGTGCTATTCAAGTGATATTGTGTTTAATTATGTATTGCATTACAGTGTATAGTATTCTTATGTATTGCATTGTATAGTGTATTGCATTTTTAAAACTGTAAAAAATAATGTAATAAGCACAGACTCTAATAATGTAATAAGCAATGTGTTCTTCAAATGATATTGTGTCACTCGTTCATAGAATAATATGTCATTGTTTCTCAATCTTCTGAAGCTTTTAATATGATTTAAAACAATCAAATTGAATTAAATGTGACATTTATTGACATTTATCAAGATTATTAATGTCATTAACTGTAATTGCCAAACAAAAGCATGTAAACCAATAAAAGAACTTGCAGATGGTAGCACAAAAATGCTTTGGTGACTTCATTCTTATGCTGTTAATTGTATTTATTCCATAACTAGTCAACATTTCTAACTCTCCATTGCTAGCCATAACTACAATACTAAGCTATACTGATATTTAATTATTTTACCATTTTTATCCAAACATTTAAAAGCCTTCGTTACATTCAAACTTGTCAATTTTATATTCAAACGAAAAAAAAGTATTAAAAACAAAAACAAAAAAAACAATTTCAAAATACGCTGAACTTTTATTATGAAAATTCTATTCAATGTCTCTGAGATATAAAAAATAAAAAAATTATGGATAGCTTGAAATACATATTTTGCTACATTTCTTATAAAAGTCAAACATTATTCCGTATTTCGCTATTTCTATTAAAGCAATGGATTAAATTTTCGTAATCCATCTTTCCTTTAATATTTTTCTATCAGCAAAAATTTTAATATTTCAAAGATCCAGATTATTGTGCAGATAAAAACATAAGATTTTTCAATGTAGATTAATTTCGAACAAATCATGCATTTTTTGCTGAGTTTTAAAATATTCAATTTTAAGAAAAAAAACTTGATTTTTACCACATTGCTCTTTTAGAAATCATATTTTCTTGTTTCCCTTTTAAAAAAATAGAATGATAACAAAATCTACCATTTAAGAGATACGTAAAGATTATAAGCCCAAAATGAAATTTCTGCTTAGACTGCTTTTTGTCATTCCAGTATTTAATCGAAAATGCTGAAAATAAAAATGGAATGTATTTCAACCAAAGTATGAAAACAATCCTTTCCGAATAAAAAAATCTAGCGTCAAAAGGAGGAAAATCAATACCACAAATCTGAAGACCACCAAGCAACTACAATTTAAAATTGATCAATCAAATAAAGTATATTTTGTTTTACGTGTTTGATACTTGTAGGTGTATTCATTCTCTCTTCTTGATTTATCCATATAGAATTGGAATAAAAAATGGATATTGCATCAAATTTTTGGACACCTGATTTTCGTATATGATGCAGTTACAGGCTTTGCATCACGCTGAATGCTTCAAATGTAATTGAGTTAAAGTTTTATTTTTCAATAGCCTCAGGCTTTGGATACCTATACCACCCCAATATTCAATCTAAAGAAAACGGATTCATGTTAACATTGATCGTATTGAATTAAGCGTAGCGCTGAACTCAGAGTTTTGGATTACTTGGTGTATTCGTTTAAAAATACTAATAATTTATCAGAATGCTCTCCAACTTTCAAAAATTTTGTTTGTTTGATTTTTGGAATACGAGCCATAGCTATGCCGTGCATAAATCTATGTTAAAATATATATGATCAAATCATAATTTAGGCAACTCAGTTAAAGTAAAGGTAATTTGGTTAAAACTGAAGTAACTGGTTAAAAAAATTGATTGCAATTATTGAATTGGGAAATATAATGATTTTTTATGGTCGTATGCCTGTTTAGACAGTGGGGTATGATTGTTCCTGTTTTTCAGTTGCGCCTTCTATGGCCAAGAATTCGACTTCTGCCACGCCATTCACACAGCCACAACCCGTTTATAGGGTCACATTCACACACAAAGGAGACAGGACATAGTGCACACAGAGAGAGAAAGAAACATCCATGCCTTGCCCGAGATTCGAACCAAGGACCTTTCTGATGCAGGGACAATTCCCTGCTCTCTACACAGGCCGGTCGGCAAATATAATGATGGTCAAGTATTAAAGTTTGATCGATTAGTTGATTGTATTTTTTGCTTCTTAACTTGAGGGTAAAACTCAGAAAGTACCAGTGTCTTTAAGCCATCCCTTTAAATATTTACAAAACACAATCTTTAAGAGTTAGTTGAAAATTAACTGAACTGAATGAAGGACTTAATGGTTAAAGGTCCAAAGAAGGAAAAGCGGTGTCAAAACAATGGTTTTAAAACAGTTCTGCCTTTAAAGTATTTAAAGTACATGCGTCGAAATTATGATAATAAAATAGATGGCAGATAAAATCAGCTGAAATAATCGGTGCTTAAGTAGAACGTACAAAGGCAAATAAAATCTTATAAAATGATGGTTATAAAAAGAATTTCATACAATTTGAAATACCAATAGCACGTAGAAATACAAATATGTTGGGATGATGAGCTTTATCTAATAAATTACATAAAATGAACAATAAAAGGTAACACAAAAAGTAACACAAAAGGTAAGATGATGTCGATTAAAACACATACAATTGATTAAAATTAAGAGTACGCTGCATTAAAATTGCTGCCTTCGTTCTAAGTAATGATTATGCTATTGCATTTTAGTACAGTTATGGATAAAAAAAGGACACAATATTTTTTTTGCAAATCTTGTAGAATAAAATTAAAGTAAAATGAAGCCTTTAACAGTCTGGAAGTATTTCCTAACTTACCAATTATAATAATAATAATTAATTATAATTAATTGCTAATATTAATGCAACATGATAATAATAAAAGGATTTTCTCCGCCTTATACGTGATATTGCGACCAAAATGCAAATATTTTTATTTTTTTATTTTTTGAATTTTAGTCCGTAAAGGGCTAACCTCAAAACTGCCTCAAAAATTTTCCAGTTTATCAGAAACTAGATTAATCCTTGTGCACCAACAGAGTGCACCTTTTTTGCCATACGTAAATGTAACTTTGCCTACACCCATCCAACACAATACAATGAAAAACATTTTATTCCCTAGCTTATCATAAATTTTTAGTAAATTTTTGCTTTTAAAATTTGTCTCAAACATTTAACTATACTGCAACACAATTCTCACCATGGTTTAATATTTATTTTGAAACTGTAATATGTTGAAATAAAAATAAAACCTCACGTCCTTTCTTATTCGCAGTTTTCAGATAATTTATTTTGTGCCAGATTTAAACTTTAAAATATACACATCAAAGCTTTTTTTATGCAAATGACGTAAAGGACATTATAATCTGTTATTTAAATATTGTATTTGGTTGGAAATATGAAAGTTAAATGTTCGTTCTCCGTATATTTTTATTGATAAAAGAAATGAAAATATAAATAAAATAAGTTTAAAACACTTTTTTTCGAAAAAATTTACTGCCTTCTTGGCAAAGTTTCTCGCTACTCTGTTTCCATAATGAATACGAAGAAAATATTTAATTCCCTTGTTTATACACACGTTTTACTTAACCAATTTATTCCAAACATTTCAGTGAAATATTTTACTGTGTTTTCAAAGCTAAACAGAATTTTCTTACAAACTGTCTGGTGAGTTTTCTTTTCCTTGCAAAATGTTAAAGACTTAAAGAAAATAAAAAAAAATATTCCATATTTCACTTTTCAAAAGTTGTTTAAAAATATAGTTTTTGTGAATTGTCATTTTTTTATGTCTGAGTCACTTTCCCATGGTATCTCATTTATGGTAAAAAGTTCTTTCTAATGATGCAAATTCTTTAAAAAAAAATTCAGCTCATTATAATTGCTTACTTCTCTGCATTTGGAGAGGAAGGTTAAAGCTTCATTACCATTAAAAAAATAAGCAAATTTTATTTTAAAGGATTTAAAATAACCGGAGCAGAAGAAAAACTAAATCCTGTGTCCACACTCAAAGTCCAATTTTTTATATGAAATCATTTAAAAAAAACTTTCTGAATACTTTTTTCCAATCTAAATTAATGTTTTAAATAAAAGCTACAAATATTTTCCCTATAACGCGTAAAATATATCATGGAAAAATGTATCATGGGTAAAATATATTTTTACGATCAGATTTGTAATTATCTAAGAACTACTTTAGACTTTAATCGATATAGCTCTATAGTTTCAACTTAGTTTGACACATTTTCTCTTTTCAATGTTCTTAGTACTAGAAGAGCCGGATTTTGGACTTGCTTAAAACAGCCATTTATGGTCAATTCATTCGAAATTTTTTGTTGTTCTAAATCAAATAATTTTTGAATTGATGAATATTATTGAAAATATATTTAGTACTTTTATGCATAAATATGTTCATTATTTTTTTTATTAATATAATGAAAATATATTAATGTAGTGTAATTTTGAATTACAGATATTTCTTTGGCAGGAACGCAAGTCAAACAAAAATATACAAAAAAAATATATATAAATAAAATAGAGTCCCAACTATCCGAGTTAATATGGACAACTCGGATAACCGAAAAACTCGGTTAAAGCAAGGAGTATAAAAAATGAAAGAAAAAGAGTAGGTATAAATGTAATACATTTAACAAATACAAAATTTATACGAGTACAACACATACATTTCATATTGTACTTAAAAACACTTAACGAACAAATTAAAAGTTATATTAAAGAGTTTTTTCGTAAAAAAAAGATGTCCTTAATCGTTTTTTTTTCTTTTTTTTTGGCTTTACATTACTTTGACGCTTCGCCATTTTCTTAGGGATTACAGGAAGGCTGGAGACACCTTTTCTTGTCGTTCTATTCATTCAATAGCACTTTCACTAGCTTTTAGTCCACATGTATAAGATATTTGTATATGATTGATTTTCATTGTCACTGTCTTCATCATCTTCGCTAGATTCATTTTCATTATTGACGATATTAACAATCATTTCATCGAATCAAGTTGTTGGATTTCGTTTTCTTGAGTGTTTGGAAGATAAAATTCAGATTTTTTTTCCAGTGGTAGTATCAAAAATAAATTAGAACAAAAGAATCCTTGAAATATTTAATAGCTCGGTTAAAGCAGAAACTCGGATAATCGGGGCTCAGATAATCGGGACTGTGCTGCAATACACATAAGCCTACAGCATGTTTTAAAATGTGAAAGTTCAATACTTTAGACACTGCCGTGTCACAGTATATCCGCGTTACATGAAAGTAACAGTAAAACATCGACAAATTGGTTTCTGGTATCTCTCATAGTTACGAAATTTTTATTCCCTCCCTTGAGATGAGAAGATGTGTTTAATTTACTTTTGAGACTGAAAATGAATTAGGAGGTATCTGATGCGCATTTGTAGTTCTTCAACAAGCACAAGAACGATCCCATTTTGAGTAATTAGGGTGGCAAAAAATGTCTTGAAAGCTATCCAAGTATTAGGGAAAGCAATATCACAAACGTTGTAAAATCAGGGCCAGCCAATTACGAGTTTAGAATAGTCTGGTAGCATCAAATCTGGTAAGAATACGTCATATTTGGTTCTATTGTAGTAAGTGACAGTGCTTGGCTTCTAATCTATGTTGAAGACTGCAAACACATTCAAATGAATACTATTCAGGACTGTGGTATTTTTTGCACCTATACACTGAATGTTTTATTTCTATTTTGCTGTACAAAAGATGAATATTATGACGAAAGAAGCATTCAAAATTGAGGAATTTTTTACATGTTCAAACGTACAATCCCAATTATATGAGCATAATTATATTAAAAAAATCTGTATGCAAAATTATCTGCAAAAATCAACAAGAGAACAAAGGAAATGGCAAAAAATGATAAAAACGGCTGGCCCAACGGCGCTACTAGTTTTAACAGCTTATTTCAACCTCTTAAAAAATCAAAACATATATAAAAATGTAATTTTGTTTAGATTTGGATAATTTCTTAAAATTTAAAATTCAAAAGCAGGAAAGGTTTTAGCTGCATACCAATGCTTTAGCTTGTTTAGGTTTAGTTACAAATTAAATAAAAACAAATTGAAAAATATTTTAGTAAAAAAAAATATTAATCCTAAAACAAGCCAATGTGCATTAGTCGCTTTTATCTTGATAATATACTTGCAGCTTCTTTCTCTGTTTCTTGGATACACAGAGTAATGCAGGATAGATTAAAAGCAAATCACTTTCAGTCTATTTCTTTACCTCATTTTTATTTGTAACAGACTCTGAAAGACTGATTCACAAAGATAAGTCTACATAAGGGGAAATAATTCCGTGATAACTCTTTCTGTCATTCTTGAATAACTTTTTTTATCTTATATAAAACTTCCACTTTCCAGCGTCTATTTGAAGAAGTTCTTATACTAAGAATCTATTTTCAGTTCCAGAAATTCAGTTCACAAAACCTCAGAAACGTATTCACGAGTTAAATAGGCTTTGAAATAAAGCTAATTCCTCTTCAGAGAATACAAGAAAGTATCTTACAAATTCATAATCCAAATATACAGTGAAGCACGTACGTAAAATCAAGTGTAATAAAATGAACCTCCTTCAAACTAAAAATGATTTAGAACATCAGGTACGAGTGGTGATGAACTTTAAAAGATCACAAATAAGTATAGCGAAGCATTCGGCAAAGAACTCTTCTGTAAAAAATTTAGACACGTTTGGAATAATTTCACCAAATCTGTAAATGTAAGGTTTTTACACTTTTGGAAACCAAGTTAAACTACTCCAATGAAAGAAAAAAATTTAAAAGTCGCTATTGCTAATGAATTTACTATATTATAAACTCATTATAATATATTTTTATTACTCAAAATAATTTTCACTTTTATATGGGTTTTTTTTAAATAAGTTTTTAAAAAAAAAAACAGAATCATTACATACCCTAATTCTAAATGAACTTTTATAGATTACAAATCGTAAAATTAGACGCATTTAAAAGTAGAAATTATTGTAACGAAAGTGGTGCAGAAATTAAGAAAATGTGTCTAGCGTATATTACTTCTCAATACAGTGCGAATGTCCAATCAGAGAAATATCGTCAGGTGTTTATATCTCGTGATGAACAGACAGTAGATACAGGAACTCGAACTGCAGCTAGCTTGCTCTAGAGAAGTTCATATTCATGGTAAACTTTACTACCTGTCAAATAATTCATCACTAAATCTGTAAAACTGAGTTGTACATTTATTTTACTTTTCTAATAAATAAATACACGTGCAGAATTGAAAATGCAATGAACAATAACAAATACAAATAAATATGGATAGCGCTAAAAAAAATTATGTATATCTCTTACACGTGCAGAATTGAAAATAAATGTATTTATTTTGTATATCTTTTACCCTGTAAGAAATATGTTATGTATATCTTTTACCTTTTAAGCCCCACCAGAACTTATATGTGCCGCAGATATTTCCAAAAAACTCTATGAGCAAAAATAAGCCTGAATTTTACACGAGCTTATGCCCCGCTGGTTTTTGAGATATTAACATTTTAGTCTAATTAGCAGAATATTGACATTTTTGCCTTATTTAATTTATTAAAGTCGTAATCTATCTTTTTATTGGAAAAAAACTGGCCTTGAAAGGATTGTGGTAAACGTAATCAATCCCGCGATTTGGTATAACTGATGGTTGCTACAAAGACTTACCACCAAATTCGATAACAAAAATAAGTATTTTTATATCGTGTTATATAATGGGATAAATATATAAATAAATGCCTCATATAACTAAGGCCAGGGTGTTAAAATTAGTTTGAAGTAACAAAACAAAATCTTCATTTGTGCATGATAAATTTTCCAATCATTGTAACTACAAATGACAAATAAAAAAACAAAACAAACTATAATTAAGACTTTAAAATTTGTTAAAAAATTAAAATACTTTCTACTCCATTAAGACAGACAAAGTTCAGCCGTCTGATTGCTATCGAACAACAACAAATAGCAAATAAATGAGTTTTTAAATACAAAAATTAGAAAAGCTATGAGAAAATTCAAAAAAATACTTATGCTATTATTTCAATTAGGAAATGGAGTAAAAAGATTCCATTCAAAAACTTTATAATTTAGATGTTCTTAAAATTAGTGAGACTGAATCCCATTGAAGTTCTATTACAATAAGTAGGCCTTGAACTTAGTTTTCTTGCACAAATTTACATCCATGAGTTTAAACGAAACTAATTTCTTAATTCACTTCCCTCTCTCAAAGTACTCAGCGAAATTAAACTTAAACAAGACAATTAACTTTCTTATTTCCTCTTCCCCAGATAACACCTACTTTTCCCCGCATATGCAGAACACAACCTCCAAGAAACACCATGCATTTGAGAATTACATTTTCCAAACACCACACTATTAGTTTGCTAATTAAACATAGTTCCGAACCAAAGGTAATCAAGTCTGTTTGCTGAAGAAATTTAACTGGGTTTCTCTTAAATTTACAATTCCTCCTCATAAGTGAAAACTCCTAATTCTCGATCTTTCGCATTCTGGGAGTTAACTGTATTTGCAACTGATTAGCTGGACAACGAAAACAAACACAAGCTGCAAACTTCGAGCTTGCACTTTCCCAGAGGAGTTTTGACAAGATGGAGATTGCATGGTAGAGATTGAATTTCGAGGAGGTCCATCTTCTTGGAAAGTGGATCTGGTGCGATAATGTTTACGCTGCAAATAAAAGTTTATTTTAAATTTAATTAATTCAAATAAGGAAATGTCTTCTGAAATCTATCTTGAAGATAGATGTAGTACACGTCTCTCAGAGGAGGTAAATTTCTAAAAACGAGCTGTGTTGGAATGTATTTCAGTTAAAACTGAATTTTTAAAGTGAATTATAGCATATCAACTTTAACTTTAAATTTTCAATAAAGAAAAAGGCTTTTGCAATTGATTTCAATCTAGATGCAAGAGGACTCCTCAGTTTTGTTTCCTACGAGACACGCAGTATCCATTAAGTAATGGAACACTATTTTTACAAAACAACAAATAATAACAGTTATTTTTATCTTTACAACTATTTACATTCGCGGATACCAGATACAATATTGCAAAAGTTACTATAAAACTAAAGCGGCCATCTAGGAGCAAATGACTAACACTAGTTGAAAAAAAGAAGAATCATATTAATTTTTAAATTTAAACGTGTCTCTCCGCATAAAAAGTTGTATCTCGTTTGAAATTTAAGTGCAAAATACTTAAAATATTTATTGTTACTAAATGGGCCAGCTTTTAAGTAGTATAGAAATTGAGATGAAAATCACTTAAAATGATAGTTTCGATGTAGGTGTCTAATAATAACTTTTTATATTTTGCAGACTAACATGCCTTCAAATAAAACATGCCTATAAATAAAAGTTGTGATTTTCCGATTTGTGTACTGGGTACACAAATAGAACTCTTCAATTTTTTCCTAACTGTATGAGATATGTTCGGCTACCATGAAAACACTAACACACAGATCTTTAAATATTCTCGACTAAATATATTTTATAGCATTATGGAAACTTACTGTACATGTTTATTACGGTTTTATGTCGTTATACTTTTATTCTTTAGTCTTAACAATTTGTAAATCCATTTCAATAAAATAATCCTTGCTTTAATTAATTAATTTATTTATTGGGATATTACAATAAATTTTAAGAAATTCTTATTGTAAAATTGCCTATTTTATCCTTTTCATAATTTCTAAAATCGATTTACATATGAAAATTAAAACACATTTTGATTTTCCTGAAAATAAATTTAAATAAAATATCTAACATATAGATAATCAAAATTTAATAAAGCTGTAGGTTTTTAATTTTTTTGATATATTGTGTTGCATTGTGCAGAAAAATGCGAAAACATTATCATGGAGACATAAGGCATTCAAAGTTTTAACATAACTCAATGTATAGTTCGCACATAGAAAACGGTATAGAAACGGGACAAAAAACAAGGTATTCAGAGAAAGTACGCTTCTATGTTTTATTTCATAACTTAGAACATCGTTTGCACTAATTCATTAGCATATTTGAAGTAACCCCTCGAACATATTGAGTCCTATCATTCAATTAATTCATTCGAGCCCCGATCATTACATCAAAAAAGATATTCAGAGGGGTCTGGGTTTTTTTCTGTGCACTGAACAATGGGAGAAAAAAATTAATTCTTATCTGATTTTCGAGTTCGGATATAAGCTTAACTATTTTGCTTTTTTTCGAGATTTATTTTTTTAATGATGAATCAAATCAACAAAATTTTAAAAAAATTGCTCCCTGACCCCCATATTATTTAAAATATTCAGGTATTTTTACGTGTTCTTATTTTAAGTTTCAAATTTCATTTTACATTACATATAATTTAAATCTTTATTTGAACACAAAATAAAATAATTTTGCGTATATCAAAGCATTTTTAATATCATTTAACAACCACGTGCTTAACAAGTGCATGCTTTTTTCATTATGTTTAAAAGAGATTAAAATTTTCTTATATTGCATTAATCTTTTTGCATTTGGTATTGGGTCCTTTTTTGTTGCAGATATTTCTTTTTTAAAAGTGGGTATTTCGCTTTTTTTATGAAATAAAATGGAATGAAATTAAAGAAACAGTGAAATTAATTAAGTATTGTTCATTATTATTATTAATCATTAAATATTTCTTCTACTGCCATATTGGTCGATTAAGAGTTTAATTTATTCAATCAACATCAGAATTATAAAATGTATTCCATTTTCAGTATCCACAAATTTTTAGAAAAGTTTATTATTACTCTGATTTCATGAAAATAGTATTATCTAATAATATTATCTATAATATCATTCATGAAATAATATTTCTGTTCGAAGCTTAAAATAAATATTTTTAAATGTCCAATGTTTTTGTGTTTTTTAGGGCAAACAATGTTGTTTGCCTTCAGTGCTTCAGGGTTTTTTAAGGCAAACAATGTTGCTTCTCTTTTCACCGAAGTCCCATTTCTAGTGATACTGATTGTCTAAGACTACGCTTACAAAAATTCCACTACTCTTTAATTGAAATTAAAGATATTATCTCCCTTGCCGATCACTGTGTTCAACATACTGCTTTTAAATTCATTGATAGTTTCTATAAACAAATTGAGGGTTTCGCCATGGGTAACCTTCCCTCTTCCATTCTGTGACGCATTCATGCATTATTTCGGGGAAAAAGCTTTTTAACTGCTCAAATTTTCACAGTGTAAGAGGTATGTGGACAATGCATTATTTTAATGGACAGTGATAAAGATTTTCCAGACTTACATTCTCTTGTAAACCCAGCATTCCTTTTATTTCAGACAGGTAAATTAATTTTACTTTAACTTTTTTAGATGTTCTTGTAATTAAACACCGTAATCATTTTCTCACCTCTGTTTATCGCAAATATTTTGTCGTATTTTTGTTCTCTAAATGTTAACTCGAATCAACCTAATTGTCAGAAATTTATGCATTTCATACTTTCGTTTCTCGCGTTCACTTAACCTTCGCTCTGACTCTTGTTTAAACTCCCAACTTAACTTCCTTTGTTTGCCGCCAACCATGGATTTAACTCTTCTATAGTCGATTCAGCTCTTGCTAAACTCACTTGACCTATACGCCCTCTTCTTCTAATCCTTGCAGAGAATTCGTTACTTTACCTCTATTTTCTAAATGATATATATATTTGATAATATCCTCTCCCATTTTGGTTTAAAATTCATTTTTAATTCTGTTAACAAAGTTATATTTAGAACTTAAATATGCTATCAGTTTTGAAAATCGTCGGAGATTTTACCAGTGCGACTTTATGTCAGACAAACTCAACGGAGTTGATGAACGCGTTAGATATGTCCGTTATTAAGAATAAGACAAATAATCAAAGGTTGAACATTGTTAGAATCTAGGCATAAAATAATTTTCCACAATGCCAAAATTATTTCCATCCAGTCACATCAGCTCATCTTGATGACCTGGAATCTTGTTTCATTCAAATGAATGTTGATTCACTTGTTAATGATATTAATTATTCAATACCTCTTCATAGAGTGTGGAAATGCATTTTACCCTGAATTTCCTCTCTCGACTACAGTAATCTTTCTTATTCTATTTTTTTTCATCCTTATTTTTGTTTCACTCCCGCTACTGTGATTTTTAAAGGTTTGATTTTCTATTATTCATTGGCATCTTTACGTTTGATTTTTCAGATAACTTTTGTCTGTTCTCATTTACATGTAGCAAGTCTTGAGATTGGGCTCCCATTTTTGAGAGCTTTAAACATGCCAACTTTTGTTTCTGCATATTTTTGTTGGTGATGAATTGTTTTCAATCAAGTAATATCTTACTGCTTCAGTTTCTCGGGGTTATTAATTTAAGGAAAATTTGAATTTAGAGAATTATGGAAAGTACATTATGAAAAAAGAATTTTTTGGGGAAAAATGTGATGTATCATTCGATTCCAAATCAAACACAGCTTTTCAAATTAAAACACCTTCGCTGAATAATTTGTTCAATAAAATAATGCCAGTTACTCTAAAATTAAACATTCTCGATGAAACAAACCTCTTTTAATCACTTTTCTTCAATTCTTATATTCTCTAATGCCTCTTAACAATCCTCTAAAACGTCCCAAAAAAAAACAGAAATTAAGTAAAGTTTAGGAGGAAGTTAGCACGTAAAATTCGGCAACTTTATTTACTCAGAACTTCCGTCCTCGCACCCAATAACTTCAAATTTATGGCCAAAACGCGCAGTGAATTTAATGTAAAAAAAGAGGAGAAGAGGTTAAAAGAAGATCGAAATTACAACCGGCCATTATTTCTGAACCGAAGAATGGCAACGAGCGGTGCTCAGTGACGTCATACAGAATATAGGAGATGCTTCTGAAAAGCCATTCCCAAAGATAAACAGTTCGATAGAGCAATAGAGGATGGAAAAAGGGGGCGATCCTGCAACTTGATTATTTGGAAGCCAACTCTCCTGAGATATATGTTTTTGACAGGCTGAAGCTATATGGAGAGCGCAATGAACCGATTAGGATTGTGCCTTTGAACTACACTTGGGACATCCTGCACGTCAAGATCAAATTGCTTTGTTTTTGCTTTTTCTTCGACTATCCAGTATCTGTATCCGAACAAAAAAATAGAAATGATTTTAATGTTGAACTGTATTAAATCGCTATTTTGTATGTAATTATATAAATAAATATTATTTTGATATAAAATATATCTAGAGAAGCCCCATTTGGAGAAAAATGGCAATTTTCGGATAGACTTGTGTTTATTTGCAACATACTGCCAAATAAAATGTTTCCAAAGAACACAATCAATGCATTTTAGATCAAGATAAAACAATGAAATAAAGTAGAAATGAAAATAGATGCCATCTTATATGTGCAGTAAAAAGAAAACTATCCATTAATTTACTAATTTAGAGATTTCGGTGCAATTTTTAGAGGTATTACCTTTTTTAGAGGTTTCTGTGCAGGTTATCATAAATGTGATAACATCACTCATCCTGGCGAACATCTTGGTGATGAAAAAAGGGGCGCCTTGAAATATAGTGTAACCTTAGGCAAGTACGACATAATCTTGCATAATATCTAACATAATATTACGACATAATCTAACCACTATTTTTATATGCAACTTTGAATATAGCCTATAATCTCTTTTCTTACATTATTTTTAAGAGGCCATCTATCGGCAAAGAAAATAAAATTACTTATATATATATATATATATATATATATATATATATATATATATATATATATATATATATATATATATATATATATATATATATATATATATATATATATATATATATATATATATATATATATATATATACGAAATTTCTAATTTCAAGTGTGGCCTAACCCCTTAAAAACATATGTGTATTTTTCTTGCTATATTTTAAAATGCACTTTCATAAAGGAGAATCAGTCATTATCCTATAAAGCTTGTCCCCAAAGTTAAAATATGTTGAATAGCATTTCGAATGTTCAAGAATTTTTTGTTTGAATAATAAGTATTGAATATCAATATTTTATTACGTCTTTTAATGTAGTTAGTAAGGTAGTTACACCTTTAAGATGAGATTTATAAATAGCTTCCTGGTTTTCTATGCAAACTAAAATTGGTTATCTCAAAGTCATTAAAATATTACGCTTTCTACTGTGATCTTCAAAAAATTATTTCTATTTTAATATTAATAAAAGCGTGTTAATGGGCAATAGAGTATAAATTATGTGGAAACAATCAGCGGACAATTCATGAATTTAATTGCTCATAGAGTCAATTCGGTTATATTTTTGCTATTCTAATACGAGTATTTGACATTTAATGTCTATTTACGTCATCGGCTTATTTTATAACAAGTTCATGAGCTCCAATTTATAATTGTAGTATTTAAAAAAAATTATAAAGACAGAGTACATTACATCTATCAAATATTGCAGCTAAATATATGGATCTTCGAATGTTGCTGGGTGTACAATGCCTGCCGAACAATCATCCAGTTCACTTGATTCCAGATATCCATATAATTGCATCCATACCATATAATCTGGTACTACAGTTAGATTATGCATCAGAATTCAGCGCAGGATAATGCCTTAATCCTCCTTCTCCGAGCATGCTCTGCGTGAATAATGGTAATAATTTGCCAGGTTTGTTTATCTAGAATTGAAACTATGAATATCTGACACTCTATCATGTACAACAGAACATTCGAGTTTATTGCTATGCTATTGCATATTAGAACATTATCCTAATAACGCACCACGTTTTTAAGTAGTTAAATATATTAAACAATTTTATACTGGGAAACACTAACATTTTAAATGGAAACAGAATGCTATGTAAATACATTATTAAAAAAAGGTAAAGAAATTGTTTATAGTTTTCAAATGAAGAAACTATTACGTTTATAATTTACAAGAAAACGATTTAAAGCAAGCTATATACATATTTTTAAATATGATTACAATATTTTAAAACGTATTCACATGATATTTTGTGGGAACCATACGCTATGATAAATATCGATTATACGTTTATCATCTATGACGATAATATTGTGATTTTTAAAAACAATTATTATCAGATATGATAATATTTGAACTATTATAGACCAAGATAATACTCAAAAGTGATAATATCGAAAATGTTAATATATTTAATTTGAATAACAAACAATTTTATATATTGTATAAATAATGCTAAATTAGTTAAAAACCAGGGGACTCGGTCCCCTGTTTGCTGAAGCACCCCAATCACAGAAAATATCTATGCAATCTTGTATGGTTTGTTTTATAAACGATGCCCGCTTTGCTAGCTACTATATTAAGCCCATTTGAAATGTGTCTTAGCGAAAAATTTTAAAACTTTAAACCACTTATTAAAATCCTCAAGACTAATTCTTGTTTAAAAAGTCAATAAAAAGTTAGTCAAGAAAAATTTTAGTCAATAAAAAATTCTTGAACGCTTTCTTTTGACCTTCAAGCACGATTTTTTTATTATACTAAAAACGAGTAACTTAACGTCGCATAGCACTAATAATAATGCTAATTTTTTAATAAATAAGAATAGAATTATTATTGAATAGAATTATTACAGAATTATTAGTTTTTAATCTTTCAAGACTTCCCAGCTTATAGCTCATTTTATTTCAGATTTTCGTAATCCAAGCGGAAAAAAAATTGTTCTGGAATTTGCAAACGCTTGCGCTTTCGTGTTTATGACAGCTCACATGCTCGATATTTCATTTTTTGTTGTCAACATGAAAGATTTTTTGATGAGTTAGAAACATGTTGACTCTCATACTAGTTTTGTATATTTTTGAAGCGTATGAAGTTTTCTATCAGGTAGCAAAGTAATAGTATATGAAAACTCTTTTCATGGAGATGTATGTTTGGAAATTTCTCTAATTTCACTGGGAAAAAAAGAAAAGTGCGTTTAGCTCTGCAGAAATCTTTTTCTAACCATCTTTCTTTAGTTTCTGGCTTAGTGTTGCGAATATACTGTTTTGTTGGGAAACAAAAAAAATTGCAATATTTTTTTGCATAATATATCTATTTGGGAATTCAAAATAAATTTTTCTGAAATGTAAATGTGGAACCTGATCTATCTTAACGAATACAGACAGACATTGAGCTATACTTTGAATTCCGTTGTTATATTACAGCAACAAATACTCATTTCTTATAAAGTGTTTGTTTTCTTCTTTTTTAATTTAACTTATGCATAGGGTAGGAGTTATTAAATTCATTTCATAATCAATTTCAATTAGAGTTTATAATGGATGTCATTTCGATTGCGAGCTGTACTTGAAGTACAAATCTTCCATGTTCTTATTGTTTCTATCTCGAATTCTTATTCTTAGAAAATCTCACTTTAAAGTCATTTTGCCTGCTATTGTAAGAACATAAGAAATTGCCAAATTAAGATTGCCACCCGATTAAAAATTTTTACCTGGTTTCGTCCATGTAGCATTGTGTTTTATAATGTACCTATTTGAACTACTTGTCTGTACAATGTTTGAACAAAAATGTTCTACAGTGGGATACCTGCAAGTGACGTAGTGTGTGTATCGCGAGCCTGATTGATTGTTGAAATGTGACATTTGTTTGCCTTAGAAACTGTTCTTTCCATTCCATTTCGAGTAAGCCAAGCCAGTGAAGTATCAATTCTCTTAAGTGACACATTCTAAATTCTTTCACAAAGATTCTTTCTTAAAATTTCAATTCTTTCACTATATTTACACAAAAACTTAACACAAGGACACGCACGAAACCACGTGGAAATAAACTAATTATTATCGAAGTTGTCAGGTACACAAAACAAAAATTTATCACGGTTACAGTAAAATACATAAGCAAATAATAAATCTATGTTAAATAAAAAGGTAGACGAGAAAGAATTATATTTCAGCTTATTCGATGTGTGATCGGCACTGTATTTTATGAACTAATCGTTAATTAACATTCTAACTTATGTAGAGAAACTTAGCAACTTATGTACTAGCTCAGCATATGTATTTTGCTGATAACGATTAGCTGGCGCTAACGTCATAGGTCACATGTGTCTGTATGTGAAGTATTCTTTTTGAAGTGCAAGTGCCCATTTATATAGTGAATTTTTGTGCAGTATGGAAAATAAATGTTTTACCAAATTTTATAGCTTTCTAACCTATTGCTACCAATATGTAAGTGATTTGCCAAATTTTAACCTTTTTCTTACAGCTGTTACTATAAATGGACCAGAATGGCTTCGTCATGCTAAGCAGTAAACAAAAGTTTAAAGAAAAAGAAAAGAAAAGTTTTTTAAAAAACACGTTTATTTCAGAATGTAGCATTCTTTATTATCTGACATATAAGAAATATTTTTAAAAATATGATATATGTTTCGATACAATGTAAAAGGGGGGGGAGAAATGAAAAAGCTTAAAATTCTATATAAACAGACAATTATTTCGCTCTTTTTATGCAATTAAAAGTAAAAAAGAATACTTGCGATAGAAGAACGAGTTTTGCTAAAATAAAATCAATTTACATTACTTCAAAAGAGATTATTTTTATTCAAAGAAAGAGAAAAATTTTCTTAAGAATTAAATCGAAACACTATCAAAGAACTAAAATAGAGTATAACAAAATAAAATCCCTTAAACAATATACGTTTAGCAGATTTCTCAAGATTAAATGTGATCATTAAAAAGGAAATATAATACATTTTTACAAAGCTGACGTAATCATTAAAACCCTTAACTCACTTCGACATTCAAATTACTGCTTCGATATTCAATACAAGTACATTTGTACAATATCCATTTATTAAAATGTTTATTCCGTTCATATTTAAAAACCACGCACAACTTTAAATTATAAGTGAATCATAACAATAAGAAGCATTTTTTAAATCTAAACAATAGAGTATTTTGTTATTGTGACCATCCATACATCTTATGACAACAGTAGAATGCATAATTGTTTCCAAACCTTCAAACAGAATTTTATAACAATTACAAGAAATAATAATCATATACTCGCATTATTTAAGGAATGTCACGAAATTCTGTTCTTTTCATTAGTGTAAGGCATTTATTTTATAACATATGCTCATCTTTATAGCAATTTAAAAATTATTTTACATGTATTAAAATCTTTGCGTGGGTGGGATGAGAAATTTGGGTTTCTCTAAAAGTGGTTGCTGGATTGAAATTTATGGACGTAAGAAGAATTTAGAGAGAGAGATATAAGCAAGAGGTATATAAATATTTATTAATATTATAATCTGTCAATACGTTCAAAAGTTCTATCGTTTTTTAAGGATTAAATGAGATTCTGTTTTGTAGAATCATTAAACTAAGATAGAATAGAATCAGACAAAATTTACCAAGAATGATTGAAGATATTTTTCTGCACTGAATAACACGACACTAATGATGACCTATAGCCATGTATGGTGTAACAAATAGTTTTACTGTACCTGTTTTTTAAGTTAAGAATTTCAGCAACTTTATACGCGTTATAGCCATTTTTATTTTGTTTTACTAAAAAGTGTCGTAATTTATAAGCAAGCTTGGGAAAAACGACATTATTCAGCGCTTGTCTAAAATTATAATAAGTGCTGTATTAGTTAAAGAAAAGAACATAAATCATTCTGTTTCGTTTCCATTATCTCTGCTTCCGGGTTATTTCCGTGTTGTGCGTCTATGCTTTGCCCACGAAAGCTGCAGTGCAGCGGAGGGAAAAGACAACCACGTCCAAAGTTGAACGAAGGTTTTACTGGTATACGGGCAAACTTTGCTGCAATGGAGGATAAATTTGCATAGGGGCAAAATTGCGGGCGCCATCTTGTGAACACAAAAATCTTATTTTCATTTTTGAAAACCCTTTATTCAAAATCATATATTTTATATAAATATAAAAAATCTGCAATCTTTTTTTAAAAAAACTAATTAATAAGCACTGTATTTTTTGTGAGGAATTTCGGTTTCGATTTTACTCCTCTGGTGAAATAAGACCGGGCGTGATTTGACTTTCACTACAAAAAAAAAATAATTTATGAAAAACAATTAGCACACCAATGACTTTTCAGGAATGGTATATCATACACTAGTAGTTCCCAGCCTCCGGTCAGTGGATCAAATGGTATCAGGCCACCAACGGAACATTAAATTATTTCAATTTTATTTACTATGGTGTATTTCACTCGGGTTTGTACGATTTTTCATGGACGAAGGATTAACTGGAAGCTGAGAGACGTCATGTTGAGATGCACCAATACCGCGCATGTAGTTGTATTTTATTTTGAAGGCATCTTTAGAAAAAAATTAATTGAAACTATTAAATCAAAACAATCTAATATATGAACAATCAACTTCCCTCCCCTGTGGGCTGCAGTAAAATTATCAATTATCAACCGGTCTGCGTTGATAAAAAGGGGAGAATTGTGCTATGTGCAATTGAACAATGAATGGATGGATTAAATCTGACAGTTTCTTTGTCGAATAGTTTAACTCTAACAGCCTTTCGAATCTTAGCTAACCGTTATTACCCCACTTATCCCTATAACAGTTTTATTTTCAAACTAGCTGTACACCCGTTCTCCGTACGAGATGAATAAAAAAGAAAATAGTAAAAAAAAATCTGCATTGAACAGTACTACGAAGTCATGCAAAAAGCTGAAAGGCACTTACCTACACAATTAATAAAGTTAAAATAATTTCAATTATTGATTTATTTGTTATTATTTTTTGCCCTTCGTGGCTTTACGTCATTAGATTAAGCAAAACACAGTTTTTATAGTTCAGCCCATCAGAATACAGATTAACTGCATTCAGTGTCCCTTGGTGTAATCATTGTCACTTGGCATAATGCTATTGCTCGCGACAAACTCATGATAGTCAAAATTTCATGAAATTCCGATAGTCAAAATTTCAAAATTATATCAAGGAATTTTCTCCAGTACTTATCCTTTTCGAGAAGACCCTAAGACACATTTTTCCACCGTATATATATTAAAAGTCTCAATATTGATGCAGTTCCTATATGATTATATCTGGTTCCTATTGCATAACCTCAAACATTTGAATTTTTTGTGAAATTCATTGATCAGAGGTGGAAAACTAAAGTTTAAATTTTAAAACTGAATCGAGTTCTTTAAAATCATTAAAATATTATTGCACTGTCTTTGCTACCAATAAAACTGCGGAAATTCCCTGGTAGAATTCCTTGTTAAAACTGTACCAATTACCATAATACCAGTAGTTATAACCAAATTTAATTAAGCGTCATTTGCGTCAATATTAGTATGACGATTTTATAAAATTCCGTGAAATGAATAAGTATTTTTTCTGCATTTACTTAGCATTTCAGCACATAGCGCACTTTATTTATTTTTTTTTTTTCATTTCAAGATGTCAATTATACTAAGGCCAATTTTTACAATTTGTCAAAACAAATTAATATCTTTTCTCCATTAACTTTGCTTTTTAGAACATAACTGTTTTTATCTCAGTTACTACTTATTACCTTACTGAATAAACATCACTGGTGACAATAATGTATGGATAGTTTTTCGGTTCTTCAAAGCGAATTAATACATTTTCTCCATTAATTTTTCTTTTTAATACGTAGCTTATGTAGTAAAGTTATAATAAATTACAGTTTATGGTTATTAATGATGTCAATTAAATTTTCATATTTTGTTACTTTGCATAATTTCTAAAAATTTGCTATTTTGATTTTTAATATAAAAAAATGCATGTATGTAGTTATACAATTTTACTTAATTAAAAACAAAATTTCATGTTCTTAAAATAATATAATACTGTTTAAGTATGTCAATATCGTACTTTGTGACATTAAGATCTTGATATTTATTTATATATTGAGTTTATAAAATAGAATGCGCTTGTAATGCTAAAACTCTTTAAGTATGAATTTAAAACTAAAAAAGGGTTTCAGAAATGTTTGTAAAGTTTGTTGAAAAAAAAGTTACCAAGTTTCAAAACTGGCTGGAAGTGTGTTTTCCAAGAAAGTCTCGTGGTCCGTGCCCAAATATGGCTTCAAGTTTCTCTTGATTCATTTGATTTTATTGATCTTGATTTATTTGATTTTAAGTCCCCATCTCATCTTTACAAGGCCAGGTCTTGCAGATTCCCAGGATGATTGCTACACAATTAAACATCTCTCATTTCTTACAAGATGAATTAAATACTGGATGGATTATATTCCATCTAAATACGTTTTCATTAAAAAAAAAATATCGAACACAGACTGGTCAACCTGGCACTAAGTGTACCAGCTGCAGAAGCGCCAGCATGCATCCTACATGCTCTCTCCCTATGATGTATGTCTGAGATCTAAAAAATTTTTAACTTATTAGAAATCATAAATTCAAATTACTTTGCCTTTATGTTTATATATTATAATTGTTTATTCCATTTAATATTTGCAAATCACAGCGGAGAGAATCACGGAAAAAAAGCTAAAGAAAAATAAGACGAGCAGAAAAAAATTACATTCTGTGACAAAATAAATCATGGAATGAACGGTAAACCAAGAAAAGATCTGAGGTAACCTTGGATTGGTTACAGTTGCGAAAATTATATTCTGTATCTTATAAGTTAAAACATTAAAAATACCGCTGTGACTAATATGCAAAAACTAAATGAACTCAATTAATAAAATGCTAAATGTTCGAATTGCGACCAGAAACAATATAAATTCATTTAAGTTGCCGAATTTGGAATCGTTGGCTTGCATGTGATGTGATGTAACAGCATTACAGCTTATTTCAATATGTACCTGTTTCCTGAATAAATTGAGCTTTCATGCTAATAATAGTATGGCGATTTAGTACCATTTTTCCATTAATTTTGGTTTTCAACACAATAACCATTTTTTTTTTCAATTTAATTACCGTTGAATTTAAATTATTTACTTTTATATAAACACATCTTAAAAGAATGACTCTAAACAAATAAACACATGGATTCTGATAACTTTATAAATAGTAATTTGGTGACGTAATACCCCCATGCAAACGCATTAACCTTAATCATTGAATTTATATGACATAGCAAATAAAAAATAATTCAATATAAAAGTAAGGGCACTAGACACTCTTTTTGATGAAAGAGATATATAAGCTAACACACATCACTGATGTTATCTTTAAAATACTTGAAAAACTCGAATCGTCTATAGATTGATTTAAAACATTAGCTAACATTTTTTCCTATGAGAAAATTTCATTTTTAAAACTTCTCTCCCGAACAATGTACCTGAAAATTTCGAACGAATTTCAGAATAGAGAGATAAAATTGTCCACTACAGCTGCTGTCCAAATTTCAGCACAATAGACCAAACGGTTTTGGAGAGACACACGATTTCTCAATTTTATTATTATAGATCATTTTTAGAATACTTTTCATAAATACAAATTAATCGTTTTTATAAAGATCGTGTAGAAAATAAAACTTTACAAGAATTGGTTGGATATACATTATTTTGCTGAATAAAAAATATGAGGCTATTTTAAGAAAATATTTTTTGTTAGCATATTGTGGAATTGAATATGGTGCTCAATGGCAAAAGGTCTAAAATCGAATTTACTTAGCCAACCCAATAAATTTAAACAGATTAAAAGACTCATTTTATTGGTGAATGCATTATTGCGATTTATAAATGTCAGATAATTTTTTTATATATCCATTAGCTCTTCATAATGGTTTAAAGAAAGAAACAACAAATTAGGAGGTAAAAAGGAAAGAATTTAAAATATTGACTTCAAAAATTCATTAAAGTAGGAATTCGATCTTATTTATTACAACATATCTAAATTATATCTTGAAAATAATATATTTTTTAATATTGTATTTGGCAAACGTTTGTCATAAAAAATCCTTAAGAACCGTTTTGTATTGAATAAAGTAAGGCACGAACAAAGGCCGGTTTCATGACATCAGTAACAAATGCCTTATCCCTTACTTCTTGAGCCAAGCGTTCGAAAAAACCCATAAATCAAATTTCTTCGAGTATTTTTCTCAGAACTATTTCAATAAAGAAAACTAAAATGCTAAATAATAACAACAAAATCGTATGCCTACCTCCACCTTAGATATTTTTTTTCTTCTTTCTTTAAAAAAAAATTCAAGATGAAAAATATTCTATGCTTTAATCTCGAGCTTTTCCAATCTGTTAATGCTTTTCCAATAATTTCAACTATGCTAATCTGAAACTTTAACTTGCGGTAAAAAGAGATTCGCTTGCTATTGATTAAATGTCGTGTTTTATTTCCAATCAAATCTATCCTAAAAATCAATGCATCTCTCTTTTAAAAATGGAGAAACTGTTATTGAACAAGTATTAAACATTCTTAATCAATCCAGTGCTTTGGGTTCTTTTTTTTTTTTTTTTTTTTTGTCTTAACTTCGATCTTTTCTTTATGCTTTACTGTTATTATTTTCAAATTTACGTTCTCAAATAAAACCTTCAGAATTTTAAGTGTTTATTATGAAAAAAAACTTCTTTAATGCAAGTTTAGTAAATATAAACATTGTTATAATTATTTTCATAGAACAATTTTTAAATTTTAGTGGATATGTATATTTTAAATGAGGAAATTATTAGTATGCGTGTTTTTTTAACTCTTTTACAGAAAGACGAGTTTTTTAGCTTATTTTTTTAATTTTATTTTAAATCGTTGCTCGAAATTCCTTTCAGGAAACACCATAAATATTATTAAAGCTTATTGATTTCTCATAATATAAATAACTCACCTTCAAAAAGGGTTACTTACACTTTTACATTTTTGCCATAGCAAGTTGGATAACGGGCAATGTTGTTTAAAATCAGCAGTTCTCTTCAATGTCTGTAGGATACATTGAAATTGCTGGAGCCCTGGGAAAATTTAGAGCTTTAGCTCCTGACTTTTGCAACAATCATTAAATTTTTTGTTGTTGATCATTCTCAACTGTATAAAATATATAAAGAGTAACAAACGAGCACATATAAAGTAAACAAACGACTAATTAATAACTAATAATGCCTACAGAATTTATAAGATTGAAGCAATTTATTGAATCAGTTTTTTTCTAAAGGAAATATTTTGACTTCAAACTGTACTTCATAGTTTCCAGATAGATAGTTTCGAAGGTTACTAATTTGCACTGTTATTCAATGCGAATTTCCACTGAATAACAGTTCAAACACAGTGAGTATCGTGATGTCAACCAAAACGCCCTCCCGAGTAATTTGAAAATGCGACTTATGATTAATTTGAAATGTGGCTTATAAATTAATGTTAAATATAACTTATAATTGTAAGCTATTACTCATCACCTTTATATTAACAATTATACTTATAGAAAACTAACAGTATTTTTAGGAGTAACAAACGTTGACATAATAAATCCTTTGTTCATCCTAACATTAAATTTTGAGCACTCCTGAAATTTAGCGCCAATAATAAAATCTTTATTAGTCTATAAAGTCATATATATTGTGCAAGCTATTATAAACATTTCTAGAGAGCAATATACGTCAACCTTGTCAAGACATAATCACCATATCATGATCAACCTGGTCTACTGAATTGAATAACATTGATTCCACGGGACAAACAACGAGCTCTATATCAGCTGAATACCAAGTAGTGTTTATATAATACTTAGTGATTCCGCCAATGTTAGAGTAAGCCTTTGATGTGTATTACATAGACTTACACACTGACATTCCTCACTAAACTATCTTATATTCACCTACCAATTACATCACTATAGCGAAATACTTCAGTGTAAACTTTTCTCTCAATATGAAAGAGCTTTTTAAAAATTAATTAACAATTCTTAATATTTTTTTATAATTATTCGTATGCAGAAACGTAACTAAAGTATAAAAATAAAATATTTATTTAAGAAAACATATGTATAGTAAAATATCGTTCTGAATTATATTTCCATAATTATTTACAACTAAAAATATACAAATAAAATAATATATATTTAAATACAAATAAAGGTATTTCGTAACTTCTATTCTTAAAGTAGATAATTAGATTGCATGTAAAAATTTAAATAAAAACATTGGTACATTATGACTTATTAGATAATAATATTGTTTTTAATTAAATACTAGCTGAATATCCGTCCTTAGTACAGGTAAAAAAAATTAATCAATTAATTGGATAGCTGCAAGTGACGCTTTTGTAGATAAATCGTGGCATTTCTCGATTCAAAAGCCAATCCGGTTCGACACGTGTGTGACGTCACTTACAAGAACCCAATTAAATATGATTTAAATCACATGGTTGCGCATAATCGTTTCACTTCTTCTCGAGTTACAAGCACCCAACTGGGTAAGAATTGTGGGGGCGGAGTTATCGACAATACCAACCTTCATCTATAAAAAGGTACCTCGTGATTGAATCAAATTAGCATGTCTTATATACCACTGAATTGATGTTCAATAATCATAGTGGTAATTACGCCATAATACTCCCCCACCAGAATTTTATCAGGATTGAATTCGATGAACAGATACCACTAGTTGCTGTACTTGTGAAAGACCGGGAGAGCTGGAATTAAGGTCACCGGGTTTTTGAGTGCTGAATGTGAGAGGTGTATTAACTTCACAGTCGTAGTCGCTCCTGTGTTGCCATTAGCAGCCGAGTGTATGTAGGCAGACGTTGTGTTTAATCGAGACGAGACTGAGTAGCAACAGCGTGAGGAGGTTGATTATGTCGCAGTCACAAGTAACAAGTCAACTGTCAATGTGGATCCGACGAAGTATGCGTTACCAGATTGAAGTGGGCGTTACTTCGTGTTCAAATCACGTCCGGAGGTCACGAATGTGGGGGCGGAGTTATCGACAATGCCAACCTTCATCTATCAAAAGGTACCTCGTGATTGACTTAACTTGTTATACGGTGTAGCAGAATACCTGCCCGCGAAGCGGTCATCTCACTCCCTCGTCTGATGAGCTGGCATAATGAGACTAAATGGCTCGTGATTGAATCAAGTTAGCATGTCTTATATACCAGTGAATTGATGCTTAATAATCGTAGTGGTAGTTACGCCACAGAATCATCACTATGAAATCAAGCACAAAACTGAAACGCATATACAGACACAATTAATAAAACTGAAATAATTCATAGTTTTATGAGTAATTTCATCATTTAACTGTCCAAATCTACCAATTTTAAATGGCACTTTGTAATTCTGAAACGAGAAACAACATAAAAAACTAAAATTCTTCACTTCGCAAACATTGGACCTAGTATAATTCACTGCCGATATGTACAGATTTATTACTGATAAAAACTATTTTTTAAAACATTTGGAAGGAAACGTAAAATTCAAAAGATAACCTTCCAGTTGAATAAATGATATTTCTTTAACAAAGGCAAATCTCGCAAATGGAAAATCAACATACGTACAACCTTCGCATATTTCAGCATCGATTTCTTTTAAAATCTTAACTTACAGAATCGTAATCCGGAACTAACTACAATTACCGAGATTAGAATTTGGAGGTTTTCTTTATATTTCTTCTAGTTCCAGTATTTCTACTCAAGGAAATTAAAATTAGGCTGTTCTGATATATACTGAAGAGTACAAATGCGGCTTTCGTATATTTCGAGGGTTCTTTTATAACAAACTCAAACATGAAATTGATTCTTTGCCATCATTGAGAAGACATTGAATATTATTCTAAAGAATTTGTGCAGAAGCACGCATTTCGTTTATTTCTTAGTTTCAAGAATTTTCTTAGGGTTTCAGGTGAATAATTAATTTGGTGAAAGTGATAAAAGTATTCTTTTATTCATATTATGCATTATTTAAAACATTTTTTTAAGTCTTAGCTTAAAGTTAGTTTTTGAAAAATTGAATTTCATTTTTAACGCTAAAACAATACAACAACTTTTAGAAACAAAACTTAACTGTTCATTTTCTTAAGTTAAGTTGAAAACATATGGACTAAGTAATTACGTTATGAAAAGGCGTCTAATAAACAGCGCTATGTTAGCTAGAAGTCTAGAGACTGGGCTCTAAAGGCTTGGTTTCTTAGGACAGGACGCCGTCAGCTGGAAATCAGCGCTAACCTCTGATTGGTCTATTTGTGAGTTTGATAGTATGCGTCATCGAACGCTCATCTTGAACTACAATTGCCGTCCAACTCAACTGCAGTTGGATTACAACGTGACGTTAACCACAGAAGCAATGGCGGACAACATCCAACAGTACGTTGAAATCAGCCAAGATTTTGATTTCGGCATTAAACATAGCTTCTTCATTAAACATAGCACTCTTCATTTAACTCAGCTATAATGTATTTTTTCTTGGACAAAGTCATTATTTGTTCTCTAAAACACTGGTCGACAATAACAAAATCAATACAAATTCAAAATAAATCTTTGTTTACGTTATTAACGCATGCGCAATGAGAGATAATGTCTGCGTAGGACCGACTGCTCACGCTGAGCTAACAAAAAAGTATTTTTTTGGGGTCAGCTCTACGTCAACTTTCCGCTGACGCCCAGATAAGGCGCTATTTCTAAGAAACCAGGCCTTGAGCTAACAAACCAGTATTTTGTTGGCTCAAGGGCTTTTGTTGGCTCAGTTTGGACGTCAGCGGGACGTTGACGTCCCGCTGACGCTGAGATAAGGCGCTTGTCCTAAGAAACCAGTGTAATAAATTGAAATTTATTATAAGTTTTTTTTTGTAATACTTTTAAAGATAGATTATTTGTCTGTAGATGGCACCACTACGGTAAAGTTTAAATTCAATCATAATGATATTTTCTTTAGAAATTTTGAATTAGTCTTTTAAAAAGGGATTTTTTTGGGTAAAATCTATGTAACTAAATTTATTAATATTTATTGAAGATGGTATTATAACTTGTATAGGGTATTAGTGGATTCATGACGGTTTTTCTCAGGGATCTTTTTTTTTGGTTCTGACGTCCGCCGGATGCGGGATAACTCTGGACGTGGTAAACAGGTCAGTCTAGATTCTTTCGCCTTGTTGACGGGAGGATAAAAGAGAAGCGATGAATGTGGCGAGTAGCAGTTGCAGTACCAGTAGTGGGCCGTTAATCAGAGCAGTATCCTGGGGATACGGAGTTTGTCCGCTGAAGGAGTGGTTCGTGACAGTATCTCGGAGATGGTGGATCGTAACCTTAGGGAAAGCTAAATTGAAGTTTCTAGCGGGAAGGACTACCGAGATTAGCCAAAAGCCGATATCCTCGAGACGATGGGCCAAGTCCGAGGGAATCTATGCTGGACGTTCGGTGTCCCCCTTCTGCATGCCTAAGTCGCTTGAAATTAGAATAGCTGGAGAAATTTCGAGATCCTAGCCGAGGAGTTTGTCCATGAGTTCATCTACCTTTCCGGTGGGCGGTTCCAGAGTGAAAGCAGTAAATTCCGTAGGGTACTTATAAAACTTTAAATTTTATTTCGTTAACATTTTAGAGGAATCATTTACCGAAAATTCTGAACTGTTATGTTGTGTTTTTTTTTGTGTAGGAGAACAATCAGCATTTAAGTGTAATTTATAGATATCATAAACCAAGTCTGGGTTTTTAGAAATGTTAAATGAAGTTTTTATTTTAGAAATGTCTTTTTTTTTGAACTGCAGAAATTGAATGTTATGCTTGAGTGTTTTAAGGTTGCATTTTTGTTTTAATTAATGTATAAATGTTTATTCCCATGTTGGCATTTGGAAATGTGTGAAATTATGTTTTTTGGAAGATTTAGAGGTGCAATAAAAATGAGTTTTAAATGTTGAAAGTTTTCTGTAATTCATTAGATATTTGTCTACTAAATAACCTGGGTAACCGTTACTAAATTTAAATTTTGAGATCACAGCCAAAGGGGTAACGGTACAAATTGGTGCCGTGACCAGGATAGGCAAATTTAATAGAGAGGGCCTAAATTGGTTCTGCAATCTTTTGCATTTCCAGATGCTAACATTTGACTTTTTATGTGTTTTAAAGTTGTATCATATTTGAGTGTATTCATGTATTCCCAGTTTTTGAAATAGACGTAAACAAGTTAAGATTTACTCAATTAATAGTGTGCTTGTGAAATTTGAATTGTAATCGAATATGTGTCCTAAAGATAAGCCTTCGCCACAGGATGGTCAAACGGGTGTGTTTATACCTGGCCATTTTTCTCTTTTGGCGTTGCAAGTACTCCGGCACTGTTAACATATGGTAGGGAATTAACTTTACAGCTGGAATTTCGTAGGAACCATGAACCTTTCTCTTACGCGAGTGCTGAGGACTGTGCCAAAGATTTACTTGGTAAATTGCATAGTACTTATGCATCAGCGAGGGAAAATCTAGAATATTCTGCAGAAAATAGAAAAGCTCGTAGAGACAAAAACGTCAAACAATATAATTTCCAAACAGGGGATGAAGTATACTGGTTCAATCCTGTGTTAAAGAAAAACCAGTGCAAGAAATTTGCTAAATTTAATGAGGGCCCTTTCAGGGTGGTTGAAGTCTTATCTCCGGTCACTTTGAAAATCCAACATACAAAAAATTTTGGCTATACTAGGGTTGTTCATGTGGAGAATGTGGCAAAGGCGGAGCAAAGATTGGAAATTTTGCGATCCAGAGATAGTGGGTTCGGTGACCAAATCAGTGGCAGTGTAGATAGGGAAAGAGTAGAAACACCTGCTCCAGAAAATCTACTGTATGAGACAGGTAAATTCGTGCCTTTTCCGCAACCTCGTTATAACTTAGGACAACGAGTAAATGGACGGGTCATAAGAAATTAGAATTTGTAAGAGGGGGGTGCAACTAAATTTTTCTTGTTATAAACTGGGGTATAAAGGTTTTGGGGTGGAATGTCAAATGTTCTCCAAATATGGAGGAGGAGTTTATATCTGGCGGTGCATATTTTTGTTACATAAGCCGGAATGTAGTAGGTCGGTGGAGACTGTTTTTTGTTTTCAGGTGGACCACGGTCCTTTTATGTACATAAGTGTGAAGTGTAGGTCTCCACCGGCAATTGTAATGATGTATGTAATCAGTCAAAACTGGGTTTGTCCCATTTTTTTTTATGTTATTTTGAAAATGCAGATTATGAATCTTTAGATGTTTAAAATTTGAAAGCTGAAGATTGATAACGTTGCTGTACAATCTTTTCCTGACCCCCTATGGGCCGCTGGAAAAGGTATTGCTAAGTGTAAATCTGAGTTATAATGTTTTTTAAAGTTAAGTGTAGTTTAAACTATTTTGGAGCATATTTGATTCCTCTTTTCTGTTTCCTTGCAAGGTGCACATTGTTAGGGTCAGATTTGATTTTAGTGATAAAGATCTAAAAGTAGGTTTAAAGCCGCGTGGTGCTTTTGGAGATTTTGAACTTTAAATAGGAATTATTTATGAGCAGCTTAGAGAAAAGGAAAAAACGGAATTTTTTGTGTGAAACCAGTAATTTAGTTTTCTTGATTTCTTGATAGTGTTCCAGGTCATTTTAACATAGTGCTATAGTGTTTCAAAAAATTAAAAGTATTTTAATTTTTTTTCGGTGAGGCGATGGTATTGTAATAAATTGAAATTTATTATAAGTTTTTTTTTGTAATACTTTTAAAGATAGATTATTTGTCTGTAGATGGCACCACTACGGTAAAGTTTAAATTCAATCATAATGATATTTTCTTTAGAAATTTTGAATTAGTCTTTTAAAAAGGGATTTTTTTGGGTAAAATCTATGTAACTAAATTTATTAATATTTATTGAAGATGGTATTATAACTTGTATAGGGTATTAGTGGATTCATGACGGTTTTTCTCAGGGATCTTTTTTTTTGGTTCTGACGTCCGCCGGATGCGGGATGACTCTGGACGTGGTAAACAGGTCAGTCTAGATTCTTTCGCCTTGTTGACGGGAGGATAAAAGAGAAGCGATGAATGTGGCGAGTAGCAGTTGCAGTACCAGTAGTGGGCCGTTAATCAGAGCAGTATCCTGGGGATACGGAGTTTGTCCGCTGAAGGAGTGGTTCGTGACAGTATCTCGGAGATGGTGGATCGTAACCTTAGGGAAAGCTAAATTGAAGTTTCTAGCGGGAAGGACTACCGAGATTAGCCAAAAGCCGATATCCTCGAGACGATGGGCCAAGTCCGAGGGAATCTATGCTGGACGTTCGGTGTCCCCCTTCTGCATGCCTAAGTCGCTTGAAATTAGAATAGCTGGAGAAATTTCGAGATCCTAGCCGAGGAGTTTGTCCATGAGTTCATCTACCTTTCCGGTGGGCGGTTCCAGAGTGAAAGCAGTAAATTCCGTAGGGTACTTATAAAACTTTAAATTTTATTTCGTTAACATTTTAGAGGAATCATTTACCGAAAATTCTGAACTGTTATGTTGTGTTTTTTTTTGTGTAGGAGAACAATCAGCATTTAAGTGTAATTTATAGATATCATAAACCAAGTCTGGGTTTTTAGAAATGTTAAATGAAGTTTTTATTTTAGAAATGTCTTTTTTTTGAACTGCAGAAATTGAATGTTATGCTTGAGTGTTTTAAGGTTGCATTTTTGTTTTAATTAATGTATAAATGTTTATTCCCATGTTGGCATTTGGAAATGTGTGAAATTATGTTTTTTGGAAGATTTAGAGGTGCAATAAAAATGAGTTTTAAATGTTGAAAGTTTTCTGTAATTCATTAGATATTTGTCTACTAAATAACCTGGGTAACCGTTACTAAATTTAAATTTTGAGATCACAGCCAAAGGGGTAACGGTACAAATTGGTGCCGTGACCAGGATAGGCAAATTTAATAGAGAGGGCCTAAATTGGTTCTGCAATCTTTTGCATTTCCAGATGCTAACATTTGACTTTTTATGTGTTTTAAAGTTGTATCATATTTGAGTGTATTCATGTATTCCCAGTTTTTGAAATAGACGTAAACAAGTTAAGATTTACTCAATTAATAGTGTGCTTGTGAAATTTGAATTGTAATCGAATATGTGTCCTAAAGATAAGCCTTCGCCACAGGATGGTCAAACGGGTGTGTTTATACCTGGCCATTTTTCTCTTTTGGCGTTGCAAGTACTCCGGCACTGTTAACATATGGTAGGGAATTAACTTTACAGCTGGAATTTCGTAGGAACCATGAACCTTTCTCTTACGCGAGTGCTGAGGACTGTGCCAAAGATTTACTTGGTAAATTGCATAGTACTTATGCATCAGCGAGGGAAAATCTAGAATATTCTGCAGAAAATAGAAAAGCTCGTAGAGACAAAAACGTCAAACAATATAATTTCCAAACAGGGGATGAAGTATACTGGTTCAATCCTGTGTTAAAGAAAAACCAGTGCAAGAAATTTGCTAAATTTAATGAGGGCCCTTTCAGGGTGGTTGAAGTCTTATCTCCGGTCACTTTGAAAATCCAACATACAAAAAATTTTGGCTATACTAGGGTTGTTCATGTGGAGAATGTGGCAAAGGCGGAGCAAAGATTGGAAATTTTGCGATCCAGAGATAGTGGGTTCGGTGACCAAATCAGTGGCAGTGTAGATAGGGAAAGAGTAGAAACACCTGCTCCAGAAAATCTACTGTATGAGACAGGTAAATTCGTGCCTTTTCCGCAACCTCGTTATAACTTAGGACAACGAGTAAATGGACGGGTCATAAGAAATTAGAATTTGTAAGAGGGGGGTGCAACTAAATTTTTCTTGTTATAAACTGGGGTATAAAGGTTTTGGGGTGGAATGTCAAATGTTCTCCAAATATGGAGGAGGAGTTTATATCTGGCGGTGCATATTTTTGTTACATAAGCCGGAATGTAGTAGGTCGGTGGAGACTGTTTTTTGTTTTCAGGTGGACCACGGTCCTTTTATGTACATAAGTGTGAAGTGTAGGTCTCCACCGGCAATTGTAATGATGTATGTAATCAGTCAAAACTGGGTTTGTCCCATTTTTTTTTATGTTATTTTGAAAATGCAGATTATGAATCTTTAGATGTTTAAAATTTGAAAGCTGAAGATTGATAACGTTGCTGTACAATCTTTTCCTGACCCCCTATGGGCCGCTGGAAAAGGTATTGCTAAGTGTAAATCTGAGTTATAATGTTTTTTAAAGTTAAGTGTAGTTTAAACTATTTTGGAGCATATTTGATTCCTCTTTTCTGTTTCCTTGCAAGGTGCACATTGTTAGGGTCAGATTTGATTTTAGTGATAAAGATCTAAAAGTAGGTTTAAAGCCGCGTGGTGCTTTTGGAGATTTTGAACTTTAAATAGGAATTATTTATGAGCAGCTTAGAGAAAAGGAAAAAACGGAATTTTTTGTGTGAAACCAGTAATTTAGTTTTCTTGATTTCTTGATAGTGTTCCAGGTCATTTTAACATAGTGCTATAGTGTTTCAAAAAATTAAAAGTATTTTAATTTTTTTTCGGTGAGGCGATGGTATTGTAATAAATTGAAATTTATTATAAGTTTTTTTTTGTAATACTTTTAAAGATAGATTATTTGTCTGTAGATGGCACCACTACGGTAAAGTTTAAATTCAATCATAATGATATTTTCTTTAGAAATTTTGAATTAGTCTTTTAAAAAGGGATTTTTTTGGGTAAAATCTATGTAACTAAATTTATTAATATTTATTGAAGATGGTATTATAACTTGTATAGGGTATTAGTGGATTCATGACGGTTTTTCTCAGGGATCTTTTTTTTTGGTTCTGACGTCCGCCGGATGCGGGATGACTCTGGACGTGGTAAACAGGTCAGTCTAGATTCTTTCGCCTTGTTGACGGGAGGATAAAAGAGAAGCGATGAATGTGGCGAGTAGCAGTTGCAGTACCAGTAGTGGGCCGTTAATCAGAGCAGTATCCTGGGGATACGGAGTTTGTCCGCTGAAGGAGTGGTTCGTGACAGTATCTCGGAGATGGTGGATCGTAACCTTAGGGAAAGCTAAATTGAAGTTTCTAGCGGGAAGGACTACCGAGATTAGCCAAAAGCCGATATCCTCGAGACGATGGGCCAAGTCCGAGGGAATCTATGCTGGACGTTCGGTGTCCCCCTTCTGCATGCCTAAGTCGCTTGAAATTAGAATAGCTGGAGAAATTTCGAGATCCTAGCCGAGGAGTTTGTCCATGAGTTCATCTACCTTTCCGGTGGGCGGTTCCAGAGTGAAAGCAGTAAATTCCGTAGGGTACTTATAAAACTTTAAATTTTATTTCGTTAACATTTTAGAGGAATCATTTACCGAAAATTCTGAACTGTTATGTTGTGTTTTTTTTTGTGTAGGAGAACAATCAGCATTTAAGTGTAATTTATAGATATCATAAACCAAGTCTGGGTTTTTAGAAATGTTAAATGAAGTTTTTATTTTAGAAATGTCTTTTTTTTGAACTGCAGAAATTGAATGTTATGCTTGAGTGTTTTAAGGTTGCATTTTTGTTTTAATTAATGTATAAATGTTTATTCCCATGTTGGCATTTGGAAATGTGTGAAATTATGTTTTTTGGAAGATTTAGAGGTGCAATAAAAATGAGTTTTAAATGTTGAAAGTTTTCTGTAATTCATTAGATATTTGTCTACTAAATAACCTGGGTAACCGTTACTAAATTTAAATTTTGAGATCACAGCCAAAGGGGTAACGGTACACCAGACCTTAAGCCTTGACAATAAAGTAAGGTTCTGACTTAAGAGATTTAACATTTATAGTTATTAAAATTATAATATATTCTGATCTTGAACTAGCATTAAGAGTTATATACAGATTTCATGGTTAAGGTTCTTTTCAATCGTAGTCAGCAAGACCAGAGTCATTTTAGATTTTGTCACAGCATTATCTATATTATATAAAACGCTAATACGTACGTATGTATCAATAAAACCGATGATATTTCTTTTCTCGCGCTGGCAACAGTTTTCATTTTTAATTGATTGGATTCGGCGCGCAAGAGCACGTAGTGAGCATCATATGGCTAATCCATGTTATATAAAACGCTAATACGTTTTAATTGATAGGCTTCGGCGCGCAAGGGCACGTAGTGAGCAAAATAAAGGTTTATAATTGCTTCGGAGAAATTTGAATTGTTAACAATGACTTAAACAAAAAGTTTTATTTTAACTGATAAATACTATATTATAATTTTAACTTTTTCTATGACTATACTCATTTTCTTACTCTTTGTTTTTTATACATTTTATATTTTTGTGATAAAATAAAGAACTTATGGTTGTTCTGCTTCTGAACACTGATGAAAACGCAAAATGATGGGCTTCATCAACAATCAAAAATATATACATTTATTTTACAAAGTCCATATTAGGGTGGCGCCATTCAGAGAATTAAAAATACAAAATTATCTTTAGCGAAGCCGATGCTTTACATCCGGCGTTCAGTGGCAGACTACTATTTCATATTGTTTTACAACACATGGCTTTAGCCCTTTTGTGGGAAAGACTTTAAAACAAAACTTACAACAGTTACTTTTCTCAACAACTGAAATTTAGAATAGTGTGATTAAGAAAAATATGTGAACTGTTTGCAATTTCAAATTAATATTACAGGTTTAGAATTTTCTACAGTGAAAAGTTTTCGGAACTTCAGTGTTCAAAAAAGTATACTAAAGCTAGACGTTAAGAACGTATCCAATGAGCGAGTAAAGCGAGCATCGGATTGCGAAGCCATCCGAAATGAACTGCGAAAGCAGTTCCGGGGGTTGGCGAGCACCAGCGAGCAGGGGGCGAAGCCACCTAGCTTTATTCATATTTTTAAAAGAATTGCTGGAATAATCAGGTTATTTAATTATACTTTAAAAAAACTATCAATCGAATTCTATACCGAATGAACCAAATAAAAATAAAATTTCTTCCTATACTATAATGAGTAGACAGCACACATGTGAGAAAAAACGAAAGGAACTTCATTTTAAAATTAGGCTCATAATTTAGCAATCTTCTCTACAGTTTAATTCTGTTGTTATCCTGAAATAATTAATATAAATTTTTTTCAGTTCGAAATTATTTTAGTTGATTGGTCAAAATTTCACTTCCTTTTTATAGTCATTGCTACTAAATCTAGTGATTTCTATCACACTAATATTTAATAATATTATAAAATATATCTAATAAATAGCATTAAAAAGAAATTGTTTTTAAAATTCAAAGGGAAATAAATAAATTTTCTTAAATATTATATACAACAATTTTTCTGGTATCTTACATGCAACAAAATTGTTAATTTCATGTTAAAACATTGCATAATTACGTAGCAAAAATCCGATCACATAAAAGTCAAATCAACTCTATCTCTCTTCGAATTACAAATTTGTTAGTGTATCATAAGACTCTGTCACGTTTTAACAATTTTTGCATGCTAATTTTGAATTGAGTGGTCTAATGCATAAAGTCCAAAATCAGGTCATGCTTGCGAATAGATATCAAATAATATGTTGTCAAAAAAAATTTAAAAAATCTTATAGGAAAATATAATAATTTTCTGGATTATTAAAGGCAGTTAAAATGCCTATCTTCAGGTTAGAAATGAAGGACCTGGTTTTATACAAATAAAATGCTGATCGCAAAATCCAGAAACTTAATTGAATTCTTTTATACTAGTTGCAAGTGTAATAATTGACTAATTTATTTATTGAGCAAACTTATTTTTCAAGAAAAAAAATATTCTAATTAATTAATTTTCGGAAATTCTTAAATCAAAGAAGTTTACTATTTTCATAATAGAAAATTGAAGATTGCAGACAAATTAAATATTGTTAGCTAAAAATTATAAAATTGCAATGGTAAAATTTTACATTCAAAAATTATTTTTATACTTTAAATGACAATTTGCAAATTTTTCAAAAGTTGTATAGTTTATTTTAATGTAATTACTCCACTCAGTATTGGAAATAATAAGCAATAAATATTTCCAATATTGAATGCAGTATTTACATTAAAATAAACTATACAACTTTTAACAAAGCTAGCGGCTGTAGTCAAGCGTTTCCTTAATGGCAGCTAGAGAACAACCCTCCTCCATGGACATCACAACAACAACATAGGAACAATACAATATCCCTCTGAATCTAATACAATAAACCTAAGAATAGAATACAATAAAATGACTATGATACAATTGGAATATCATGCAATAAATATAGGAATATACAAATTGGGTACCGTCCTAACTTACAACAATATCATAAATATTCCATACTTTTTTTAATAAATAAGTAATTTGTAATAATAAAAAAGATTTTTCGTTAAAAAAAATCAAAGTACTTATCATATGTTTACATACTTATTAGCAAGCTATCACCTGCATTTAAAAAAATAATTTTCGGTTTTTCAGAAAGAAACTTAGTACTTTCTATAAATAAGGCAAAATTCGTAATAATTAAATATAATTAAAAATAAAGCTCTTAATTATAAAATATAAATGCGTGTTTGCAGAACAGTACTTCATCAGGGGACACACTGCTTGCAAACACACAGAAGCCTTTCTGTTAGTGGATTTAACCAAAACTAACAGTGCCCCGAGGCCCCTTAATGAAAGGACAACAAAAAAAACTTTTACCACAAATTAATATGATAGAACTGCATCACGTGAAAAGTAAAATTTTCCTTATAAACTAAATGAATGTACATCTGTATGAAAATTTTTGTTATTCACCCCAATTGTGTACAGTAAACTATGTACAGGGCTCATAGTGTCCCTAAAAAATTTAAAAGTGGAAGCAAATGTTGGAAAATAAAATGTATTTTTATAAATTCATGTCCATCACCTCGCTTAATTTTTCCAAATAAGCGTGTAGAGTGAAAAAATCGCAATTTTTGTATTTTTTTATATTAAACTGGAAGCTAATAAAAATAAATTTTTAACTTTCTTATTAAATTATTTTCACTACTTTTTAATTCTTTAATGACAATTCGAGCACTGATGATCAAAACACAATTAAAAAATTATGTAGATAAAGATACTTTTATTAAATATTCATAAAACATATTAAATATATATAAATACAATACTGTATTATTTTCAGTAGTTCAGAGTTTTTGTCACAAGTGCAAAGTTTAACTACAAAAAGTCGAGAACCTTGTCTTTATTTTTTTTCCGATTATTACAGTTTACATTAAAATATCTTGTAGTAAAGTGTTTTCTTTAAAAAAATTATTACATTACTGCAATAATAGTGATTTTACTTACACAATGATGAAACTTTATAAAAATAAAAGACACCATTTTATGCATCCATTAAGATCTAATAGGCTTACTTCTAAAAACAGGAAGATAACATTACGAAAACAAAATTATTTCTAATAAAAAACTACATTTATGAAGTATGTAGAATTCCCTTTCCGACTATTATCATTACCAAATAGACACTAAATCTCTGCGAGGTATAGAACATGATAATGATTTCATAGATCACTTTAAAATAACCCAGTGTTTATTTTCTCCATTCCTCCTAGTGATTTGCTTCACTTACTAATTACAACATTACGGGAGCAGGCGCCATTTTATAAATAATTCCATCTCCATTCAACAAATGGTTCTCGGCCGTACAAACACGCATTCGCCTTCTATTTGGAATAGAGTTCATGTTCATTACTGTAAAAGGTCTTTTTCTCTTCCCTTCGTGAAACATACAAAGAAAAGGGATTGAATCTTTTCCCATTTCCAAAGAATCACAATTTGGCTTTAACGAGCTGTAAGCTGGTTTTCCCGCTCTTGGAATTTATTCTTTGCATTCTAATGCATTCAATTTCGTAATCTTTACGAAATAAGCATCAAACAGAAAAAAATAGAATCAAAGAGAATTTTAAACATTGATTCTCTATTCTTTTTTCTTTTTTTTTTAATAATACCATTTCTAAAAGTTGAGAATTCTCCTGACGATTCAGTCGGCAAACAGCCTCGCAGACGAAAACGAATTTCAATATCTTTGATGGGGTATCATTTTTATCTGTGGCGTTTAATTAAATTAATTTATTAGTCTTATGTTTTAATGTAATTTATTTTTATGGCAAGCTCCAGTTGAACGGTGAGAGATTTCGTTTATACGTAATACCTATTCCAAGGTACTGAAAATCATTTAAATTTGAACGGAAAGCTTCTAAAAAAACGGAGTCATTTCGTCAATTAAGTTAAGCAAACAAAGTTAATGCCATCATTTTAAACAGTTGAAAGATAATTTCCGAGACTGTTCACTTTAATGGTCCAAAACAAGGGCTTGAAAATGCTAATTAAAAATATAGCTAATGGCAGAGTTTATTATAATGCCGCTCGGAAAAATTGCCTTTAGGATCAAAAACGAAAAAAACTCAAATCGCTTTCATTTAAATTTACGAATGAATTATTCAGCTTTGTTTAATGCAGAGCAAATATTTTGATGCATACGGCTACTTTACGTATCTTTCGCACATCATTTGTTTTCGCAATTTGCTTCATTGAAATGTTAATATTTGCGTAAATAATGGGAGAAATAATACAACTAGAAATAAAAATAGTGCGAAAAGTGTATTAATGAGGAAAAAATAACTATGTTTTTATGACATTGATTTTTTGGATTCATTCTCCTCTTAAATCTCAGTAGCATTTCATTTTTTTTAATATTCTTTCAAAATATTAATTAATATTTATTTGAAAAACAATATTAAGAGGCATGTATTTTTCGGAAACATTTAATTAATTTCTAAACATTCAACATGATTAAAATTATGTTTAACTTTATTAAAACAATTTTATTTTTTACAAAAAATCAAAAATTGAAAATTAAATTAACATAATTTGTCTATACGTTTAGTTCACGTTTTGATTTATGGAATTAATAAACAGCAAAGCATGCATGCTTTTCAACATAAACACCAAGTAGAACAGTTAATTCAGATCGTGAAAGAATAAAAAGTGAAATTGTAGAGCTTTTTATGAAATAAGTTGACTTTTTTAAATCAGAAAAAAATCAAAGTGGAAAGATAAAAATTTTGGCAAAATCTTTTTATTTTCTATTGGAAATCTATATAACAACTGACGTTATTTAGCATTAGGATAAAATGGAGCAGAAATTAAGGTTTAAAAGTTTATTTATGAGGATTTAATTGCACTTTAAAGTTTAATTGTTATAAAATTCAAATTATAATGAAAGCAATTAATCTTAAGAATTATTTCTATTTAATTAAAGATCAGCTATCACAAAAAGTGGTCTGTACCTCTCATGGCATATGTGTTTCATGTTTGCCACCCTTGTAATAAAAAGTATTAACTATCTTTCAAATTTGTTTCAGCGTAGTTATGTTTATTTTCATAAAAGCAGAACTATATTTGTCTTAAACTAAATTTTGTTTATCGGATTAAACTAGTAGTCACCAGTTGCATTTATGATTAATACTATTAGGCGATTCCCTCTCTTGTCCGGGACAAAATTAACAAGTAATAATTAATTTTCTGATTGTTAATTATAAATTAATAAACATTTGTTAATACTATTAGCAATTATTTGACAAAAAAATTATTTTATAAATATCCGTAAACAGAATAATCAAAAAAATAAATTTTAAAATATTTTTTGTTAGAAGATGAATTGATTATATTTGTTTGCTCGTTGTCTCAGATATTCAGCTCTAGAACAATTTCACGTCAGAGGGACAGTTAGAAATTATAATTTTATAGACTATTCTTATAAATATGAATAAAATTATTTTCATCTATTGACATTTGGTAATACGATATTTCAGTGGTAGATGCATATTTACAAAATTATTTTAGAACAAACAATTCATATTGTTATTAACTAATATTAATAATTTACTGTATTGCAAGTGCGGTTCAACTCTTATTAAAACAAACTTACTTACCTGCGTTGTAGAAATATTTCAAAAAATAGTTAATACTTGCTACTAGAAGAGTGGGGAACATGAAACACACATACCATAAGTGGTACATACCAACTTCTGCGGTATCATGAGTTAAATTTCCACTGAATAATGCTAATTTTTAAATTAATTTCATAAGTGCACAGAGTGAACAGTTTTAAAAAAATCTAATATTTATAGCTGGTTGCACTAATAATTTAAATCCTAACTTCGTTAAAATACATGAACTATGTAATAAGGTACATGGATAGATGCATATACATTTTAATAAAAATTTTAATAAAGTATATTTATGGTTGAAAATAATTAAATATTTATATACAATTAACAATATGACGAGATCATACAAACGCAAAACATAGAAAGTGAAAAAAAGAAATAAATTTATTCTTTGGCTAATAAATACGATAAATTAATTTTTTTAAAACTCTCTATATGCGAAAACAGTTTCAACGGTTTCAACAATTCGGAGCGAGTTCCATTGACTTCGTATTATAGAATCAGCTATTGTAGTTTTATACACTGAAAAAAACATTTAATCATAAAAAATGTTCTTGCGAAAAGAATTTCTTCAAAAGTTAATAAACAAATGAATAAACAAACGGTAAAATAACGTTATTTCATTGTTGCATTTCCTCTTAACATGAAATTCTTCGAAGCATTATCATGAATTGATCATAACTTAAATTTTATGTAACACAATATCACAATATCATCGTTTCTTTAAATAAGATTAGCCTTTTAGGTTGTAGTCATTTGCATTAATTTTTCTATTCTTGGAAATCTTTTCTGCCTTTTCAAAAATTAATTTCAAGTGCTCGCTTCAATTTTTTCCCCTCCGCGTAGCAAAGAACTCCAGACAATCTCGCGAGAAAACATCCTCAAAACATTTATCCTAAACGAGTGTTTTTCGTTACGGTTACTTATTTCTAATTCAGAACAAATAAAGGAATAGCTTAAAAAGCAGAGAATATTTTACGAACGCAAAAAAGTATATAAAAGGCAATATCTAAAAGTTGAAGTGCATCATAGCCTAAAGAAATTCTCAAAGATGATTTAGAAGGAATCAATAAGAGTTTTAGTTTAAAAGCCTTTTGGAGCCGTATTTGGGAGTGTAGGGCTCTTTTCATTAAGTGCCCTATCAACTTGGGAGCAGCGTAGCTAAAAATGAATCCAACCCATTCGGTCTTTAGCCACTTAAGAAGATTAAAATTTATTGTTCTTTTCTTGTTGTCCTTAAGATTTTTCCCATTATTAAAATTTTCGCTTTAATTTACGTTTAGCTGGAGTAAGTAATAATATTTAGGACATTTATTCCTTCAATGTATCTTTGAATACAGGCAAATGCTTTTAGATATATTATTTCCAAAGCAAATAGTAATCGCAACCGCAAAATGCTTTTACTAATTCTTACTTAAATCTATGAATATTAATAAGCTCTTGCGAAACTTTTGCAGCCAGATATTTAAAAAAATTTGAAATGGGATGAATAAAAATATTTAAAATGATTTCATTATTTTTTATAAAAAAATTTTTTTTTGAATACTTAACAAACGATTTGGAGATTCTATAATATTTTTATTCCCGAAAAGACTTTTGATAAGCAATCTGTTATTTTTTTTTCCTTAAGTAATTGAAAAAAATCTTTTTTTTATGAATGCATGTCGTACATACCTCTATTATAGAACTCTATCATCAACTTTTTAAATTTGAAATTTTTTTTATTTGAAACATACTAAGCTGAAAGGCTTTTAGCATGTTTCATACGGAAAGAAATCTACACATTTGTATTAATATTTTAACAAGATAAAATTTAGTTCCGTTTAATTATTTAGGAGTTATAGAAGCAAGAGCTATTTTAGGTTATAAAATCCCGATAAATTTGTTTATTAAAAAAGATTCTTAAAGACGCGATAAGTCAATTATCTATTTTTTACTTTCAAAAATCTATTTCTCATTGACTTAACTTCTAAATTACACCTACTTTTAACAATTTAATATTTTAAAATATCCTTATACAAAGAATATACCCTCATAATGTCAGAAATACAGTTTTGGACAATCTATTTCATTTTAGCCTTTTTGCATATCTATAAGAAATAATCTATATGAAATAAAGCTATTTAACTAGCAAATAATTTGTATATATATTGTGAATCGAACCAAAAATCAATCAAATTTTTTTCAGCCCTTGTGACAATTGCAAAATCTGAATGAAACAAAGCTACAAGACTAATAACTAATCTGCATAAATATTGTGAGGGAAACCAAATATCTATCAAGTCAAAACACAGAGGTCGGAAAAACTATATTTTCTTTGTAGTTAATTCGAACTACAATTGCCTTTTTTTAAATTTAGCGACTACGAACTACTTTCAAACTGTAGTCACTACACTAAGAAGACAAATTTAAATGATGAACTTAATTTTCGGCAATATTCAAAATGATTTGAATAAAAATCGGCTTGGTTAAATATGAGGAAATACTAAGAAGTTTTAATTCATGTTTAAATGAAATAGTTTTTAATTCTAAATCACTTTTTACGACTTTGTTCTTTTAACTTTCAAACTCTACGCTTTTTCGACACTGGTTTAAGAAATGATGGGAAATTATCAAATATTTATGATTTAGTGATCAATGCTTTTTTATATACTCCAAGAAATAAAATACAGTGCGAAAAACAAAAAAACTGACCACCCTAAAAAGCATTTGATCTAATGATCTTCACGTTCTAGGACTCAATCTTAATACTAGTTTGAGTGGGTGACAGCAAATAGGCTAATTATTAATGCAGACGATATTTTAAGTTACGAATTTTAAAAATGTCAGATATTTAAAATTAAATTTCTCAGCATAAATTAGACCGATTTCGCACCGATTTTTCCGAGCATCAGACGTAGATCTTATCAACGCTCGGCCACAGAGAATTTGTACCAATCAGATTCGAAAAATATTTTGCTTTTGAACTTTCTTTATTTAATTAACGATAAAAATAATTGCTAGAAATCACTAAAAACTACTGTTTTTTTTGCATTTTTTTTTTGTATATCACTACTCACTACACAATAAGTAGTATACTACACTACAGACTACGAAAAAAAGTAACGACTACAGTAGTTTCGCTACTTGTAGCTAGCTACTTCCGACCATGTCAAAACGCTAAACAAATTCAGTGTTTGATTTATGCCTTTTAGTATAATAGCCATAGCTCCAGCTTTTTAAACGGAACTTTTTTATGAAAATAGAATGAACCAATTCGTAACAGTTTAAAAACATTTGAAGTGATTATATCATTAGTTCATTTTATTGGTTATATATTAATTTAAATACTATCAGAAACTTGCTCAAGTAAAGGGCAAAAAGTTTAATAAAAACAAACTTACATTTATGCTATTTGATTAGAACTTTCACGAAAACCTGCCACGATTAGCCTGATGGCAAAGAGACTTTAACTTCTAATCTGTTTACCACTTGAAGTTTGTTACATTTAGTGTAGTGGGATCAATCACTATCTCTGGGATTCTAAGGCACGTATGTCAAAAGCAAGCACTCTATCCTCTGAACCCCTCTAACATCCATTCAAATTTTATCACCCTTTCCTTAGATGTGCTTTATTTTTTAATATAAATCATGCTTTTTTTATTTCCCAAGAACATAAACATTATTTGCAGTTTAAAAGATATTTGAACATATGACATTTTTTAAATATTTATTTAACTCCAGTATGAAAGTTTTATTTAAATTGCGTTTCAAAAGTTAGAAGACCAATTAATTTTAAATAAAGTATATACGCACAGCGCAATTCTACATTTAAATGTGCTAAATCTTTGTACCTAATTTGATTTAAAGTATCTATTTAACTGAAATTAATGCAACATTGTTGTAAACGTCAAAAGAATTCTCGCTCTCAATCGGGCTGAAACACCGCCATTGTGCGAGGGCATTATTATTTCTACTATACCATATCATAAATCATCCGAAACGACGGCTTTATTAAATTAAACAAAGAGACCAAATCGATATCCTAAAGCTACAATATTCCTCGTTGCCAAATACCGAAAGTGAAATTTATATATTTCCGCTTTTTACTCTAATTATGTAAGCTAACATTATTTCGACAGAAATCATAACGACACAACCTTATACAAATCTCTCTTAATGGATAGAGGCGATTATCAATAACGATCTTTTGAAATACTTCTTTTCATATTTGTAGCTTCATTCCAATCCATCAAAAAGCGCTTTGCTCTACAAAAATAACCCATCGTTCCTTCTTCTTTTCGGCATAATGGTACATTTTTTTTTACCTCATCTCTATCGTCTGCTTCTTTACTTCTTTTATCATCTGCTTCTTTACTTTTTTCTAAAAAGAGTATCATTCATCAGAGTTGACTTTTCTGACAATCATTTGGTTTAATCGACTGTGAATGACAAACAGTCCACTCGTCTGATCCGCAGCACCGAGAATCTAATCATTCGCTGGAGAATTCTCCTTTTCGTAACCTCTTTTTCTCTCTCTGAGAGGCCTTTTGTCACATTCTCGGACATATAAAGATGTCCGGGAATGTCACTTGCAAATGGCAAAACGTAAAACGGACGGTCATTGTCTCGTGTCTTATGGGCGTATATATCAGAATGCATTTGTACATTAAATTTGAAGAAAAAAAATTGCTCTAAGAAGAATATTTCGATATTTACTTGAACATAGAATAAAATTATAAATTATTAATAATAAAAAATGTAAATTGCAAATGAATACAGAAGAAAGAAAATTTCGGGGGTAAAAACGGAAAAAGAAATGAATTATACAAAAGAACATATATACCTATCTTAATATATCTAGTAGAGCCGACCGGCCTGTGTAGGAGTTAGGGAACTGCCCTTGCATCAGAAAGGTTCTGGGTCCGAATCCCGGGTAAGGCATGGATGTTCTTTCCTTCTGTGTACTATCTGTCCGTACTGTGGAAGAAACGTTGGCCCACCTAATATGAGACTCCTGAAAGAGAGGCCAACAAATCTGCCCTGTAAATGCCTGAATTCACAGAAAAATGTTAACACAGGTGGGCATTAGAAAAAAAGTATATCTGATAGAGGAGGATATATACCTATGTTACCTATCTCTTTCTTAAAATATTTTTTTAAGTATTTATTCGGTACAATTTCAGTTATTTATAATTTAGAGTAAAAGTTTTTTTGAAACTAAAATTCCTGATGTAGGTGGGAAGGTACGTTGCTCTAGAACTGCACAATGGGCTATTGGCGATGGTCTGGGAAATATCCTTGAGGAGGATCCGAAGACATGGCATCGCAATTTTGATCCATTGCTGAGAGAATGGCTCTCCTGCTTTGTTAGCTCGATGATCAGCAAGCGAAGTAGAGCACTTTACGGTAGAACAGTTTAACGTGGACCAATACCGCGCACCCTTGGTCCCTACGCAGGCTGATCAAAGTGTCACCCATCCGCTTATTGACAGCTCCCAGTAATTCTTGAATTCAGTGTTCTACTGGGAACCATGTCTTTAGAATCAGTCCATTGCGGAACAAATTCCTGATGTACTCCTTAACTACACTGGTGTACAAAATTAAGAGATGGAAAGCATTTTCGCACATTTCTCTAAAAATACCGCACAAAACCTGGACAAATGATTGACATATATGGTCACTGTAGCGCTATTGGCCCTGAGATAAGTTTACGTATTCTTGTGAGCGTTGATAAGCCAGCAGGAGGTATAAAAGTCCGCATCGAGCTGTTCATCTCATTCCACTCTTGAACACAGTTGCAGATTTCAGTGCATTTTTTGAATAATCTTGTTGTTTCTTGCTGGTTTTTTGGTGAAATGAGTGAACATCATTGTTTAGACGAAAGTATGAGGTGGAGAATTGTGGGTAGATTTGAGGCAGGCCAGTCCGAAGCTCAGAATGCTAGGGAAATGGATATAACACCAAGCGTCATTTCCAATATGTGGAGTCAATTTGAAACTAGTGGGAAAGTATGCAGACGACCAGGACAAGGTCGGCCGAGAGTTACAACGGCCAATGAAGACCGGCATTTGCTCCTTTCAGCTAAGTGCCAGAGGACGGCTATAGCCACTAAATTATCTAAGGGCCTCGTGGCTGCTACAGGAACATCGATTTCGAGTAAGACAGTTTCCAGGAGACTCCGTGAAAGAGGGCTGTATGCCAGGAAGCCCGTTATTTGCATCCCACTCACTCACTCCCACAAAAAAGCGGGTGCAGAATGGTGCAGACAACATCAGAATTGGACTCAGCTTCAACGGACTAATGTTCTCTTCACCGATAAGTCCAGATTCAGTCTACAACCTGATTCTGGATGGTTATTGATATGAAGGGAACCCGATACCATCCCAGCAACATTATCAAAAGGGACCATTATGCTGGTGGAGGGCTCATGGTTTGGGCAGGGATCATGCAAGATACCCGCACATCGCTCCATGTGTTTGACAATGGTTCCGTGTATACCCAGAGGTACAGGCAGGAGGTCCTAAAGCCCTATGTGAGTCTTTTCAGGGGCGCTGTTGGCCCTGAGTTCATTTTTATGGACGGCAATGCGCGACCTCATAGGGTTCTCATGGTTGATGAGTATCTGGAAAGCGAGGATATTCAACGAATGGATTGGCCAGCTAAATCGCCTGACCTGAATCCTATTGAACATGCTTGGGATGCTTATGGGAGAGCTATTGCGATACGCCAACCTCTCTCCAGAACCATTCTGGAGTTAAAAATTGCTCTGGTGGAAGAATGGGAGGGTCTTCCACAAGTCCTCTTTAACTCCCTTATTAACAACATGCATACTCGTTGTGCATGCTGTCTGTCTGTCGGGGGTGACCATACACCATACTAGAGGCAACACACACAGTACAAGCCTCACTTTTATAGTCATCTTTTATCTTAAACTTCAGACTACATTGGATTTATTGGCAATAGGTCTTGCCAGTGAATGGCACTTTCATTTTTGTTTTGCATACTTTAATATCATGAAATAAGCTATATCCATACCAAATTTCATTTATTTATATTCAGTATTTTTTTTTTTACATATTTAGGAAAATGTCTTCCATCTCTTAATTTTGTCCACCAGTGTAGTTTTATTGATAATTTTAAAGAATGTTATAAAAATAATATTTGATGTTTTCAGAAAAAAATTTTTAAAAATTATAGACATTTATATAATATTTCAAATTAGATTTGGAAAGCTTATTTCACGCTATAAGAAATCGAAATCACGCTATAAGAATTTAACTTATTATGTTTTTCATATGAGAAACTTTTATTTTTTATGAAATATTTACAAAAAAACATTAGTTAACTCTGCTCTGAGCGAAATTAAATGGAGTTTACCCAGCTAAAAATAAACTGCAGTTAATCTACAGAAAAACTGCAGTTTGAAGACTGTGGTGATTTGGCCCATAGCACTGCAGACTTTTTGAAGTCAAAACACTGCAAAATTACTGCAGTTTGTAAACTGCAGTAATTTTGCAGTTGTACCAACTTCAAAATTTTTACTTTTAATATACAAATGGTGGTGCCATCTATCGTGAGTGATGGAAAATACTATAGTTTTTGTTTAAAAAAAATTCATTTTGAAAAAAAATATTTTCGATTGAATTTTTTTTTTTTTTTTTAATATTGGACTATTCTAAATTTAATTATCTATACATGAAGTATAATACTCGTGGAAGTTTCCGTTGTGAGTCTGTCGACACAAGGTATCTTGGGAATCGAACTCGCTTCCTGTCAGGTGTGAGATTAACCGATTAGCCCTCTCGGCTATACCCCTGTGTCAAGGAGGTACCAAAGAATTAAGTAGTTTCATGAGCTGGGTCTTGTTGGCAAGGAAAAAGTTTTTATTTGTTAAATCAAATAAGGGGAAAACACAGTTAATAAGGGGAAAAATCAAATAAGGGGAAAACACAGTTTTCTCATGGTTAACTGTTTGAATATCATCATTTTATGGTCATTTAATTGTTTTTATTGCATACGGTAAAATAACAATTAAATGATTAGTTAAGAGTGTTTTTTATGAAAAATTCCTACCAATTGTAGATGTAAGTTTTTTTTCCCCCTAAGTTTTGTTATTTTTCTTTTAAGTTTAATTTTTAAAAGTAAGGAGCTCTAAACGAATTTTTAAAGTAAGCAGTTTTATAAGTATTATGCTCATTTAGGTTTAATTGAAAATACTATGAGTTATTATTTTTTTCAAACAAAATTAGTTTTTTAATTTGTAAATATTAAATTTGTAATTTATTTCCAATCAATAAAAAAAAGTATATTGTTTTAAATTGCCTAAATTTATTCAAGACAAATTTCTGAAATAGAGTGAAACTAATAAATGTTTGAGGGAGAGGTTTGAAGCTAAAAAATATGGATTAATTATCCCTTTTCAAATTCAATTTTGTAAACTCTTTTGAAATCAAATTGTTTAAAATCCAAACTAAATATTTGTTTCGATTAGAAAAAATAAGTATAATTTTTGTTCCGCAATAATCCTAGCTTAGTATGAATTCGAATAAAAAAATTAACTAATTAACATTAACTGCTTGCCTTCACTTTAATATTACTTTTACCATAAACTTTGCGCAAACATAGTTTTCTTAAGTCAAAAAGAAATATATAATAAAAATTAATAAAAATAAAATTAGTAATAAATTTACTAAAATACAGAAATATTTAAATACCTTTATATTTAATTACTTTAGGCTTATTTTAAATCAATTAAATTGTGTCAAAATCTTACTTAAAAGTTCTTGACGCTTCTGAATTATAAATAATCAAGTATATATTTTATGAATTTTACCTTTTATGAACATAGATAGTGTACGTTATTTCCGTTATCAACATATATGTTTAGAATATTTATCTAATTATGAGAAATTAATTTATAATGAAAAAAAGACATAAACATTATAAAAAGTTGATATACCAACCAAGAAAACAAAATTGAAAACATCAAACTCTTTCTATTTTACAACAATACAAAGTAACTGCAGTTTTTCCGCAGATTCATTAAAAAGTATACTTCTGAAACAATGACTGCATTATTACTTCAAATTTACTGCAGAATAACCACGGATTTAAAGTTTCAATTTTTTCGAAATTTATGATTCTAAAGTGACCTCACTTAAACTGCAGTAATTTTGTAAACTATAGCTCAAAGTTTTTTTGAAATAAATTACTGAGAAATTACTTCACATTAGCTGCAAAATGACTGCAGTGTTTTTGCAGTTAAGATTGCACTACAGAAAATCTGCAGTTAACTCCAGAAAAACTACAAAATTACTTCAGTTCTGCAGAAAAACTGCAGTTTATTTTTAGCTGGGTAATTGAATGAAACTGAGTCAAATGTGGAATTCAATGGCAGCAAATCTAAGAAAGAATATGTTGCAAAAAGAAATACATCTTTAAGCAGATCATAGTTAGTAAGTTAGTTAGTTAGTTATGAGTTATTGGTGCTAGAACCGGTTGTGGCTATATCGCACCTACAACTTGGTTTTTATAAGACAGCTAGTTTGCAAATTAAAAACTAGATTGGTTTATCAAAACCAATGACTTTAAGGTATGAGAAAATGCTGTCGTGGCGACTGTTTCCAATTAATAAAATCAATGGTGGATTACAGCTACCAAAATGGCGTTGTCTCTTAATTTTAAATTTGCTTCACTGGGTAATGTGTCTCACAGTAGGTGGTTCCTCACAGTGTGAATACTCTGGCCCAGGCTCATTTACTAGAAGATGTCTGTGAGTAATGGTTGTATGACCATACGTAATCGACTTAAAACAGTTTCTAGTTTACGAGATAGATTAAACTGTGTATAGGGTTGTAGGATAGAATAAATACTGTGTAGTTTAATATCTGCTTTATTATTCCATTTTTTTTCCATTTTGAATACAAGCTACATTTGATTATACTTTTAGTCTCTGAAAACGTTGATTTGTGGTTGGTTGGTTTGCAGTTTACTGGCATAAGAGCCAAAAATGGCTGTACTGCACCAGTCACTAGACTTAAAACCTTGATTTGTGTTTAGCTATGTTATCGCAAAGTGTTACCCCTGATAAGTGTTATTCATGTGCGCAAAGTGATATTCATGTTACCCCTGATTGGATTACGTTTGTATCATTTAACTAAACCTAAAAAAAAAACTGGAATCAAGCGAATACCGTGTCTTCTTCGTGAAACGACGCATCTCACCTAATCTGTTTCAATCTTCAAAAGATAAATATTGATTTTTTAAGTAGGTCAAGTAGGTATTTTTAATTAATTTTGATTTTTTAAGTAGGTTAAGTAGGTATTTTTTTTATTAATTTTGATTTTTTATGTAGGTTAACTAGGTATATGCACAAATTAAAATTTGCAAAAATACTTATCGCGTTATGTTTATAAGTTCTGGACTTTTGTTCTTTAATCATTCCACTTGCAGACTTTGATATTACATTTCCTATTCCAATATTCACATCCGACTTTTCCTCTTAAATTTTCTCATAACGCAAAACTTTTTTCATATTTCTAAACAGTAAGCGACTGATGACTCCTCTCAATAGAAGGTCATTAAATAAATTGGGGCAATGCTATTATTTTTTTCTTGATGTTGTATTTTAAACTTTATGAAAAGCTGGCGGCAAAAAATGTACTCGGAGGTTTATGAGTTTAGCATTTCCCGCCAAGCGACGCCTAAGCCTTTTTATTTTTTATTTATTCATATATTCATGAGAAGCGTCCATCAATTTGAAAGCTGCTATTCCATCGAATTTTATTTTTCTTTTGCATTTCAAAGTTGAAACCTGAGATTGGTGTTTTTGCTAAAGTAAAGGGGTTGTACTTTTGTTTTTTTCGATAAAGAAAACACGTACTTTCATCAAAACATAAATGTTTGCTCATTTTATAATTTCATTGAGGTTTAGTTACAATTGCCATTTTACCAGATATTATGAATTGTTTCAAATGTTCTTCAAAAACTCTTTGTGCTCACGACTTCCAGGTGATCTTTTGAACTTAGATAAACTCATTAGTTTTAAACCAGTAAAAAATTCAACTCATAAGATTTGGATAGATTTTGTATTATTCGAAAAATACGAAAACTTGCTAAAGTTTAAAATCGAGGTTCATATAAAGATTTATTTACATAGGAGAGATACAGTTAAAGATATTATTATAAATTCATCAGAATCGCAGAAAGTCTATTCTTGATATACAGGGTGTCTCAGTTAAGCGTTTCAGAACTTCTAAGAGGGGTAGGGGGCATCCTGACGACTCGAAATCTTATAGCAATGAGGGGTCGGAAATGCTTTCCTGAAGCTGTGACGTACACAGAAACACCATAAAGAAAAGAGACCGTAAGTGAAAAATTGTTATAATAATACATTGAAAAAATTATATGGCCTCCTCGGTCACCCGACCTATCATGTCTTGATTTCTGGAGTCATATGAAAACACTGGCTTATGACACCCCTGTTGATAATGCTGGTTGCAAGAATCACAGTAGCTGCCTGCGAAATATGCCTGGAGTATTGAAGAATGTTCGAATGTCCATGCGCCGGAGATGTGAGGTGTACATTGTAGCCGATGGCAGAAACTTCGAACACTTACTTTGGTCCATGTACCATATAATTTTTTCAATGTATTATTAAAGCAATTTTTCACTTACGTTCTCTTTTCTTTATGGTGCTTCTGTGTACGTCACCGCTTCGGGAAAGCATTTCCGACCCCACATTGCTATATGATTTCAAGTCGTTAGGATGCCTCTACCCCTCTTAGTTTTGAAACGCTTAACTGAGACACCCTGTATAGATGCATAAATTCGAGAAATGTGTAAGTCTGCGATGAGTTCAGGTACTTAGATACTTCACCAATGAAGAATGTGAAAAACATGATGATGTTTATTGGACATATTTGTGAAAAGAACAAATGATTAAATTTACAAGAAATTTGAACGTTCAATCTTGAATTAGTAAGTTAGTTTAAGATTATTGACGCAAAATAATAATCTTAAACAGGATATGGCAAATATGTATTGGCCAAAACAGACTATACCGCGGCAAACACTTGGTTAAAATTAAAAGCCTGGTTTACATTTCTGGAAAGTACCCAATGTCTAGAATACAATCAATAAGACTTTGGTGTAGGTAACACTAAGTTAAGTAGATAAGTGAGGAAATTCATAATTAAAATAATGATGCCTCTTAATTTTGAAATTAGAAACCCTGGAACAAGATGCGCTTTACCCATTGAAACTACAGCTAACAGGCACTGGGTTGTACAGTAAAAGGTGTCTATGGGTTAAATCTGTGTAGTCAATACATAGTCTGTTGTTAATAACTTTAGTTTTTCTGGAGCTATTTGGAATTTTAAAAGGTACAATTTACGGTATTATTTCATATAGTTGATTTCTACATTCCATTCTGTCCTCCAATGAGCATTTAAAAAATTTAGTTATTACTATTTTAATATTTTGTTCCTAAACAGACCTGTCTTTTAATCGTGAAAAGTCAGTATCCAAAACAGCCATTTCTGGCTGCAATAAGAGCATTTATTCACCTGGGCATGGTGTGAAATAGAGATTGTATGGTAGTTTTGGTGAGTCTCAATCCATACGGCTTTAACATTACACTACAGCTTATCGAATGATGCGCCATGATGTGCTAATCCTTCTGCCACCTTTAACCACATGCTTTTCATTTGGTGAAAGATCAACAGCAAGTGCTAACCAACCCAACAGCCGAACATAAACTGAAATTTTTCCTAAGCACTCAAAAAATTGAAATTCTAAATTTCTATTATTGGGACTTAAAAATTTATCCAAAATAAATATATTTGGTACACATCGTCGAAAAAGTCTTTTTAATACAAAAAAAAAAATTGAAACGAAAAGGTTTTTTATTCTGTGACAATGTTTAAAAAAGTCACTATTGTTTAAAAGTTTAATAAGTCATAACTTTCAACTGACAGATTCCTCTTTTTAGGCCTATTTTGATTTGATAAAACTTTTGGTCACAAAGCAGCGTTGGTAGGAATTGCACTAAGTATGGGGTTTAATGGCTCAAACTGAAAAAGGGATATGCTGCCCTTTCTGAAATAGATCAGAAAGTGAAGAACAGAAGAACATACTGTAAACTTTTATTATTTTCTGCATAAAATAGCATTGCTATGTAGAACATAGCTTATTTTGCTATAGAAGGGATATTCAGACGCAACAGATGTGAAATGCAGTCCGGTGATCAAAATAATGTGTTATAAATACATTATAATGAAATTCCACTTGTTTTGCCGATTGTACTCTATAGTCGAGATGAGTAATCAACGTGAGTAATTCTACTACCCCTCAATTCTCAATATTAAATGAGACATATTTCTTCTAGAAAAAGAAAAGAAATTTGATACTAAAAGTATGCGTTATTGGTCCTAACCTACTCGATATTATCGAAAACTATATTCAAAACTTGAGTTGAAAATTGGATTCTAGTTGAGTTGATAAATTCTAGTTGAGATGTGTTTTTTAACAACTATGCACCTAACTGATTTAAACTATTAAAACTAAGTTTTTAATCACCATATTGTTCCTGTACATATTTAATTTTATTCAAAATTTAAAATATAAAATACTTATCATATTAAGCAGTTAGTAGTAAAGTTAAACTCAAAACCTCTAAATTGCAGTTTGCTTGAAGTATTTAACTATTTCATAGGCAATAGTTTTGAATCTTGGAGTGGAATAATAATTTTCATTGTTCAATGCATAAACTACTTTAAAAGGTCAATGCATATGCAGTCAAATAAAAACATTTTAATCCGAAATCTAACACATATAAAATTTTCTCATTAAATCAAATTTTCCACGCATGATTCTAATTTCTATAAAAGTAATTCCAAAAGATACTCTTTTTAAAGCTTAAATCTCATTTAAAGTAAAATAGAAAATAACATGGAAATTTGGTTGGTCGCTTGGAATAATTCTCAATACTCATCTCAATTCAAAGCATCTAACATCAAATCTTTTATTCTGTGTATGCACAATTTATTCATAAATATAGAAGCATAATTCTTAACTTTTTAAACAATAAGCTTAGATTTTATTGAATTTAATACTGCCTGCTGATGGATTATACTGAAGAGCTTGTGCAATTTAGTAATAGTTTCATATACAGATTCTGCTTTATACTTAATCCTTTTTTCCAATATCATACAACTGAATTATTTAATAAAGTTAGTCTTTAAAAAGAATTTTCGTACTCCGCAAAATAGTTTATTGTAATGAAAATGCAAAAATTTGTACGAAGTTCTTCAAAAACATCTTTAATATATTCCAATTATCCATTCACGTTCTTAAGGAGGATTATACAGTTTCAAACAGATTGAATAATTAATTCACATTCGTTCTGGATTATAAAAACAGTCATTCTAGTTTTAATATTTTATGGCTTAACTTCATTTGTTTAGATCTTTTAAGAATTAAGTTATGCAAAAAATAGAATGGAAACATTTTATAAATACGAAATAAAAAAACTCATAAATGTATGTTTTTTTATGTTTGATTCAAATTAATAATAGATAATTATAATTCCCTTTGAATTGTGGCGTTCCGTTTTTAAATAATTTGATATACAACATTTGCCAAATTTTTAGAAGGATGTTTTTAAACATATTCCATTGAAATTTCCATTGTTATACGATCAATTTATTCATTTAGCAGGACTCCCTTTAACGTGGATTAAAACTTTGATACGACACAGCAATAATTCCATATATTTTTATTTTATACAGAAAACGGAAGCAAGGGAAAATCCTTCATTATTATTTATTGGTATTATTTGTTTGTAATTTCAAATACAGACTTGGGCTTAAAAACATTATTCAATATATCATCGTTTAGCAGGAAACTGAGAATGTTGCTTAAACTATTTATTAGACAAACACTATTAAAAAACTCCACCACAAACATTCTTGTTCTGTAATTAAGTAGCAAATACTCTAAACGTGTGCCTGTACCCTATAAAAACAATTCATGACTTCTATAAAGTATTATTTCCTAGCACGAGGGTCTCCAAAGTGTGTTCCGTGAGTTTCCCATCACTTCAAGCTTGAATTTATGATTTGCTCAAGTTATGTTCATTTTCTCAAGCGTTCGCATCCCAGTCGATACGAATTCCGCATCCGGCTTGCACCGACCACAGTGCTGACATGAAATATCCTCAGTCGGATCATGAGTTAGAGTCCCCTTGCCGTCAGGCAAACAGTGGGATGTTCTCGTGGTCTTTCTCTTCAAGTAACGCAAATGCGGGTTAGCTCCATCAAAAAGTCCTCCACGAAAACAAATTTCTCCCAATAGTCGATCTAGGAGTTCCCTCGTCTTCTGGATTGGGTTCAAATATGCAAGGCTACGGAGTTGAACATTAGTAGTCGTAAACCCATAAAAAATTTAGACGGCTGTTTAACGACGATTATAAATTATGTATATCAAGGGATATAGAGCCTGCTAGGTGACTCGGGTTTGAATCCCAATGTGCTGGCTATTCAATGCGGATTCTGCTCCCGGATCGCTCAGACCACAGTACTGATATAAAATATCCACAGTGGTAGGCGGATCATGGGTTGGAATCCCCTTGCCGTCATGATAACTGCGCATGTTTGTCATAGCTTTCCTTTCCATGCAATACAAATGCGTATTAGCTCTCCACGAAGGCAAGTTTATCCCAATTCTTGATCCAGGAGTTCCCTTGTCTTCCGAATTTGGTTCAAAATTACAAGGCTAAGGAGTTGAACATTGACAGCCGTAAACACACAATTGGGTTGGCTGTTCAATGCCGGTTATAAAATAAGATAAAGCATGTTTATCAATTTGGTTAATTTTCTCAAGGTTAAATTATTTTTTCTCTGAGGTTCCTCATTCCCATTCCTATTTCATACCTATGTGAAATGAATTTTCTGCAGTTGCTATTCCAAAAAGGAAATTTCACTTGAAAATATAGATCGAAAAATAAATACGAGTAGATATATCAAGCATTATACCAGAAAAGTTATGTAAGCTCAACCATCGAACTAAGCGCATTCACAATATATTTTATTGCATTTAGTGATTTTATCTTTATAGAAAGTTTCTTTTGATTTATTAATATTTACTATATTTTGTATTATTATTAATACTTTCTTATTAGTTACAATTGATATAATTAAGTAGATTTTGAGTATGAGTTCTAATCTAAGTATGTTTATATTCTACTCACTGATTTTTTCTTTAGTCTCTGAATCAATGTCTTACACTTTGAAACATACATAATAAAAATGTTTGTTCCTGTTACTGCTTAAGTGCGGAAATCTGTTTTTCGAATTATCGCTTAGCTAATGTGCAGAATTACTAGGTTAATCCATCTGGAGTTTTTTGCTATAATGACTTAGGTAATCTTCAAACTACCTAAACAATCTGGACATTACTTACCAAGTACTCGTTAAAGTGAAAGGTAATCTTCAAACTACCTAAACAATCTGCACATTACTTACTAAGTACTCGTTAAAGTGAAAGGTAATCTTCAAACTACCTAAACAATCTGCACATTACTTACTAAGTACTCGTTAAAGTGAAAGGTAATCTTCAAACTACCTAAACAATCTGCACATTACTTACTAAGAACTCGTTAAAGCGAAAATCAGATCTTTTCTGGAACAGCAGAAACGTTTTGGTATTGTAATCAATCTGGGGTTAGAAACTACCGACAGTATCAACTGTCATCCATCAAAAGGTACCACTAGATAGAATCCAGTTAACATGTCTTATGTGAATTGGAATTTAATAGTTGTAATGACAGTTGGTCTACAATATGCTGAAACTAACATTATGTTATTTATTTATATATCTTTCTCTATCTGAATTTCAAGCTACTACAAACAAATAGCCGACACATTGCCTGATTAAAAAATTTCATTGGCTTCAAAAATGTACAGATGTAAATAAAATCCGATGTTTTTCCAGCTGTCAAAAATAAACGTTCAGTTTCAAGACTTGCCAGACATGAATGAGAAGAAACAAAAATGGTTTGAAATATGAAACGTAAGAATATGAAATAAGAGCGTTCGTTTTTTAATGAAGTTTATTAATCAAGTAATAGCTTACCGCTACAATTTCTTGTAATTGTTTATTTAATCAACACATTAGTTGATTAATTATCAATCATTTTAAAAACTATAATACAAAGAAACGAGCTGTTTTAAATATTATGAAAATAAAAGAAATTAGCGAAAAGTTGTTTATTTATTTTTCATTATGTAAAGAGTCAAGTCAATACAATGAAATCATCAACAAATCAGTTGCAACAAATCAGAAAGAAACAAACATGTTAATTTCAAAGATACGGCGACCGTTTATTGATACATTACCTCGATAAATTGCAGAAAAGCTTAATTCCGCACTTTAAAGGATCACCCTAGTCAATCTATAGACTAGCATCTGAATATATGCTAGTGATGTGCATATTCATGTAAATACTGTATTATTGTATTAACAGTACTTATATTAAAAGTATTGAACAGTACGCAAAGAAGCGGACCACCCTGCCTAACTTTTGATCTAAATATCGGATCTACATAGGAAATAGTGTTACAAGTCCTTAGGTCAGATTCCATCTATTTTATGCAAAATCAGATTGATTGATTGATTGAATGTAGGGTTTAGTGGCCCAAGGTTCAAATGAGGACATGCTTCGCCAAACAATATGCAAAATCGGATTACAGACTCTTACAAGTAAACTGTTGTAAACGACATCTAAAAGAATTTGTATGAAGAATACAGTGCGCAAAAAAGGAAGAAAAAAAAACACGAATCACCCTAAATATTTTGTAATCTCATGATCGAATTTTCATGTATTTGAGTCAAACCTAATAATTCAGGGGGGGGGGTTAAATATGCTAATTATTTAGTGCAGACGATATTTTAAGTTAGGAAATCAGATATAAAAAGGCACTTTCTCTGAATGAACATAACTTTTTTTTCGACTGATTATGATTTGTGACCCCCAAAGTATAAGGGTAGCCAATATCACCGAGCCAATATCACTGCAATTTGGAAAAAGAAGGCAGAAAATAGAATTTTTATTGAATTCTAAAATAATGCTATTTTAGTTACATGTTATATATTAATGTATGTCTTACAAAATGATCCTATTATCCGTCGTTCTTGATTTTCCAAATCATTAGGGGTTTCGAACTTTTCTGACATATTTTTTAAGCTTAAGATCATCTATAACACAGCTTTAAATATTCATAATTATCTTAGCAATTAATTAACTACTTTTTTCTTGCGAATAATCTCCTATTTCACTTTAATTTTTTGTTGTTCGCATCATTTTATGCCAAAAAGTCATAACTTTGACCAAAAAAAAAATTCTAAATTACTTATGCTTCAAATATCTAGTTAATCAACCCGGTTTATATTTAAATACTTGCCGTTGCCTTTGTTTTGCCATTTTGTTTCATTTAATATGCAGTAATTTTATTAAAAACTGTCTTTAAACCAATTGCATTAGATTGCGTAATAGTAAAAGTAAAAATGTTATTAGTTTAGTTCTTCTAACTTTGCATAATCTTTTTAACTAAAATATCATGATAATATAATAGGACCTTTAAATTTAAATTCTACCATAAATAAAGAAACGTAATACCTAACAAGAGCCCACTTTTAAACGAACTCTACTGCTTTATTTCGTCAATATTTATTCCTCAAATGTAAAGAATATTTTTATTATTTCTATAGTTATTCAATTGGAAAATTCTTCTCACAGTTTATTCTTCTTTCTTTTCTAATAAATTTCGAAAAAAAATTCTCAAAATTTAAACCAAAAAGCAAAATTGTCACATTTTTATATTCCCCCTCTACCAAATAAGCAAACACTTGGCACTTGGCCCTTTTTTCGCTACGCCAACTTTAACTCTTTGTCATTTGCATTTTTTTCCCCAGCAAAAGGAATAAAAAAAATATTATCTCTATGTGCTTAGTACTAAGTCCATTCTCCAACTTCATACAGCTACAACAGTGTTGGCAATAAATGAAATAAAATAAACCAGAAAGCAGGGGTGCTTTTATATGCACCCTCCATTATTTCTTTTTTATCCAAAGCAGAAATCTAAATGTAATAAAAGCTCGTTTATAAATGTAAATCCAGCTGATTTCGGAAAATATCCATATGTCATTTTAAGAACTGCGCTTGTTCGCTATAAAAGCCAACTCTCATCAAAAACACGCCAAGGAAAATGTTTAAAAATGGAAGAGGAAGAGAATGAAGAAAAATGCATAAAAGTTTATTTTACTCATCTTCCCCCAAATTTCACTTTGTGCTTTCTTAAAAAGATTTTTTTTTCTTTACATTCGTTTCTAACATTATTATTTCTTGCAATTCCATTTTATGCATTGTATGAAAGATTCTGGCAACTAACTTCGAATTTTGGGTTGCAAAGAAGAAGAAAAAAAGAATTATTTTTTTTTTCGGAAATACTAAAAAATATTTTTTCTTCTTTTCAACTGAGAGTGAAAATAACTTTATTTTTTTTTTCCTTCATAGATGAAAATTCTCAAACACTGAAAGCAATGCTGAAATGCCGTCTAAGTAAACGGGAATGCTAATAAAGGGTTTACTTAAATAGCTCAAAAGGAATAATAAATCAAAGCTAACATGCTTTAGTTTTTATATTATTTCTTTTCTTAACAAAAAAACCTACTCCATTATTTGCGAAAAAGCAAAAATGAGAAATTAAATTTAAGAATCCGATCACGGGATTATTCCAAACTAAAGAAAAACTGAATTCGAGCCAAGTAATTTTGTTATTCTCCGAATTGTATCGTTGAACATAATTTTATACATTAAATAATAAAAAGTAATAGCTTCACCAATGCGACGCTAATAATACTTATCGGTAATAAGGACCATATTCAGGCAAATGTTTGCTACCCATTATTAAAATGGGTCTTGGTTTGGATTTGATGGCGTCCACACACTTTTCAACTGTGTTCAAGAGTAAGAGTAAACAGTGCGCATGCGTCGTCATTGCATGCGTTGCTATGGCGACCGCTGATGTTTTTCTTTTTGTTTTCACTAGCATGCATTTCTAAGGTATTTACATATTAATAATTTAAACTATTTTTACGTTCTTTTTATTATTTTTTTTCCGAATTGACATTAATATAATTTTTTTATATATATTTTATATATATTTATTTTTTTTTATATATATTTATTTTTTTTTATATATATATTTTTTATATATATTTTTTTTTATATATTTTTTCAGTTTTGACGAACTCCTTCTCGATTTTTTTTTCCTTCATATTTTTGCTCTAAACGTTTTAAGCAATCTTTCATTTATTTCTAATACTAAGAGGGTTTTTTTCTAACTTATATGGAACTATTATTATTTTTAATTTAAATTTATAAAATAATGTAATTGTGAAATAATTTATGGCAGTATTTTTATACTTCACGGAAATAAAACTTCTTATTTTTAAAATGAAAATTTGTCGAGTTCACTTTACGCGAAGTATAAGACTGGTTAGATAATTAAGCATTTCACGTCAAGATAGAACTGCAGGATAGACTGTAGGAGGATTTTGATCCAAGCGTAAGCGTTATGCGTCACTTTGGACTTAGACAGACAGTCTTTTCTTTTAAAAAGTCATGATGATATTCATATTTTTACGTCATTACCTGGACAAGTTTCAGCTTTTCTAAAAATCACTCAATTTTGCATGCTTTTCCACTTCGTTAACAGAAGTAACTAATGACATTCCACCATAAACCTAAAAACTGAATGTTATTTTTATTATTTGTAAAATGTAAGCGTAGAATATTCAGGTTTTGAGAACTGTTGAAATGACTTTAAAGAAACTTCAACTAGTACCGAATTCTCCTACAACTCCAACCAACCAAACTAGCTGGAAAAACAGATATTTGAATTTTGAATGAGTTTTAGAAGCACAATTAATAATGTAAAAACTAGCTTTACTCATCTCAATGAAAAGTGACGTTACCTCCCATATTATTGCAACTGCAAGTTCTTCAATGGGTAATCATCAACTGCAATGCAGGGATTGCATCAGTGATTGAGTAAATCAGGCTTACTAATTGGAAGATAACTAATATTTTCTAACCTTTGCTATTGTTCGGTTTTGAAATTTCTCCTGGCAACGATTTGCTGCTTCTGCTGCAAAACCCTCGCCAGCCTCGCGTGTATGCGTATAACAGTCTTCGAATGTCTCTACACACTTGCAATAAATAGCAGCAAGTTCTACGATAGATAATGTTTCGCCTTCTCTACAGAAAGCGCTCGTCACCATACGACCTTTGCTTTGCAAACTTACTGAGAAAGTTGTTTGTTCTTTTTCAACCTTACAGTGAAAGTTATTTGTTCCTTTGCAATTTTACTGTGAAAGTTATTTGTTCCTTTGCAATTTTACTGAGAAAGTTATTTGCTCCTTTGCAATTTTACTGTGAATGTTGTTTGCTTTGGCCTGTCATAACATGACTGGCGTTTAATACCATTAATTGTCTACACCTTATTTAAATAACAACTTCCTATTTTTTTTAATTAATTTTTGTCTTTTTGTTCAAAAACAAGAAAAAGGTTAATATTTTTTCTGCATTTGAGTAATATAAAATCATGATTGAAATTAAGGAGAATTATGTTTTTAAAAATACACAAAATATTTTTTTTACTATCCTACAAAATTATCTCTCGCAAATAAAAATATCTTCAGCTTTAATAAAATCGAGGATAAAAAAAACACTAGCGATAAAATTAAGAACTTTAATGCATTTGTAAGCAATCAGCTTTGTTCAAAATACACATTTCTAGTCAGTAATAGCAAATTTCCCAAAATAATTTTTCACTTCTAAAACAAAGCAATACAAATTTAACACTATATTTTGTTTTAAACTTACATAGTACTTCTCACACAGTCTAAAAGATAAGACAATGTTTTTTTTCAATTCTTATTAAATAAAATGTGTTAAATCTTCGTGCAAAGCCCTATTTCACAAGTCTTTTCATGATAAAGACAAAATATCTTGTTCTGAAACAGTATTTCTTTTAAAATAACTTCTTGTTTAAAATTGTGTTTTCAGCATTTATAGTTCAGTTGCGTGCGTTTTTGAAGAAACAGTCACTTGGATCACTTAAAAGACTTAAACTTTTTAGGTATTTACGCACGTTCCAGTTTAAATACATAGTATTTTATCTCTTAATGCATAATTTTAGCAAAATTGTGTTTTAGGGGATCTTTAAAAGGGGAGGAATAAATATATAAAAAAGAAATTTCTTAAAGAAAACTTTGAAGTTTCTTTCTGTTCATCACATATGCGTTAAATGTTTTTAAAATAATGCTGTTAAATATATTCTACTGATTTTGCTTTTAAATAAAGTCTGAAGCAATTTTGATATTGTTTATTTATGAATAATCTCTGAATTAAATTTGACAAAACTTAGATGCATTTATAATAAATAAGAAGAAAATGCTTAAATGAGTGAAAGCACGTGCTCTGCACTAATTTTAATAGTACGTACAGTAGAATATAAATATCCTTAAATAAATCAAATCATCAATTGTAAGTTATTGCATATAGAAAAATTATTGTATTAAGAGAATTTTATTATTGAGGCTTTTGAGCAGTATACTGTATGAACTTGATAAAAATGATATGTACTACAATTAATATTTATTATGTCAGTATAGTGCATATTTGTGAGAATAATATCCTAAAGTGTAAAGTTGAACCATCAATAAGTAAGAAAATACAGATTTTTTCATATATTAAGTTGCATATGGATGAAATAAGCTTCTTGTTTCCTTAAAACAACGTTAATTTTTTTTTTTTATCTTTTCCCATATTATCTTAAAAATTTTGCAAAATGCGTACAACTAACGTAGTTTCCGTTGATTTGTAGTTTGATTTATAGTTTTTGAATTGTTAAACAGTTATTTTAAGGGCTTTTTTCTGTTCACCAGTTAACTTGTTATTCAATTCTGCTCTTATTCAACACTGTTCAGTACTACCCCCCTTACAGCGATCATACAATTTTAACGACCTATGCATAAAATACCGTTTGTTATCTTATACGCAATGTTATTTTACTGTTCACCAGAACGCCTACACTGAACTGTATCATCCAATATAGCGACCGCACTTCATTCGTTTGATTTACAAAGGAGTTTTAAAGAATTGTTTCAACCGTTATTTCCTTTGATGTTACCAGGCAATAAATACAAAACACCTTGAAGCAACTTTAAATAAAAGTGAATGACATGACCTCTTAACATTTTTTCCTAAATACTACTGGTCACAATATGGCTATTCATAATTTGTCTTACTTTCTTTTTAAAAGGGAAAAAAACGCAAAAAAAGTTATATTTGATGGGCCACAATTTAAAAAAATAATAATAATAAATTTTAAAATAACTTGCATGCTACGGAAACTACATTAATGGTATCTAAGTGAGAAATTGTGAATTTACTTTAATAAAAGTTGATCTTTCACTATATTTCTTGTTTTAAAAAACTCGAAGAAGAATAAATTATTGACTTTACTAGCAATATGTTTCACATAATTTATTCTATTATCTAGTAAAAATATAGTTTAAAAAATGTAGAATAATGTAGAAACAAGTATAGTACATGCTTTTATTTTTATGCAATATTAAATTTCGCTTAATAAGCATGCAATTTTTTAAACTGAATAAACACGTATTTTGCTTTCAATTTCTTAATTAAAAATAATAAATTCTGAAGCTAATATATGAGTTAGGTAAACACATCCAGTTCATCTGAAAAATCTATTTAATTTAGTGTTAAGACAATTTTTCTTTGTCTAAACACATATATTTTAGAACATATTTATAGTAAAAAATATAATTTCTTTTTTTGAAAATAATAAAATCTGCAGCTTTACAATAAATTTACTAAACCGATCCAGTTTATAAAAAAAATCAACACAGTTTAGTGTTAATACGGCTGTTACATTAACTCAATGAATATTATTTTGATTAAGTGTAGGTATAAAAAATAATATTCCAGAAGCAATTTGTACATGAGCTAAAGTGTACACTAATTCATTAAGCCAAAGTAATGCTTTTTAGAGGATATACCGACAACAACTCCACCTATGAAGAAAAAGATTCTTTTCTCAGAACACAAATCTTATTTCTTTTCATTAAATGATATTTTTCCCCATAATCCCTAAAGGAATCTACACGCCAGGTAAATGGCAGTACACGCCTTGTGAGCAGTTCACGTCTACTAATGAAATAGATTTCCAAATTCTTAGGAAGAATTTCAACGATGGCAAATGAAAAAGAAGAAAAAAAATAAGGTGTACATTCGAATTTCCTGTCTGGAAATTGTCCCGACAGAAAATGTCGGATAGGGCTTTGTATCGAAGTTCTGTGTCATTCTATTTTCTTTTTCAGTTTTTTCTTGAGATTGTCTGCTGCATTTGAAAAAAGCATTTGCTTTATAATGAATGTTTAATCTCGCGAATTCTCTTTTTCAAAAGCTCTCTTTCAAAACATTTTTTTTTCTCAGAAAAGGTTTGGAATTCACGCATATATACTCTGCCCCAAAATTATAGAGAATAGAATGTATGGAGAAGCATATTATGCAAATTGCTATACATGTTATTATTATATGTTAATTGGTATATGTTATGAAAATATGTTTAAATTGTCAGACAAGCTCCAAACTATACTTATGGGAGTTTGTAATATTTTAAAAGTATTGCCGGAGATAATTGAAAATCTTTGACCTGTATAAATATCTAGTCAGGTATTAGGAAGAAATTATTTCTCCACAAAAACAGAGTATAAAATGTTATATCCAAATAAAATGGGTATGTCTATTTATGTACCAATACCCATGAGTAAACCCATGGGTATTGGTATACCCATGCGTTTACACAATTTTCGGCTTCATATACCTTCATATGTCTATACCTTCTCATGTGTATACACTATCATATGTCTATACCTTCATATATGAAGCGATAATTGTGTTTTTAGCATTAGGGCCTAAGGCTTAGGACTTAAGGCCTTCTCTCTTCAGGGAGGCGTTAGTTTGACTCGACAACCCCAATAACTAAAAACTAAGTTAAAATAAATCTTTTCACGGATTTTTGTTTATTCCGCACTTTTGTGGAAAAGATTTCAATTTTTGCAAGCAGATCCATACAAAGACTGAATAAAAAAAAACACACAAATAAGTATAAAAACATAAAGATGGCATTGTAATAAATAAAAATAAATAAATAAATAAAAAAAAAAACAGAATGAGTTACTGAATGAGTGATGTAAAGTTTTGGCACAAAAGTCATGTTTTATCTCTACAGCGCCCAAAACTCGGTTAAAGTTGAAAAGACTAGGTTAAAACAATGTAACTCGGTTAAAATTAGAACCGATTTAATCTGATAATATTGGGTAATCACTGTTGAAACTTTTAAATTTAAATTTTACGCACTGAACTAAAAAAGAACCAAAGAAGAGTAACTAATGCATGTTACTCGCTTTAATTTCTTTCATTTAGACGACAACAAATGTTTAGGATGCCATCGAGGGAAAAAAATCGTTTAAAATGGTATAGATTGGCTAGATAACAGAGTTGGCCGTTGATTACAGTAATCGATTACAACTGTAATTGATTACAGATAATTACAGCTATGTAATCAATTACTTGTAATCACGATTACAAGTAATCAATTACTTGTAATCGTGATTACAACTTTCAAAAAAGTTTAATTACAGCTGTAATCATTATTACAATTTTGATTACAGTAATCAATTACTTGTAATCACGATTACAAGTAATCAATTACTTGTAATCGTGATTACAACTTTCAAAAAATTTTGATTACAGCTGTAATCATGATTACAATTTTGATTACAGTAATCAATTACTTGTAATCATGATTCCAAGTAATTGCGATTACAAGTAATCACAACGAAAACGATTACGGGTAATTATGATTACAAGTAATCAAACTATATGATTACATGTAATCATGATTACATGTAATTTGATTACATGTAATCGTGATTACTTGTAATCAAATTATGCGATTACAAGTTATTACGATTGTATACTATAGTCAAATTTTTTATGTAAGTATTCATGTGTTTACATATTTTTATGTACATAGAATGTACGCAGGCATGAACATACAATTTGCGATTCCTATACATACAATGTATGCACAAACGTTGTTTGTACGTACAATATTCATAATTATATTGTAATATACTTAATGCAATGCGCATATGCTTAGTGCATATAATTATGCATTTATGATACATGTACGCATGTATGTTAGTTTGTACAAAAAGGCAATGTTTTATATCTTTGTATACATAGACAATGTATGTATGAACGTATATGAAAATAATGTTTATGCGTTTGCATGCTTTTATGCACTTAAGTGCATATATTGTATAAATTTACGATAATAGCACGTATATACAATGTACGTTTGTATATAAAATTGTACGTATTTGCGTACAATATGTAAAAATGTTATTTAAAGGTACGATATATGCACATAGTTGCGTAAATAAAATGCGTACATGTATACATGCATATTTATATGTACATCGATATATGTGCACGCAAAGTATGTACTTATGTACAACTTACGTATGTACTTGTATAACTACATACTTTGTTAATACTTATGCGCATGTAATGCATGGATGTACAAAAAATAGTTATATGCACAATGTATGCATGTGCATACAAGGTATACATGTACATAATTACAAGTTATGTACAAATACGTGCGAACATTTAAATATATGTAATTACAATATACACATACATTGTGCATACATTAAAAAAATTTATATGAGTAAAGTTATTAAAAATTTTTTAAAAATTATTCTAAGGTATATGAAACTCGACCTCATATTTTTTAGAAAGCAAACGATAATTTTATTTGGAATTTCAAAATATTAATTCCACACATAAAATTTACCGTTTTTCTTACCATTTAAAAAATTTCTATGAATCATGCATTATGTTATAAAAAAAATAAATCTGTATTGTCAAACATTTCATGAAAATACCTGAAAATAATTTTTTATTCAGAGAATTTCAAAATGATATAGAACAATTAAAGCTGAAAGCTAAATTTAAATATCGTTTGATTTTGTCATTTAACTTGCTTGAGTCATTAAAAGTTAACTTACATGCATTTTATTTATTGCATTGTACACATATTTAGACATAAATGTAATGTACATATGTATACGTGTAATGTATGTACGCATGTACAATGTATGTACGCATGTACAATGTATGTACATACATTCATGTATTGTACGTGCATATATAGTACATATGGATATGCATACATGGAGCATACGTGTATTGTACATGTGTGGATACATTCATTGTACATATATACATTGCACCATATGCATAGATAGGGATAGCATGCATGTACACATGTAAAATTTGTACGAAAGAATTATGCCCAATATATTTATGCACATACGTACTGTATATGTACACACATATGTACATTATATGAACATTATATGTTCATTTCATCATATGTACATTATATGAATATACATCTGTACGCTATATGTATGTACATCTGTACGCTATATGTATATACATCTGTACAATATATGCATCTCAAATGTGTGTACGTACGTTATGCATGTCGAATGCATGTATGAATATATGTGAAATATAAATACGCCCAATGTACGTGCAATAGTTCACAAAAGTATTATGCATATTTGGATACTTACATTGAGCATGAACATATTATGTACATGTACATAAATACACTGGACATGCATATCATGTACATGTATACATACATATATTGTACATCCTACAGATATACCTATATTGTACATGCATACATATATTGTATTGTTCATAAATAAATTGCACATACATGCATGGGACATGCATTGTACAGACAATGTATGTATGTTCGTACAAACACAAGTACTTGTATATACATGCGTACATGAACATAGATATACATTTTACATACACAAATATTTGCATAAACTGCATATATTCATTGTGTATAAATGTACATGTATACATGTACAGTGTATGTACATGTGTGCGATACTAAAATGTCTGAACGTATGCACTAGATAAAATCATATGTACATACATTTCAGTTACATTCATTTGCACGTATACAAATACGTACAAAATGCAGTACATGTTAATACGTGCAAAATGTATCTTTATAAAATACATTCTACTATCTACTGTAAAATATAATCATTTATAAGAATACAATAGTCTTGTAATCGTGTAATTAGATTACATGTAATCATGATTACATGTAATCAAATTACATGTAATCAAATTACATGTAATCATATATTTTGATTACTTGTAATCATAATTACTTGTAATCATAATTACTTGTAATCATAATTACTTGTAATCATTTTTGTTGTGATTACTTGTAATCGCAATTACTTGGAATCATGATTACAAGTAATTGATTACTGTAATCAAAACTGTAATCATGATTACAGCTGTAATCAAAATTTTTTGAAAATTGTAATCATGATTACAAGTAATTGATTACTGTAATCGACTATGTAATCATGATTACAGCTGTAATCAAACTTTCTAATCACGATTACAAGTAATTGATTACTGTAATCAATATTGTAATCATGATTACAGCTGTAATCAAAATTTTTGAAAATTGTAATCATGATTACAAGTAATTGATTACTGTAATCAAAAAATGTAATCGATTACATTTTTGGCCAACTCTACTAGATAATTAGAAAAAGTGACCATCATCTCTGTATTTACTAACATTTTGGACCTATATATTCCTGTACAAAAGACAAAGAAAGCAACTGCAAAAAAATGAGTGGGCCGTGCTAGCCCAGTAGTTAGAGAATCAGATATCTTTCCGCCTGGACAGGGGTTCTATCTGCGACTATCCACTGAGTATATACGATATATGTGCTCGTAAAATCTGTGAAACCAAAAGTCTTAAGGTCGGTCACTGAGCAGTATCATTAGTACAAAGATAGGGAGAAAAATGTCCATCCCATTTAGATGTATGTCTAAATTGAGGAAGTGGCCTCACGAATGAGAGTGGTGCTGCCATCTGTCCGCGGGGTTCTGAATCAAGACATACTTTCTCCCCTGCTGTGCTATTGTCAAACGGTAACGGCTGGCAAGCTTGACTAGTCCAAGTATCATTAGAGACGACAAACACAACACAAGGTAACCTGATGAAAAAAAATTAGCAACCTTTGTCAAGTGAAAGGCAATAAATAGCATTACAATGAAGTTTTCAAAAAGATTAAAGAAGACATTTAAAGGAAATGCTAAAGGTTGAGAATGACTTTTGTATTCCATTCCTTATAGCGTGAGATAAAATGTGTTGCCTTTTATTTCTTGGTGAGAAGTTAGGAAATAATTTATTTAAATGTGTTATTGAGTTATAAATGCAAACTAATGAGATATCCTTATAGGATCGACAGATTAAGAGAAAGCTGCATATCGTTGGTAAAATTTAAATGGCAGAAGAGCCAGAAATAGCTTCACTTGATTCAAAAAAGTTAATCAATTATTATTAAAAGTAAAGAATTTCTCCTAAGGTTCATTATAAATTTGATAAGATTTTGAGGAATAGAGTCACCTAGTAAAGATTGAAAATCAGGATAGAAATGGATGCTCAAACAGATCAAATAGAAACGAGACGGTTCAAAAAATATGTTTAATAGCGTTGACAACTTGACACTTGTGAACGATTGACTGCATGTTCAACTCTCAGAAAATACATGTGGGTGTAGCAAAACTGACGGATACGCAGAATTTGAGTTCTGCTGTCGACAGATATTATTTTACATTTTTTAAGGTAAGGGAAACCCTTCGTGATATTTGTTATCAATTTGTGCATTTTGATACTATTTTCAAGCATGTAGTGTCGAAATTTGACTCATTCGTAAAAGTCAAAAGTGCGAGATTTTTACTTACATGTTAACTGTTTTTGCACCAATATTTGCATATGCATTACCGTGTATACCAATATAGGATGGTATCCAAAAAAATAAATATCAAAACCTCTACCACATAATCATGGGATTGGTTTTCTAATATTTAGAACCAGAAGCTTTTTTTTCTTCCATGTATGAGGAACAAATGGATACCTGCAAACAACGTCATCATATTTAAATCGTATCATTTGTCAATTTGTCATTCATAATTTGCCAATCAGGCTCAACACACACGTTTGTCGTCGCTTACAGGTATCAAATTAAATCTGATTTAAATCACACAATCACTTATCTTCTTCTCAAGTTACAAGTACGCAATTGACATGAAATTACGCTCGTCGGTAGGTGAGCATTGGAGCATCAAAAGAATTGCCATGATTTACATGTACACTGATTTAAAAATCAGACTTATTTTTCCAATTTCCTAATTTTTAATTCGCTAAATGAATAAAACTTAAACATAGATTTAAAAAAATTACTTATCATAAAGTTTATAGGCATTATATAAATATTAATTTTTAATGCCATCAAATTGCTACTTATTTATCATAGAAATAGGTTTATCACTTAATTTTAAAAAAAATTATATACGAGTCTTAGTCATTGCTATATTGAAAAAAAAATCTCTTTGCAAAAAAAAAAAACTTTCGTATCGTATTTTCTACGTAATTAATTTCAATCAATTATATTCTTCTCAAATTCTTTTTAATGCCTAAATAAACATCACATTAAAGATTGATTTAAAAAAATGAAACTTGTCCGAAAAGAACCTTAATTAGACAATAATTTCCTTTTATATTTTTTCTAATTATTCTCGTGAATATAGCCGATAAAAAATTATTCTCTGAGTAGAATTAACGTTTATTGAAATAAATTATGATTTTTTTTTAAAAAAGCAATAAAAATTTTAAAAAAGAAAAAAATGATTCCTTGAGGAATAATCAAACCTTATTTTGTTCTTCTTAACTATTTTTACAAAGTATTTTCAAGTGAGTATTTTGCATTTTTTTCTCTTTAATATTTTTTTGTAAAATTATTTCAAATAAAAGCTTGAAATTTGAGTAAAATGTGGCAAATTTAACAAGATCTATCTTTCTGAATAACTTATGACCAGGAACTACGATTCTTTAGTTGTACATTTAATTTAATTGAGCTTGGTATTATATGAATTTATTAAGAAATATCTATATCTATTGAATTTTAATAAATTGGAACTTTTATTAAAGATAACGGCTTCAGGTAGGCGAATTTATAGTTTTTACCTCATTCTCTAAATAAAGTTATACTTTAAAGTACATTGTTACCTTTAATATATATAAAAAAGTCAATATACAGTTTTTGGCCAAACTATTAGACGCACTTAAAATCTGAATTATCAGGTTATACTATACAGCTTTAGTGTTTTTACGAGACTGAAACCGGTTTGTACCTTATTACGTTCGTGTATCAAATGATGAAATTAGACGATATATAATATAAATTCAACGATTATATAAATTAGACGATATATTATATAAATACAGAATATTTAATATATTAGTATATTATAATAATTAGTCCAAATTATTAGATGCACTGTAGTGTTTTAATAATTGCATGTTTTGCAGAGTTTATATGCAATATTTTTATAATTAAGCATACGTGTAATGGGTTTTTATAGAAGAGATTTCTTATATACTTCCTATTTGCATTCATTTTTAACGTATTGCATAACAATGCTAACCAATTGATACACGAACATATACAAGCGTTATCCGGTTTCAGCAGTGTAAAAGAAATAAAGCTGTAGAGTATCAACTGATAATTAAGATTTTACATAGGATCTTACATTGTGTCTAATAATTTGACCAATGACTGTATCTACAACCACAAGAAAAATTATTTATATTAATAAGAAGACTACTTATCAAAATCTGAAGAATAATTGGCAAATTTACTCAATCGATATGTCAAATTAGAGTCTCTAAAGCCATTTATTGTGCCAAAAATAATTTCTCGACAATTTCCTTTAGTTAAGATGAGTATGAAGAACCGAATAATCTGATTCATAGTTCATTTTGTAAAATCATGAATACATTTTGCAAAAAATAATTCTCTGAATATAGAAAAAGTTTTGAGAACACCTTATATAAATAATTCAGTTGAACAAATTGTCTAGAAAATTTCAAAATTCATCTTTCAAAAATCTATGATATTATTTTTACTGATTTTCTGATGATTATTGTTGATTGATTACTAATGATTGTTGCCTACCAATATATATGCCAATCATCATATACAAAACTAAAAATGTTCTGAAACTAATAACGTTATTATAGATTCATAACGTTTAAAATAATTTAATTTTGTCTACTGTTTTGATGCGAAATTCATAGCAAAAATCTTAAAATTATTTGAAGCAAAACAAAACTGAACCTTTTTTTTAATAAAATGAGTAAATATTTTAATTAAAAAAAGTTTGCAAATTTGAAGCAAATTTGCAAGCAAATTTGAAGTGTTTCAAGTTTTTAAACTAATTTTTTAAATTAAAAATTATCAAACCTTGAAAATTCATGAGAAAAATACTGAGCATTAACAAATTTAACTATACAAATGAACTAGACATTATGAATCTCAATTACTATCAAAAAACTAATAATTTCCTGTCTAAATTATTTTACCTAAGTGAGACAGATGGATAACTGAATGTTTTGAGACGAATTCTTTTTAGAATATTCGAATTATTTTACTTTAAATCGTACATTTTTTTTCAATTTTAAAACACTAAATCTTAGAAACATTAAATAATACTTATATAAGTTTGGATTCAAACCTCGCTAAATCTTTAACTTTAAAATTCAATCCAAGTTATTACATAGTAAATTAAGTAACAAAGTAACTTAAGTTGGAAGTAACATATACGGTAATATTTCTGTTACGATAACAAGAAAATAAAGAACGTTTCTTCCTTGCTTAAAAATACGAATGGAAAATAAAACACCAAAAAGCCAGAAAAACTGAATTATTATACACCCACTACTTTAAAAACCTCTCCAAATTCGTAACCCTTTTTGGAGTAATGGCTAAGTGAATAATTGATATACGGGGAAGGGTTCGAAAATATATTGGCCACAAATGAATTCCCGAAGCCATAAACAAAAGATGCCAACCATAAATCCCAATTTAACCAAATAAAGTAAAGGAGGGAAATCTTCTTAAAACAAGAGTGTTGATTGCTTTTTCACTCGTAAACAAATAAATAAATCGGCTGTAAACTAAGATGAAGCTTTTCGGCGGGAAACAAACAGCAGACGATAACGAAATAAAAATTCTTTTTGCACTGTTGCCAGTTAGAAGATCTGAAGTGTGTGATGAACGAGCTACCCATGTGATTTCATCTGCCCAATCCATCATGACTGTAGACTGGCTCAGACGACTTCATTGAGTTATGGTAGTAATGAAGGCAGAGCTACTTGTCTTTTTTTATGTATAGATATATATCTAGGCTTAGCTAGAATGCAAGCATTGTTCTTTTTATCATTGTTTCAATCCATCTGAATTTGTCTTTTCTCTGTATTATTTTTTTCGATACTTCGAGCAGATCAATCTGCAGTTTTTGAACATCTTGAAGACTGAAGCTTCCGCTTTTCAATAAAAAGAGAAGGTGCAAATCAATTTTTACTTTTAAACAATAGGTTTATGAGACATTCTGAGAGAAATATTATTCTTTTTGACGCATTTTATGCTCGATTTTGGTTTTTATATTAGTTTATAGATTAAACTATAAAGAAAGTGTTTTTCGTTCAATTTTCTTATTTTGATATAAATTTAAGGATCCTTTAAAATAAGTTAAAACTCATAAAAAATGCAAAAATTACTCATTTTCTGTAAATTCGGCACAAATTTTTAAATTATGTCGAAATTACAATTGGCTATTATTCTGCACTCAATCAAAAGTAAATAAATGCTATGAATTTTTATTGCTAGCTCTATTTTTTTTTACCTACGATTAAATGTTTCAAAGACAATTTCAATACCTTAAGAAACTGTGAAGCGCTTTTCCTCTTTAATACGGTGCTTAGATTAAACATATTTAGCGAAAATTAACTATGTGATTTGAATAATCGTTAAATTTCAGTAAGATGTAGTTCAAATTAACCCCTACTTAAGACTCCTGTAAATTACATAATCATCTGTTTCAAGGTATTTATACTGATATTCTTGTATGAAATATATTTATTAAAAAAACTGAGCTTATAAATTGAATTATAATTTCAAATTTGCCCTGAGGAAATGATGTGGCTTTTCAACTTTACACAAAGTCCGAGACTATAGCTGATTCAGTTCTCCAATTCTTTATTCATGCTATATCTATCAATGTTAATCATAATACATGTATCAATATCAATCACGCTATATGCATCAATATCAATCACGCTATATGAATCAATATTAATCATGCTATGCGTATCAATATAATTAAAAATATCAATGCTTGATGACATTGTAATTTTAATTATTTACAATGAGGATATTTTTTACAGTAATATCACAAATAAGTAAATATTTTTCTTCTGATTTTAGATAATAGATAAACATTTATTATATTGTCAATCATTAAAGGCATATGGTTGAAGACCTCTGCAGCCATGGTCAGTAACAGCAAATACTGCTCCTGCTTCTGGAAAGTTTTTTCGAATCTCTTCCGTTTGAGCTGCAGTTGTAACATAAAGAATATCCAAGTTAGGTCCGCCGAAACAGCAGGAGGTCACATGTTTGGCTGGTATGTCAACTCTTTTTAAAATAGCCTCTAAAATTACATTAATAACGGGTTGATTATTAAAAATTTTAGAAACAATGCTGTTACAGGAAATAAGTGTTGTCAACATAAACTATTAGTTTATAAAGAAATAGTAATTGGTTTAAATTTTTACTCTTTGGATTTTTCTAAAATTTGACAATTTTCGATGTCTTCAAATGAATTTATTGTAAAATTCATTCCTTGTTGCGTATTTGTCAATTAAAGGCATTATGTTTATGACATTTTAATTTAAATAACAATTACACATGTCCCTTAAATGCTATCATTTTTTAAACTCTAAGAAACATAAGCTGACCGAAATACTTTTAAGATTATATCCCACATGTGACGCACCAAATTAATTAATATGCTTGTTACAAAAAAATTAAAAATGTGTGTTCCTGAAATATCTAAATACAAATTATCAATAAATTAAAATAATCTTATTCATATTCGTGCAGACACTTGCGAAAATTATAATTTCTAAATAATCCGGAATTTTATTAAAGATTGAAGATTAGTTTTTAACTTTAAGGAATATTGGTATGAAGATGCTTATATTTTGTGATATTAGAAATGTTCCTCCTGACAATTAGAGATGGCTGGTATCTTTTGGAACAGATATTTTGTATCGGTTATTGAATCATACCTGTTACATAAATAGCATGCTGCTTCCAAAAGCCTGTTCCAAAATACTAGGCAAAAAATATATATATATGATTCAATTATGCTGTCAAAAATTTATTTTTCTACTTTCTATAATGCTTAAACTGTCTTTAAGCCATGTTTGGACATCCCTAAATGTGAAAAAACGAAAAAGTCCGTTTTTTCGTGTAATTATTACAGAATCGTAGCCAGACAATCTGAAGGGTCCTACAAGTTTTTTACTTCTGAAGAGCCTGTAGGAAAGTAGATAACTTAGAAACTAGTTAGGTTTTTGTTTAAATAATTCTAATCATTAATGCAATTTTTTTCGAACTCCTAAAAATGAAAAAGGAAAACATTTTTCTTCCATTAAAATAATTTTTTAACCCAGTTTTAAATTTATTGTCTTCACGAGTCATCTGTTACAAAAAAGACTTTCCGTTCTACCGAATTTCATAAAAAAGCAGTTAATAAATTTTTTCCAAGACCCATTGTTTCGGAACAGGTATTTGTAACAAATATGATTTTGTATCATAACAGCTGTAACCTGTTACTTGAAAATACCTGTTACGATCCACGACTGCTGATAATTGCCTGAACAGAGAGGTATAAAAGGATAAAATTTGATAATAATAGGATCTCACAAAAGATGCATTGGCATTAAGAATTCAAAGCTAAGTTCAGATTTTGTTGCAAAAAATATGACATATTGTAATGTAAGTTTTATTTTTTTAAAAAAATACTCTGTTATATTATTTTAAAAATATCATATTACCTCTGCTTTAGATTCTACCTACGAAATTTAAAACTTTTTTTTTTTAATTCTATTTTTTATAACACCATTAGAAAGCAATATAACGAATAGCGATAATATAGCAAAATTGGAAGCGGGTATACTTTACAGAATTGAATTGATCTTTAACGTAATTACTTGTTGCTGGATCGATTCGAAGAACGCATCCACCTCCGTAATGGCACACCCAAAGTTTATTTTCTGTATCTATTGTCATGCCATCAGGAAGATCAAGATCTTCAAAACCTTTTTCTTTGTTGTAATCAATTAATATTCTTCTATTACCTACAAAAATTTAAGATATTAATTATAACAGAAGTAAATAAAGCTGCAGTATATTGGATTTCTTGAATTGAATGTGAGGTTTAGTGAAGTGCAAGTTGGAAACCATTACCAAACCATACAATTTAAATAAATTACAACAAACATTACACAAATTGAGGAATAAATCAAAATTGTTTTTATGATGACATAAAACAGTCTCCTAACTAAAATGTAAAAGTAAATAAAATCCGAAATGTTGTGAGTAGAACATATGGGGCAGCAAAAACATATATATATATATTTATGAACAACGTAGAACACCATTTTTTTTTCTCAGGCTGAAAATGTGGGGACCATGAAGAAAGAGAGTTTATAAATGAATTCGGGCACAACTCTTCATAAGTTATATGATTCTCATTTTTTTTCTTATCCGTATGGGGATATATTTTCTCTAAAAAGTTGTAGGAAAGATTTTCCTGTTTTTCAAAAAAAAAATTGTTTTGTAATGTCTGAAACCTAATCATTTGTTAAAATAATGTTCCAAATTGACTTAATGTGAGGTTTAAAAGGCAGAAAGTCCAAAGAAGGCGATGCAGCATCAATATAGGTCTTTTAAGTAGTTGAAATTGTTAAGTATTACATATACGTGTTAGTAATATGCAATTATAACGCTAGTAATAAGCATACGTGTTAGTAATACATAAATGATACGCAATTAATAAAATTGTTGCAAAATTCGAAATTATAGGATATTTACTACGATCAACACAAAATTATATAAACCTCATTTTCTTCTACCATGCACACGAAAACAATTTTCAGGAAGAAAAAAAAACTACAAGCAGATCTATTACATTTACTAAAATTACGATAATTTAACAAAACAGCTGTATCAGAAAAACATATTTCCTAGAGAGAGGGGGGGGGGAATAATAGAAGCTAAAATAAATCAAAAGTAACATTATTATTAAAATTAATACATTGATAAAATTGATATATATTTAAGAGCTGCGATAACTCAGTGTATAGAGCGTTCGTCGCTTAATGAGGTGTCCCAAGTTCGAATCCTAGAGATGGCTGGTTGAGACGAATTCTGCTCCCGACGCACACCGACCGTAAAATATCCTCAATGGTAGACGGATCATGCGTTACAATCCTTTTGCCATCGTGCTAAACGTTGAAGGTTTTGGAAGTCTTCCACCCCATGTAACGCAAATGCGTGTTGTTCCATCAAGAATTCCATCACGAAGGCTAATTTGTCCAGTGCTTGATCCAGTAATACCTTTATGTTCTACGTTGGATACAAAATTGCTTGCTACAGAGATGAATATTGATAGTCGTTAACTCAGAATCGGGACGGTTGGTTTTAATATAAAATAATATATGTTGATAGAAATCAAAGTTAATAACATTAAAGTTAGTACGAAATGAAGTTTGTAAGGGAGATTAATTGAACATGACGTACAGATTGGAAGAAAACAATTTTTCTGAATAACTTTTGATTTAATGATCAGATATACTAACTAATCAGCAACTTTACTTGAAACTTCCTTCGCTGTATGTATTTCATCACGCTTCATTTTCAACACCAGCCAGTATGTCTATGTGCATAATAAAGTATTTTCAAGTAAGTCTACATACGTTAAAGTTTTACATAAATAGTTACTTAAATTGTCTCATCATTCCAGCCCCATTAAGAATCCATTTCTTAATACATAATTTTGTTGTTCGAATACCATTTCTATTATATAAAAACTTACTCGCAGTTCCTTCTTCCAAGTTATAATCATAGGCGTATATTGTTCGACAGTCTGAGTCTATGTAGTACATTGTATCGTTATTCGAAGTCCATGCCAGTCCATTAGAAATAGAAATTCCATCGAGAACTTGGGTCATTTTGTAGGTGTTGTCCATTTTAAACAGATGTCCTTTTCCATGCAATGTGCCAAGCAAATCATGGATCATCGTACCTAAAGATATAAATTAAAAAAACATGGTATTTTAAATTGATTACTCAAATGAAGGAGAAAATTGATTACTGAAATATTAATATAATTAAAGAGTGATAAAGTGTAAAACACACTTTTTTCCAACCACGCCTTTTTTTTCTATATTAGTACTTTACAAGATACCATGATTTTTACTAGATATTTAGATGATTTTTACTATACAATTCATTCAAATATTTCACCACATGGATATCCTGGTTAAATCAACTATTTAGTAAACACTAGCACTTTTTCGTGTACTCAAAATTTATAATATATTGCATAGGTACATCAATATATGGAAAATAAACAAAATTATTTATGATTTTTATTTATTTCAATGATAGTTGTAAGTAGGATGAGGATGGGACATTCTTTACAAAAATATTTTTGTTAATTTTTTTTTTCATTTTAAATCTAACTCTTAGAGCAATATTTTGACATATTCCAATGTACAAAACATGTGTATTACACTTTCTGTAAAACTGTACGTAATCATTTATTTCTGGTGTTGGAAAGTAGCTATTTATAGTAGTTATGATAGTATCTTAGTCATATAAAAGCCTGTAACTAAAATGATTCCCTGGTATGTAGTGGTATGCTAAATATAATTTTTGGAAGAATCAAAACTTTAAAAACTATGCTTTATTATTCCTTGTTTTTTTTGGGGAGGGGGACTTCTCTCTTTTCTCTTAGATATGCATTCCCTTGAAAATTTTACAGTTCTAGATGAAAACTCATGATAGAAGTTTATATCTCACTTACACATTTTTACGCAACCTAATTTCTAATCATGCACTTGAATGTCAAGAACAATCAGAAGTTATAATTTTAACGAGTATTAATCGAATTATAAAATACGAATATTAATAGAACTTTACTGTTGTCAGGTTTGATACAAAAATATTTTACACATAGTTTGGTCTTTACAATATGTTTTCTTCTTTCAAAAATAATATACGTTTACATTCAAAACCGACGAAATGAAATAGTGGAGTTGCCTTTTTACATCGTTGTATATAAATTACGTTTTCAACTACTATTTTAATTAATCTTACTGAACTGAATTCAGGGAAGCGGCAGCCCAAAAAGTTTTCTTGATCTTGGAAATATGGGTATAGGAGACGTCCGGGTGGCTGGTTAGCAGAATGCCAAACCCCCAGTGTTTTTCGAGTCGCGATGGCTCAGGGGATAGAGCGTTCGGCTTCCAATGAGGCGAACCGGGTTCAAATCCCAGTCGATACGAATCCCGCATCCGGCTTGCACCAACCACAGTGCTGACGTGAAATATCTTCAGTGGTAGACGGATCATGAGTTACAGTCCCCTTGCCGTCAGGCTAACCGTGAGAGGTTCTCATGCTCTTCTTTCCATGTAACGCAAATACGGGTTGGCTCCTTCAAAAAGTCCTCCACGAAGGTAAATGTGTCTCAATACTCGATCCAGGAGTTCCCTTGTCTTCTGGATTGGGTTCAAAATTACAGGGCTACGGAATGGAACATTGGTAGTCGTAAACCCATAAAATTGAGTCTGCTGCTCAACGACGGTTATAAAAAATATATACAGTTAGTCAATAAAGTCTGCGTACAGACTGGTTATTAAATTAAAAAAGCACTTTAAACATCGAAGAAACATTTTAATCAGTTTGATTTTTTTTCCTGTAATAGCTACAATTGTAAGCCACAATAAAGAGCAAAAATTAAAGTGCAATATTTTAAAAACTTTTTCAAAAATAAATTTTTACGAAAAAAACACAGCAATACACTCCAATAAAGTCTGCGTACACTTAAGAAAAAAATGAAAAATAAAAGTTTTTAGCGTTATTTTAATTTTTTGCTGCGTACCCTTTATTTTTCAAAACAGTTTGAAGACGTCTAGGCATTGACTGGACTAGTTTCTGTGCATCATCTGACGCAAATTTTACCCATTCTTCCTGCAATTTGCATATTAACTCATTTCGGGAAGTAATATTGCGTTTTCGAATTCGTTTGTCCAATTTTGACCACAAATGTTCAATCAGGTTAAGGTCTGGTGACAGTGGAGGAGTTGGTAATTGTCGCGGAGTGTGATAGAGAAGATATTCCTTCACAATTTTAGCAGTATGTTTAGGGTCGTTGTCTTGTTGGAAAATAAAGGTATTAGAAATGTTTAAATTTCGAGCACTTTCTGGTAGATTTTTCTTCAAAATATCCAAATAAACATACCTGTCCATGACTTTATCAATAATATGCAAATTTCCAACTCCATTGGAAGACATACACCCCATACCATCACTCCAGCAGCTCTATGTTTAACAGTTGGATTTAAATTTCTCAGGTTCAGTTCTGTTCCTGGTTTTCTCAATACAATAGGGTGGCCATTGATTTTAAATATTGTAAATTTACTTTCATATGACGAAATTGCACGGTTCCAATAATCTTCCGAGGAGTTCAAATAAGTTTTTGCGAAAACAATTCTTTTCATTCGATTCGTTTTAGAAATGTATGGCTCAGACCTAGATTTGCGTCCGTGATAATTTGCCTTTCGCAGTACTTTTCTTACAGTTTCAGGGGGAATTTCCTTATTGCTTGTTAAAAAAAATATCTTTTGTTGTACTTACAGCAGAAAGTTAAGGATTTTGTTTAATTCGCAAAAGAATTTTTCTTTCTTCTCTCTGAGTGAGCTTCTTAGGTCTTCCACATCTTGGTTTTACAGCAAGATTTCCAGTATCAAGGTAGTTCTGAATAACTCTTTGCACACTAGAATGAGGACTCCCAACCATTTCACCAATATAGCGAAGAATTTTACCTTCATCTCTCAATTTTATAATTAACTGTCTTGTAGCTAAAGGAATTTCCTTATTAAGTGACATTTTCGTCAAAGAAAATAGCACTAACAACTTCCCATTAACTCGAAAGCCTCGTAACCCTCCCATTAACTTGAAAGTGCATTCTCAAGTTTGAAGTTTAAAATTAAGATAAGAAATTCACCACCCCTTCTGGCTTGTACGCAAACTTTATTGGCCTTGATTTTTGTCCAATTATCTTTCAAAAATTAGTGTGCATAAATTATTGGGCATGAAAATATTTCTGTCAAATAATTTTAAATTTACTAACTGACGTTAAGGATTTAAAATAATAAAATTTCAAAAAACCATTTTTTTCGCCCTTTAAATTCGAGTTTTATATTACTTTCGTTAATGTACGCAGACTTTTGTGACTAACTGTATATATATAAAACCCAGCGTTTAGATGCATAATAAGCATGCGTAATAAGTACTCATTTTATCGGCTCACTGAAGGAATGAAAGGCTGAGTTAACCTAACCTAAAAATAATAAATAAAAATTTAAACGTATAAAAGTCAAATATTTTATACCCTAACCTGCCCAAAGTCTTCCTTTTGCATCACATTTTCCATCATTAAAACGAATTTTAGGATCCTCATAATCAACTTGAGTAAGTAACTCACTGTGAAGAGTATTGAAATTCAATTTTTTTATATGTTGTTTGGAGGCAATAAGAAGAGTTGAAGGATCAGATTGGAAAGGAATAGCAAAACTAGTGAAACCACCTAGAAGAAAAATTTCATTAAATGAAGTATACTAATGAAATATGCAAGTTATTTTTTAATTGCAGCTCTTTTCTTTTAACAATAAAGATGCTTTTTTGATTCACACATGAAAAATTGAAAAAGACTTCCAAACTGAGTATTTTTCTTCCATTTTTAAATTTATTGACATTCTCAAATTTTTTTTTAAAAATGATATTAATAACAGGTTATTATAAGGCATAGGACAAAACATTCTATTGCATTTCTAGACATTTTTTTAAGAAAGCATGTTTAAAATTGAAAAGGTTGGAAAATATGGTTCGTTTGATATTTTAATAAATTATTATGTTTTCAAAAACGTCCTGTTAAGTACTAGTCTCCAGCATTAATTATTTTCTTTAATTTCAGTCTTAAATAAAGGTCCTTTTATAAAGCCCTTACCTCTTTTATTTCCAAGTAAAAGTCTTATGAATGCAACAATTTTTTTATCTGCAGAACATTAATCAAGGTATTAGCTCTTCTATTTTCATAAACTATGAAAATTTAATTTTTTCATGAAATTTCAAATTGAAAGTAATATTTATACAAAGGAATGGAGAGAACCAAAGTTTTCGTAATGTAGCTGAGCGTATTTGAATCCTGACTATAGAAACAGGGAATTCGTATACTGGATTGCAGCATGCTAAACTCCTGTGACAGATGTTAATCATGAGTCATTAACCATTGCACCCACAACTTGGTTTATAAATATTAATTTAGGTTTGTAAATAGTGATTTATATAATTGAGTTCATTAATAATTGAGTAAAGTTAATGTACGAAAACAATCCTATGACTAATGTCCCTTCAGATATCAAACACAAAAAAACCGCTTTTTTTTCTATTCTTCTTTTAAGAAGTCAAACTCTTATTTTTTAATATAATCGCCAATTATCATAATCAGTTTTGTAGATGCCGTTAAAGATTTTGTTAGGACCAGCTCGAAAATGCTGAGCATCAAATTTCTCTTTTCATTAGCGTTTCAGACAACAAAGCAACTAAGATAACACTGCAACAAGGATATTCTCCTATACTTTCATGACACGTGTCTGATAAGAAGTAGATAACGAAGTTCTTAAATGCATACCATAAATGAATTATTGGATAAAAACGAGTTACAAAAAAAAACGAACTCTTACTAGTATTAAAGTAAAATTTTTTCAGTTATATTTCTCTATATGTCATAAAACGGTAACTTAAGTCTTACAATATTATGTATTCCTATTGAAGAAAATTATGCAATCTTATGTTCCCCAATAAATAAAAAAAATGATTTAGATACATCTAACCATCATCATTATAAAATGAATAAAAATCATAATTTTTTAACACTGGAAAGACTGAAATACCTATGTTGCCCAAAAGCTGACAAAATGACTGCATTGTGAAAGAATAACTAATGTATAAAGAAATTTGCTCGAAATTAATTTTTAATATTTTTGATATTATTTTCAGTTATATTATAAGTTATTAGTAAATATCAACAATAAAAATAATTAGAAAAGTCACAAAATTCTAAGAAAAGTTATGTCATTATATGCATCATTGTTTATCTAATTGAAATTAAAAAGCAGTCAAAATGACTTCCTTGAGCAATCTAGTGTTAAAAAACCAGGAAGCTCTGTTTTGTTTGCTTCCTTTGACAATCCGCGTAGTTGCTTCTTATTTATCACTACAGTTTATTCTACGGTTTATTCTTTGGCTATTCTTTACAAAAACTAAGATTAGATTATCATCGGTTATATTTTTAGAATAACTAATATCTGATAAATCAATAACATGGAAAATAGGCCCCTTTTTCTCGAGAACTATTACTCAGTGAATTCGGGTCGGCCCATAACGAGGTCGTGTTGTTGAAAAACAGTTCCTGTCCATAAGCGTATTCGTTTTTTCTCAGAATAAGCTTTAATAGACAATAGTCGAAAAAAATTGAATTGTAAGGTATATATATACATATTATATCATATAGTTCCAGGGAAATTGAATTTCAAATATCTGCGAATTATTATTGTATATTTTAAAAATTTGTATTTTAGAATATGAAATTAGATTCGTTAAAATGATGTAAAAATTTGTCTACTTTACAATTCAAAATCTTTTCGACTGGTATTAAGTAAAATAATAAAAGTAATAAATAATTATTAAACAGACAGATAATTTTATAATTTGGTGCAAAAAATTTTTAGATCGCTTAAAGTGTTCGAGATTTAGGGAAATAAGAAAAAAGTAAAATTAACATTAAGGGGTCCGAACTTTGAACCACTCTCCTGCCAAAACTATTGATATCTTTTCCAGATTGCCGCCACTTCCTATGTTTTGGAGGTCAGGAATCATAATCCATCGGGGAAGAAAGGTATGTTTATTCAGAGAAATTTCAAATTTTTGTCTGATTTCGTAATTTAAAATATCGTTTGCATTAATTAATTAGCATAATTGAGGTTACCTCCTCGAACCCTTAAGGTTGGTACAGCAAAATCCGATTAGATGAAAAGTTATAAGGCAATTGCTTTTTCGGCAACCATTTAATTTATTTTCGTTTGTGCAATGTTTTTATTTTCCTTGCGGAAAAAAGCAATAAATCTGATTTAAATCCAGTGATTGAATTACCTATATCCAACTACCTATTAGTTTATTGCATTCAAAGAAAATAAAAAAACAATTTTAATGAATAAAACGTAAGGAAAAAGACATTTACAGGTTTTTATATACCATCTTCAATGCACCATAGAGTTTGCTCATGAGCTATCATTTAAATAGCGATACTTGCGTAAATAAAACCCTTCATGTGTGCATAGGCGTATCCTGAAGGAGGTGGGCACATATACTTATACTTATATTTATTATATACTTATATTTATTTATAAATCTGCGTACACATAAAAAGTAAATATGCATGTACACCGAAGAGCCATTACATTATGACCACCCTGCTAATAACATGTAGGACCACCTTTAGCCCTCAAAACTGCTAGCACCTGCAGTGGCATTGATTCCACAAGGTGCTGATAGGTAGTCTGAGGTATCTGGTACCAAGCGCTCACCAACTGGTCCTGCAATTCCCTCACATTGCGAGGGGGTAGCATGGCAGCACGAATTTAGTTTTCCAAGTAGGACCACAAATGCTCTATTGGATTAAGGTCAGGTGAATTTGGGGGCCAGGACATGACTTAAAAGTCACTGGAATGTTCCTCGAACCAATCCATGACGATTCGACCCTTATGAGATAGTGCATTATCCTGTTGGTAAACACCATCCCCCGCAGGAAAAACTGTTGCCATGAATGGGTGAACCTGGTTTGCAACTATGTTCAAGTAGCTTACAGACGTCAGGGATTGTTCTATGAGGATTATGGGCCCTAATGTGCCCCATGAAAGCATTGTTTCTGGGCGAGAAACCATGAAAACCTGGGCGAGTCCATTGTTATAGATGGAGGGTGGTCATAATGTAATGGCTCTTCGGTGTATATACGCAGCACTTAAAATAAACGAACAGTATTTCAAAACAGAAAACAAGTGTCAAAACAAAAACAGATTTCAAGCAAGTGCGCCCCCCCCCTCTTAAGATAGGCTTATGACTTCATGCCCAAGCAAACCGCGCAGAAAAAAATTCATACTAGTTGAATTCTGGCAACAAAACCTAAAAGATATGGTGACATTTCAAGCCTAGCCAGGTGCAAGCAAACGTCTTTGAGTAACTTAAACCTATGTCGAAATAAAATTAAAAATTCTACTTCATATATATATATATATATATATATATATATATATATATATATATATATATATATATATATATATATATATATATATATATATATATATATATATATATATATATATATATATATATATATACATACATACTGTAGTACGAAATTTTGTTGCGGTTTTAGCGATATAATATCAGAAAGCACTTTTGTGGCTATAACCGCATGGATTGAGAGAGAGATTTACTTGGTTATTTCATTTTTAGTTTTATAAATTAAAAAAAATTTCAAATTATTAAAATTAATTATTTCTTCGAAAACTATTTCATTGTTTTTTATTAAACTTTTCGAGTTCATTTCGATATACGGAGGTTAAACACACTTTACACATTCATTTTTGACCGCTTATTTTTAATCGTGAAATGGTTATATGGAGTTATTCTATTGATATTGAATGTGTTTTAAGTTAAGTAGAAATAGGTTTACTACACAAATTCTGAATAAAATTTCAAAATTTTAGAATAATTTACCTTTATGAATTTATCTTTATGTCCATGTTCATATTTGAATAAGAGTAGCACAAATAAAAAGCAGACACACATGATTACGTCAACATGCAGCTCAACTTTTCAAGTTTACAATTAAAAGAGTGCACTGCAGGTTGTGTATAGCTGATTATGCAGCTCTAATGAGAGCATTTTAAGTAAATGTAAAATCTTGCTAAGATGAATGCGTGCAGATCAGAAAAATGAGCGTTATACAAACACTCATTGTTTAAGATTCACTGTTTATGGTGAACACAGTCAAGGACTAATGCCAATGAACTAATGATAAAGAATTTCAGAAATTCAATATTAAATCTCTTGAGACACAAAGCAAGAAAACTAAATGATTTTCCATTGTTCCCATTGCTACTGTTAAGTAAGTTGAGGATTTATGACACCTGTCTCATATGAGTAAAGGAATAGTACAATCCCCGTCTGTTCTGGTGCATCTTTTTTATCTTAACTTTACATTCACTCCAAATACTCTCATGTGAGCTCATCCATCAGTTATATTCAATTTACAATCCCATCTTATTATCTACCTTTATTACCCAGAGTGGGGATATTACTGTTGCTAGTAATTAGAGTAATGCATTATAATTGAAGGCCTCTTTTGAACGGTGATTAAATTGGAATCAATTATTATGACCCTTCTATGGAAAGAGTTAATTTCAAATTTAATGTCATAGAAGTCATTTCTTCATTCTTCCATCTTATTTCAAAAACCAAACAAAAAAACAGAAGAAATGGGACAAGAAACTAAAAACAATACATTTATTCCACGGAAAGATTCTTTATCTTATAATAAACAAAGTTGGAATTAGGCCTTTATTTATAAAAAGGTTTTGAATTATTAATAGAAATGTGTGATAATTCAGTTTTAATTACGAAAAATAATTTTCAACAAATACTGTCATCTTCAATAAAAAAAAAATTCATGCAAATTTATGAGACTAAATACATTTCTCTTCTGTTGGCATACTTATAGAATACAAGCGTTCAGCTTTATTCTAAAGTCAAGCATTAAAAGCATATGGTTGAAGACCTCTACAACCATGGTCAGTAACAGCAAATATTGCTCCTGCATCTGGAGAGGTTTTTCGGACTTCTTCTGTACGAGCTGCAGTTGTTACGTATAGGATGTCCAAGTTAGGTCCACCAAAGCAGCAAGAGGTAACCTGTTTAGCTGGTAAATCAACTCTTCTCAAAATTGTTTCTAAAAATAGAATTTATTCCAAGATTATTAGAAACAAATTGTTACAAAGTAACAGAAAGAATTCTTATCAATATAACACAATGGAGACAGTAAAAGTAAAGCATTCCTACAAAAGTACGTTGTGGACCATTACATTAAGGCTCCGCAATTCCATAACTGACGGCATGATTGAACTGAATTGAATTTAATTAAATGTAGGATTTAATGACGCAAGTTCCACTAAAGGACATGCTTCACCAAACAAACGATTTCAAATACAAAGATTATGCGATTTACGTAAACTTTAGGCCCAAGAACCATATTTATAGCTATATCGCGCCTCAATGTTAGCTAACATCAAAATCACTTAGTTAGAATGTGGCTATAATATTTTATTCTATGTAGTTTAGAAATAATATCTAATTTTGTGGTTTTGCATCGATTACATGCCAACTGATTACAATTTTTTCCTTCCTGCGGATATTCTGTGAATCGAATCGCAATATTCGATCTTTTAAATGTTGAAATCATATATACTTGTTAGATTTAATAAATTTCTTTTAATATAAATTTTGTTTTCAAATGTAGAATCTATTTTTTTATTGTTAATTGTACATCACTATTAATAAATAAAAAGAACATTAAATCACACATTTGAACAAAAAGTTCTGTAACACGTTTTATAAAATTTGATTTTTTGAACAATTTTCGTAACTTTTTCCGTCGTGTTGAAAAAGAATTGTACCCTTAATTTTAAACATGGAAAATTGCCTGTCCATGAATGTTTTTTATCATATTTATGCTTAAAAAATCATAAGTAAGAGGCCAGAAGAATGAAGCTAAATTTTACTGAGCAACTAACATTATTTCTTTACTGCAGTTTCATAAAAGATAAGTTGTTTAAAACTGTAGTATACTTACTTGTTGTTGGATCTATGCGAAGAACACATCCACCTCCATAAAAGCATACCCAGAGTTTATTTTCTGTATCTATTGTCATACCATCTGGTAAACCAAGGTTTTCAAAACCTTTTTCTTTGTTGCAATCAATTAATATTCTTTTGTTAGCTGAAAAGTTTAAGAGAATGAGTAAATACTAAATTTCAGAATGTTATCTTGAAAAAAGAGGAAGAAAGGATAATAAAGTACTTTTTTTTTCTACGTCTCTTTTTGATTAAAATACACATAAACCATTCATAGATATTTTCATGCAAAAAAAAATTTTTTTAATTTTAATTTTCTTGCCCCATTTCGTGGAAATAACTCATTTGTATTTTATTATCCTTTTTCTTAACTGATATATTGAAATTAAAACCTACATATTAATCCCTCTTCTAAGTTAAAATCATAGGCGTATATTGTTCGACAGTCTGAGTCTATGTAGTACATAGTATCGTTATTCGAAGTCCATGCCAATCCATTAGAAATAGAAATTCCCTCATCAACTTGCGTCATTTTGCATGTGTTGTCCATTTTAAACAAATGTCCTTCTTTATGTAATGCTCCAATAACACCTGTTATCATTGTACCTATATAAATAAAAAAAGCTGTTTAATATTAATTACTAAAAGAATCAAGTGATTCTCAAAAATAGCTTATTTTTAGCCAGTAATCTGTGCAATTTTTTATTTCGTGCTGAATATAAAAATTTAAATTCTTAAAAATTTGAAGAAAAAAAAATTACACATTGTATTATATACAGCGAAAATACAATAAATTAGTCAATAAATGATTACTGATAATTACTTTTGATGATGTTATATATTAATTGTGCTCAGAATGATGTTATATATCATTATGATGTTACATATTAATTGTGCTCAGAATGATGTTATATATCATTATGATGTTATATATTAATTGTGCTCATGGTGTTACACCTAATCATTTTTTTTTAAAGTATACGCTGATAGACCATATATTTATGACTGATTAACAGTTTTATGCAAGTGAATTGTTATTCACAGTTTCGCCGCAAGAGAGTAAAATTCAAAAACAGTTATTTTTTTTATTTTTTTAGGTATTACATTTTTAATAGGTTTTTTTTTTCGTACAGAAAATGAAATCAACAAGAAAAATCGCTCAAGGAAAGTGAAAAAATTAATTTAAGTTTTGTTGAGATATTTTTAAAAAATAATTTTTTCAATAGAACACTTTAAATATAATATAATAGTAAACATGATTAAGCATAATTATAGCTTAACTTAATTAACTTAAGCATAATTATAACTTAGTAAGAAATGGTTTAATAAAATGTTGAAAACTTACCAGTCCAAAGTCTTCCTTTAGCATCGCACTTGCCATCATTAATACGAAATTTAGGATCATTGTAATTAACTTTGGTCAGAAACTCTGTGTTACCAGCATTGAAATTCAGCTTCTTGATTTCTTGTGTCGAAGAAATAAGGAGATTTGATGGATCAGATTGATAAGGGATAGCAAAACTAATAATACCCTCTAAAATTAAAAAGAAAACATGCACAAATTTTGCGATTTAATTATAAATAAATTTTATTTTTCAATCATCGGTAAATATCGCATAAGCGAATGCTAAAATCAAATTGCGTGCGTGAATGCAGCACCATTAAGAATAGATAAGCAAATATTTATTTTATTAGACTCCTTCTCTCATTCATTAATTCGCCTATCTCTTGATTCGCCTATCCACTGATACGCCCAGTTAATACACTGACTAGCAGACTAATTCCCCAATTTTTTAAAAATATTGACTCGCTTTATTTCTACCCTTACTTAAACATTATATCACGAAGTATTTATAGTATAGGTTATCATAGTCACGCATACTAGTAATGTCTATACACATTTCTCTTAAGTACACCAGAAACTCGGGTATTTCTCTGTCTATTGGCAACGCTACAGTTATTATTAATTTTTTTTATTTCAGGTTGACTTAAGTAATAATTTAAGTAGTACTGAATATTTAATTATTATGTATTTAATTATTATGTATTTATTTAGAATATTTTTTTTATTTTTACAAAAAAGAAACTTATTTATGAAGTGTATATTTATATTTCTTTTTTATCCTTCCTAAAATAAAAGTACAAATTTTAAATATAAACAGTGGTACATATTACCATACCAATAATTAGTGACGGAACAATGAGCAATGACATATAGATGTTATACGATACTCAAGTTATGGCTCGAGAGATGCGTGAGGAAGTAGTACTGCACGTAAAGCAGTATTTTGATGAGTTTTGTATCTTATCTAACCACAGAGGTGGAAATAATTTTAAAACTTCTGCTGTATACTATGCTTACATGTCCCGAACTTATACTTACAGTAATTTGTATGATTTCCTGGCTACCGGACAGATTTTAAATTATTACTAAAATTCAATGCGTAATGAGCTTTGACAATAAGGCGGGCATCTCTTGAAAACAGCTAAAATTGAAATCAAAGTACTTCCGCTCTGGCAACAGCTAGACCAAATAAGATGGTGGAGGTTTTGACATATTAGAATATTAAAATACAGTTCTGTTGCACATTCGGCTTGGTTACCATTAAGAGTTTATAGTTAATGATAATTTTGAAAGACAACCACGCTGGTAGCCAAATGCGGCTAGTACTTTTAATTCTAAATAAATTTAAAATTAACCGTGCGTACAAGAAACAAATTAAGCACATACGATTCGAGTCGTTGTGGCTGAAGGGATCCAAATAAAGTGACTTGGGTTCAAATCCAATGGCTAGTTGATAAGGATTTCGCACCCGACCTGCAACGACCACAGTGCAGACGCAAAATATCCTCAGTGGTTAACGGATCGTGGGTTAGAGTCCTGTTTACGTGAGGATAACCTTGGGAGTTTTTGTGGTTTTCCTCTCCAAGTAACGCAAATGCGGGTCGGTTCCATCAAAAAATCCTCCACGGAGGCAAATTTCTCCCAATACTTGATCAAGGTGATTCCTGGTTTTCTACATCGGATTCAAAATTTCAAAGCTCCGGAGATAAACATTGATAATCGTAAACCCAACAGACACTTTTTCCTACTAGCGATTAATTTGTAACTTTTGTAATTGTAACATTTTATCAATTAATTATAAAGAATAATTCACTGAATATATAACTTAATTATAATAGTTTATAATTACAAGGAAAAATATTTATGAAGGTAAAAAATTCTATTCAAGTACCCTTCTTCACATTTATAATATATAAATATCTATATTTTTGAGACAATTGGATTTTGTCGCGTGACCACAATCTGAAAGTACACACAAAAAATATACTTCAAAATACAAAAAAATTAAAATTAACTAAAGATGTCAATTAGGTTTAATTGAATTTTTAAAAAAATCGAATTCGTGAATTTATTTTCTGCTAAACAAACAACATATTTTCGGGTAAATATCGCATTTTCTGTCCTAGGATCTCAGCAGATTAAGCAAAATATTATTTCCGTGTCTCATTAAATTTACGAAATTTAAGCGTATACTGTAATTAACTTAAAAGAGCATTCGAGTTATGAGAGGTATTGCTTGCAATAACTTAGATATATTAAATTTAAGGAGAAAAAACATTTCTAGATTTGAATTTCAAAGTGATTACAACTGAAACTAGTGATTTAAGCCAATATAATTTTTTTTCAAAATTCTGTTACATTTCCAATAAAAACAATGTATACAAGAGCGGTTTATTAATATTTAGATGCAAATAAATATTTCTGAAATATTTCTTATGTATATCTTGTATTTAAAACGTGTGCCAGTTGAAGAAGAAAAACCTTGTTGAAGCACTAAAATGAATATAAATAATTAAATGAAATAGGTATTTGTAAATAGACTCGTTACCAGAATGAACAACAATCTCGGTTTCTCCTGTGGATGGATTCAGCCGGCAAGTTTCCCCTGCATCAATGTCCACAAAATAAAGGCGTTGGTTTCTGTTGTCCCAGTGGGGTCCTTCGCCCAAAGCGAAACGTTTTTTAGATACTCTAGAAACACTCATGCTTCGTGAATGGCAAAGATAACACTGAAGTCAGTTTGTAACAAGGATATTCTCCTACACTTTCATGACACGTGTCTGATAAGAAGTAGATAAAGAAGTTCTTGAATGCATACGATAAATGAATTATTGGATAAAAACGAGTTACAAAAAAGCAAACTCTTATTAGTATTAAAATAAAACTTTTTCAATAATATTTCTCTATATATCATGAAACGGAATGTCCTATATTATTATGCATTCCTATTTAAAAAAAATTATAATTTTATGTTCCCCAATAAATAAATAAAAATGTTTTAGATACATCTACCCATCATCATCATAAAATTAACATAAATTATAATTTTCCCCTTTTGGTTCTTACATCAAACCAAGTAGTTGCATCTCATTCATCATCAAAGATCAAGAGGAGAGAATGGCTTATTATTTGGCTGTTCTTTACAAAAAACTAATATTAGATTACCATCCGTTATATTTTTAGGACTACTAGTTTTTGGTTAATAACATGAAATAAATAGGTCCCTTTTCCTCGAGAGTTATTACTCAGTGAAGATGGGCTGGCACATCACTCGATCGTATTATAGAAAAACAGTTCCTGTCCATACGCAAATTGTTTTTTCTCAGAGTAAGCTTTCAAAGACAATAGTCGAAAAGATTTTGAATCGGATTCTGGTAACAAAACCTAAAAGATTAGTTGACATTTTACGCTTGCCCGGGCTCAAGCAAAAAGTCGTTGAATAAGATAACGATAACATATATATATATATATATATATATATATATATATATATATATATATATATATATATATATATATATATATATATATATATATATATTTGTTAAAATGTTTGAATTAAGTGAGACTTAAAGATACAACTAACTGAATATGATTACATAACATTTAATTACTCATTATTTTATCATAAATATGCTTTTGTTTTCTCGTTTGAACACTGAATTATAATATTATTTGAAAATTGTCATTTGTTTATTCAGTGTAAAAACAAATTATTAAATAATTGCAATAAAATTTTAAGTTTTTGTTAGAATCCTTATCACATTTATCGCAAATTAATCTGTAATATATCTAGAAATAAATTTATATTTAATTTATACGAGGTGGGGGTCACAAAAAGATATCATTACTCGTCCAAGATTTAACAAAATAATAAGTTCCAAAATTGATATTTTATTTAAACCGAACAAAAGGAATCTTTAAATTCTTAAACTAATTATGAATTATTGTTATCCCACCCAGTTTAGCTTAGCAAATATGAATAGGTAACATTGAAATTTTCTTTCATCTCGTTCAAATTCAATTTAACCTGAACACTAACAAGTCTTTTTCTCCGACTAAACGATTACAAAATTTCAGTAATAAATTTTATCAGATTGGCGCAACAAGCAGGAAATCCACTAAAAATTTTGGATTTGGGAATGGAGAATTTTTTTTCTTTTGGATTTTATTCTGATGTAACTTATCAGCATTTTACAATGCTTTTACAGAGTTATTTCTTCATTTCTCTATCTTATTTCAAATAGCAAACAGAAAGGCGCAAGAAATGAGACAAGAAACTAAAAACACTACATTCATTCGACTTTAAGACTTTTTATCTTATAATGAACAAAGGTGGAGCTAAGCCTTGATTCAAAAAAAGAGTTTATATTTAATAACAGAAATTTAAGATAATGCGGTTTCAATTATTAAGTAATCTTTTCAACAAATACAGGCACCTTCCATAAGAAATTAAACCAAATTGTTGACAGCATACATTTCTCTTCTGTGTATATACTTTTAGAATACAAGCGTTCAGCTTTATTCTAAAGTCAAGCATTAAAAGTATAAGGTTGAAGACCTCTACAGCCATGGTCAGTAACAGCAAATATTGCTCCTGCTTCTGGATTGGTTTTTCGGACTTCTTCTGTACGAGCTGCAGTTGTTACGTATAGGATGTCCAAGTTAGGTCCACCAAAGCAGCAGGAGGTAACCTTTACAACTGGTAAATCAACTCTTCTCAAAATTGTTTCTAAAAATATGATTTATTCAAAGATTATAAGAAACAAACTGTTACAAAGTAACAGAAAAAATTCGTATCAATTTAACACTGTAAAAGTAAAGCATTCCTACAAAAATACGTTGTGAACCAGGGATATCATGATGTTAGGGCTCCGCAATTCTTTAACTAACGGCATGATTGAATCAAATTTAATTTAATTAAATGAGGGGTTTAATGTCACGAGTTCCACAAAAGGACATGCTGCACCATACAAATGATTACAAATACAAAGGCATGATTGAAGCGTTGCACACAAATCGCATTTACTTTGCAGTAATTTTAATGATCGGTTTTTAAACATCAAAATATTTAAGAATACACTTTACATTCTTTTGTTATGAATTCACTTCTGTTGGGGAGCGATACGTAAGCTTTAAGCCAAAGAATCATACTTATTGCTATATCGTGCCTAAATGTTGTCTAAAATCAGTATTACTTAGTTATAATGTGACATTTTATGGTTTTTTGTCAATTACATGTTAAATGAAGACAATTTTTCTTCCATGCGGATGTTTTGTGAATCGAATAATCGATATATATTCGATCATTTAAATGTTGAAATCATATATCCTTGTTAGATTTAATCAATTCGTATATACATTTAGATTTAGAATGTAGAATCTATTTTTTACTGTATATGACTATTAATGAAAAAAAAGAACATTAAAAAACTCATTTGAATAAGTTCTGTAACACGTTTTATAAAGATTTCTTTTTTGAACAATTTCCGTAACTTTTTCCGTCATGTTGAAAAAGAATTGTACGTTAATTTTAACCATGGAAAATTGCTAATCCATGAGTGTTTTTTATCATATTTAAGTTTGAAAAAGCCAAAAGTTAAGAGGCCGGAAGAATAAAGCCAAATTTTTCTGAACAACTAACTTTATTTCTTCACTGCTTTTGTAAAGGTACACCAAAACGTACTAAAAATATATTGGTTTTATGAAGGATAAGTTGTTAAAAACTGTAGTATACTTACTTGTTGTCGGATCTATGCGAAGAACACATCCACCTCCAGAAAAGCATACCCAGATTTTATTTTCTGTATCTATTGTCATACCATCTGGTAAACCAGCGATGTTTTCAAAGCCTTTTTCTTTGTTGCAATCAATTAATATTCTTTTGTTAGCTGAAAAGTTTAAGAGAATGAGTAAATACTAAATTTCTGAATGTTATCATGAAAAAAAAAAGAAGAAAGGATAATAAAGTACTTTTTTTTTTCATTTTGCTACGTTCCTTTTTGATTAAAACACACGCATAAACCCTTCACAGATATTTTCATAAAAAAAATTGTTTAAAAAATTTTAATTTTCTTGCCCCATTTCGTGGAAATAACTCATTTGTATTTTATTATCCTTTTTCATAACTGATATATTGGAATTAAAGCCTACATATTACTCCCTCTTCTAAGTTAAAATCATAGGCGTATATTGTTCGACAGTCTGAGTCTATGTAGTACATAGTATCATTACTGCAATTCCATGTCAGTCCATTAGAAAGAGAAATTCCCTCATCAACTTGTGTCATTTTGTATGTGTTGTCCATCTTAAACAGATGTCCTTCTTTATGTAATGTTCCAACTACACCTGTTATCATTGTACCTATATGAATAAAAAGCTATTTAATATTAATTGCTAAAAGAATCAAGTGATGCACAAAAATAGCTTATTTTTAGACAGTAATCTGTTCAAATTTTATTTCGTGTTGGATATAAAAAAAATTGAAGAAAAAAATTACACATTATATTCTATGTAGTGAAAGTCCAATTAATTGATCAATAATTGATTGCTGTTAATTACTTGTTATGCAACATTAATTGTGCTCAGAATTCGTGGTGTTACGTCCAATCATTTTTTTTGAAGTATACACTGATAGACCATATATTTATGACTGATTAACAGTTTTATGCAAGTGAATTGTTATTCACAGTGTCGCCGCAAGTGAATAAAATTGAATGTGGGTTTAAAAACATTTTGCAGCTAGGGTATACAATTGTACTGGTATACTTAAATTACTTGATTGAATGTGAGGTATAATACCACAACGCCCATAATATGGCACATTTCGCCAAATGAACAATTGATCATCTTTTAGGACCTTTATTTCATATGGAAGGTAGTCTGAAAAAATCATTTTATCTAAATATCCTACACAAGCACTTCCTTTAATATCGATGATTTAGTCTAATAGTGAGCAGTATTTTCAACGGAATTGTGCATCCCACCATACTACTAGCATATTTTGGACGAACAGGAGGGAGACTTCCGCACACTGCGTTGGCTTCCACAATCCCCGAATCAGAATCATAGAGAAGTTTTGGCTGATAAGTTTAAATGAGCAATAGAAAAACATATTTTAAATGTTTAAAACGAAAATAATTTTTTAAATTTTATAGGTATTACATTTTTTAATATGCATTTCTTTTCGTACAAAAATAAAATCAACATCAAAAATCTCTGAAGGACAGTAAAAAAAATAGTACAAGTGGGGTTGAGATATTTTAAAACAAAATATTTTTTTTTTAATGGAACACTTTAAATATAATATAATAGTAAACATAATTTAGCATAATTATAACTTAGTAAGAAATGGTTTAATAAAATATCTTAAAAACTTACCAGACCAAAGTCTTCCTTTAGCATCGCACTTGCCATCATTAAAACGAAACTTAGGATTTTTGTAATTAACTTTAGTAAGAAACTCTGTGTAACCAGTATCGAAATTCAGCTTCTTGATTTCTTGTGTCGAAGAAATAAGGAGATTAGACGGATCAGATTGATAAGGGATAGCAAAACCAATAATACCCTCTAAAATTGAAAAAAACATGCACAAATTTTGCAATTCAATTATAAATAAATTGTATTTTTCAATTGTAGGTAAATATTGCATAAGCGAATGCTAAAATCAAATTGCGTGTACGAATGCCGTTCCATTAAGAATAGATAAGCAAATATTCTTTTTATTAGACTCTTTCTCTCATTCATTAATTCGCATATCTTTTGATTCGCCTATCCACTGATACGCCTAGTTAATACACTGACACACTAGCAGACTATTTTTTCTAAAAATATTGACTCCATTTCTACCCTTACTTACTCACTATATCACGAAGTATTCATAGTATAGGTTATCATAACCACGCATACATATACACATTTCTCTCAAGTGACACCATAAACTCAAGTATTTCTCAACCTATTGGCAACACTACAGTTATTATTCATTTTTTTTTTGGTTGTCTTGAGTAATAATTTAAGTAGTACTGAATAGTAATTAAGAGTTTATTTAACCTAATTTGGTATTTTCACAGAAATAAAAACTTAGTTATGAAGTGTATATTTATTTTTTATCCTTTTTAAAATAAAAGTATACACTTTAAATATAAACAGTGGTGCATATTACCATACCAATAATTAGCGACGGAGCAATGAGCAATGGCATATAGATGTTACACGATACTTAAGTTATGGCCCAGGAGATGCGTGAGGCAGTAGTACTGCATGTAAAGGAGTTTTTTGATGAGTTTTTCTATCTTATCTCGCGACAGAGATGAAAGTATTCGTATTACTTCCGCTGCATATTATGCTTACATATCCCGAACTCATACTTACAGTGATTTGTATGATTTAATGGCTACCGGACAGATTTTAAATTATTACTAAAATTCAATGCATAACTAACTTTGACAATCTGGCGGACATCTCTTGACAATTGAAATCAAAGTACTTGAGAGCGGGCAACAGCCCGACGTTAAAAAATTTTGGTCAATATATTGCTTAAAAATAATTAAAGTGGAGGAGGGGTTGACAAATGGCATAAAGCATTTGTCAACCTCTCCATTTAAATATTTATATAAATATTTTATATAAATATTTTATATAAACATTTAAATACAGTTTTGTTGTACATTCGGCTTGATTACCATCAAAGTTTATATGAGCAAGATAATTTTGAAAGATTTCCACGCTGGTCACTGCGGTTAGTACCTTTAATACTAAATCAATTTAAAATTAACCGTATGCCCACGAAACAAATTAAACACATAAAAAGTTCTTAATGCATACGTTTGGAGCCGTGGTGGCTGAGGGGATAGAGAGAGCTCGCCTGTAAATAAAGTGACTCGGGTTCGAATCCGACGGCTAGTCGATACGATGACTAATCGAAAGAAATTTTACGTTCGGTCCGCAACGATCACAGTGCTGGCGCAAAATACTTTAATTGGTTAACGGATCATGGGTAAGAGTCCCCTTGTGGGGAAAGGTAATATCGACAATGCCAACTTTCATCTATCAAAAGGTACCTCAAGATAAAATCAAGTTGGCATGTCTTATATACTAGTAAATTGATGTTTAATAGTCGTAGTGGTAGTTACGCCACAATACTCCCCCACCAGAATTTTATCAGGGATAGAATTCGATGAGCGGATGCCACTAGTTGCTGTATTTGTGAAAGACCGGGAGAGCTGGATTAAGGTCACCGGGTTTTGAGCTTTAGCCATGAGAGCTATATTAAATTCATGGTTGTGTGTGTAGTCACTCCTGTGTTGCTAGTAGCAGTGGAGTATGTGAAGAAACCAGTGTGTGTAAATGAGACTGAGCAGAAACAGAGCGAGGATGACGATGACGCAGTCACAATTAGCAAGTGAACTAGTCAATGTGAACCATTCATCGAAGTAGGCGTGATCATATCACGTCCGCAGGTCACCAATGTGGAGAAAGATGTTTAGACAATGCCAACTTTCATCTATCAGAAGATACCTCAGGATTGAATAAAGTGAGCATGTCTTATATACTAGTGAATTGATGTTCAATAGTCGTAGTGGTAGTTACGCTGCACCCTTGCCGATAGGCCAACCGTGGGAGGTTTTCCTGCTTTTTTTCTCCATGTAAAGCAAATATGGATTGGTTCCATCGAAATGTTCACCACGAAGGCAAATTTCTCCGATACTTGTTCAAGGGGTTCCCTTGAGATGAACATTGGTAATCATAAACCCAAAATTGGGTCGGCTGTTCAACGACGGTTTAAGAAGAAACGCAAACGTTTAAAAAAAGACGAGTGCTCATCATATTTAGGAGAAAATATTTAATTTCATGAAAAGCCTAGAAAGATTTCATAAGTTGCAGATAACGCATAAGGTGTATTATGTCTTCTTATAAATGTTATATATGCCATTTTATGAATTACATTTTAGAAACTCAAAACTGAAGTGACCAACCAAGATATAAAATAAGAAGGGATTTTGTGATTTTATTGTTTTGTGTCTTTGGCTTTATCTCCTCTACTCATTGCATAAACTCTATCGCATATAAAATACATAAAAACCATTCCCCCAAATTAAGTTTCATGTTATGAACAATTTTTAATGATTGATTTGTTAGTTATTTGTTTTGATAACAATTGCAATTAATTTTGAATTAACATAATTTAGTTTTTATTATTCAACTAGCTAGATACCGCTAGTTTATAACTATTATTAAAAATATTTATAGAGGTAAGAAATTCGATTCAAACATACTTCTTCACAGTTTTATAATATATAAATATCTTATTTTTTGAGACAATTGGATTTTGTCCAGAAGTACACTAGAAAAAAATCCTTGAAACTGCAAAAAAAAATGCCAAAAATTTAAATTTATTAAAAATTCAAATTAACTAAAAATGTTAATTAGACTTAATTGTATTTTTTTTAAAATCGTATTCAGGAGTCTATTTTCTGCTAACGAGCAATATCCTTTTGGGTCAATATCGCATTTGCTGTCCTTATTGAAGTTCAGGATCGGATCTCAGCAGATTAAGCAAAAAAATATTTCAGAATCTCAATAAATTCACGAAATTTTAACATATACTCTAATTAACTTAAAAGAGCATTCGAATTATAAAAGTGCTTGCAATAACTTAGATATATTAAATTTAAGAAGAAAAAAAAGTTTCTAGATATGAATTTCAAAGTGATTACAACTGAAACTAGTAATTTAAGCCAAAACAATTTTTTATTAAAAAAAATTCTGTTACATTTCCAATAAAAATAACTTATACAAGTATGGTTTATTAATATTTATATGCAAAAAGTTAATTTCCTCAAATCTGATATTTCCCGTATAAATCAGTTCTCCTTAAAAATGTATAACGCTTTCAAATATATATATATATATATATATATATATATATATATATATATATATATATATATATATATATATATATATATATATATATATATATATATATATATATATATATATATATATACATATACATATACATATATATACATATACATATACATATATATACATATACATATACATATATATATATATATATATATATATATATATATATATATATATATACATATACATATACATATACATATATATATATATAACATAAAAACATAATAGTCTAACACCGTTTTCCATAGTTGTCGGCGCATTTTTATTGGCCGGAAAATCCAGTGGTGGGATCCAGTTTTCCCTCATTCATTTCCATATTGTTTTGGTTGTCATAAAATTATCAACAGTCGTAAAGGTATTGTTTTCCTTTAAATATTTTTGTATCCCTAATTTAAACTTATTTTCCAGTACTGCTATTATTAGCGAGAATATTAAATTACTAGTGGGCTGCGCCCCCTGCTCGCTATAGCGGCAAAGTCTCCGGTCAACTTGCTTGTTGCGTCTGAAGTAAGGAAAGATTAATAACTATGGGCAAAAGATATTAATATAGTGGGCTGCTCCACCTGCTCGCTGACGCTCGCCAACCCCCGAAAATTGCTACGCAATCTTACATGGTTTGCTTCGCAAACCAAGCTCTCTTCGCTCACTACTAACTTAGGTACATTGCAAATGCACAAAATTCTAAGAATTCAAAACAATCATTCAAATTCATATAACAACTTTTTTTTAAAAAAAAATTACATCTTTTTAGTAAATACTAAGTCATTAAAATGAATTTGAATTGAAATAAATGACATGTAATTCGTTAAACCTATTAGAAATGTGCTATAGTATAAAATCTTAAAGCGTAAGAACGCGACTGAGACTCATTTTTCATTGAATAACTAATAACAATAATAAACCAAATAAATTCGTGATATAAATCAAAGCTCGTCAAATAAATTCGTAAGATATAAATTCGTGAAAAAAAGCGCTTTCGACAAAATACTAAAAGAGAGATCTATCGACAAAGACTACTCACTTCTGCCTAGCTTAATGTTATGAGATTGCCGCAGCTGATTGGGTGAATTTCGGAAGAGATCACATTTGGAGAGAATGCTCTCTCTGGTTATTTCAGTTTCCGTTTTTAAAAGCGCTATATGTTGAGCCACCTCAGCTAGATTTGGCATGTGACATTTTTAGCGGCAATCATTGGTCGATTTTCTAGCGTTGCCATTCGGGTAGTTGTAATGAGGCTTTTTTTTGTCGCCGTGTAAGAGAAATATATATATAGATGGTTGCGAACTCATCAAATTTGCTTAAAAAATATAATGTTATAAGAATATAAATGTTATTTTAAAAAATTATTACTTCGAAAAACCACTTCTGTTCACCAAGAGTTCTAAATGTTTATAATACTAATAGATAGTAATATTTGGACGTGGGAAGTAGAGGCACAAGAGTAAACAAACAGAATTCTTTTTTGTACAAATATGTTAAGTGAATAATTTTAACTTTAGTAGAAAAACTGTTTTCTGCCAAGAAAGGAAAATTATTGCGAAGCAATAATCGGGGTGGGAGAGCGGCAGCGAACAGGGGGCTTAGACCCCTAGTATATATATATATATATATATATATATATATATATATATATATATATATATATATATATATATATATATATATATATATATATATATATATATATATATATATATATATATATATTTGAGAAGAACTCTAGTTGTAGGATTAAAATAAGTATAAATTAATAAATGAAATGGGTATTTGTAAATAAACTCGTTACCAGAATGAACAACAATCTCGGTTTCTCCTGTGGATGGATTCAGCCGGCAAGTTTCCCCTGCATCAATGTCCACGAAATAAAGGCGTTGGCTTCTGTTGTCCCAGTGGGGTCCTTCGCCCAAAACGAAACGTTTTTTAGATACTCTAGAAACACTCATGGTTCAACGGATATCCTGATGATATTGTGAGGAACATTCTATGAAGGAGACTCTCAGTTTTCTCCGTGATGATTATCTGATAAGAAATAGATAAGGATGCACTCAACACAATTAAAATTGTTCTTTAAATAAACATTTTCGAAGAAATAAAGAAAAAATGATTTAATATGCCTCGTGTAAGTCACAATTTATTCTATAACAAAGTAAAATTACAAGAAGAAGAATATTATTCATATTTTTTTTCTGAAACTAGCACCTTTCTTGAAAACAAAACAATTTCAAACTGATTTACCAAAAACATACTATAAAAAAAATTTGGTGTATATAGTTGCTACCATTTTGGGTGTTGAGGTTAACTTAAAACATTTTTAAGTACAAAACTGTGATATTATCGTGAAAAAAAGTATCAAAATTAAGAAAATAACTGTTTGAAATAACTATGGGGAATATATTGGTAAAATATATTCTCTCTTATTATTGTATATATATATCGAATATATTGTTTTTTAAAATGAAATATTTTTGCAATAAAGCTATAAAATGATTCGAATGCGCATAAAAATATATGTTGTCAGTAAATAAACAAATAAAAGATGAATAAATAAACTTATAACAGTGAAAAAGCAAATAAAAAAATGTGACGAAACGCACTGCAAAAAAATTTTAACTATGCACCAACTTTTTTACTGTGTAGTAGTATTTGCAGTGTAGAGTTAAAAAATCATAAATATATTTGAAGAATTTCGATTGTCCGATGTAATTGGAACCTTACTTATCTCGAATAATCAAAATATTCGGCTTATGGAGGTATCATTGTTTTTTCAAAAAATAATTTTGAAGAATCAAAGTTTTTATAACAATAATTATATATGTATAGCATATTAAAATAATTTTACTATGTTGACCATTTAATTAATCACTGTACAATATGCAATTGAAAAAATTTCTCTAAAATAGACATAAATATATTTTAAAATTTACTTGTATTATTATCCCTGATGAACCATGATGGCTCAGTGGTTAAGGCACTAAACTGTCACTGTGAAGAACTGAGGTTCAATCCCCAGTCGCGACTTCAAACCCAGTCAGATTCAGATCGATGGCTACCAGCTGTCTGGGAAGTAAAGGTGCGCAGTTCTGACCACATTGCTACAATCATGCCGTTGATAACGAAATTATGGAACCTTAACATTAAGGCCCACAACGGGCTGTGGTGGGAATGCTTTACTTTTATTGTCCCTGGCGGCGGTGTTCCTGACATTGGTTTTAAATGAACCCTTGACATTTTGTTGTATTTGAAAGTTGATATCCATAATTTATATTTCCTTATAAGCTTTGTATGTCTATATCCTAACTTCCCTCATTATTTTTTTCACACATAACATAACATGCGTCCTTTTAGGGGAAAAAAAATTCAGGAAGTCTTCTATAAAGTCATGATATTTTTGGCGTTTGAGTCAAGTTTTAACTATAAGGCGTCGAAAACTAGGTTGAAATCAAAGTCACTTTGCTTAAAGTCTAAAAAACTGAGAAACTTAAAACAATTATGATAAAAACTGAAGTGCCAAATCAGTAAGCTTAAAATTATTACATAAAGATGAAGAGTTCTAAATAATTGATAAAAGCTAATCAACGGTAAATTCAAATCTCGGTGAGAAGTCCCATGTCTTAAATGGGAGATAATATAAAGTATAATATATGGGTGGGAAGGGTCTCCAAACAAAACAGACGGATCGGGTATCAGTATTTAAATAACGTCAACTGCTTGAGTTATATATATTTATGGCACTGACCCATAGTTTACTTCACATTTATCGAATTATTTAAGTTGCACATCATGACACTTGTTCGTTATATAAAAGTAGTAGATGTAATAAATTGAGAATTAGTGGTGCGAGAGCCATTTGTGGCTATAGCGCACCTAAAACTCTAGTTTATTAAAAGTATTCTGTTAAGAATTGAAGTTAAAACAATTTGAAAAATTCAACGTCCTTGAGATAATGGAAAATGTTATTGTGAGGTTTGTTCCCAATTAATAAAGTTAATAGTTGATTAAAGTTACCAAAATGGTGTTGTCTCTGAGATTTAAATTTATAACATTTATTTAAAATATGTTTAATAGTGAGAAGTTCCTTGAACGTCTGTTCATTTAATAAGAGATATTTAGGGGTTAGACGACAGTGACCAATTCGAAAGTGATTTAATATTACTTCTTGCTTTCCATCTACATTTAAATTTTAGAACCCCGGTGGCTCAGAAAATAGAGCTTTCGCCTTCCAATGAATCGGGTGAGGTGAACCGGGTTCGAAACCCAGTGATGGCTTGTCGGTGCAAATTCCACGCCCGGCTTGCACCGACCACAGTGCTGACGTAAAATATCCTCAGGGGTAGACGGATTATGGGCTACAGTTCCCTTGCCATTAGGCTGAGCGTGGGAGGTTTTAGTGGTTTTCCTCTCCATGTAACACAAATGCGTGCTAGTTCCCCCAAAAAGTCGTCCACGAAGGTAAATGTGTCTCAATACTTGATCCATGAGTTCCCTTGTCTTCTGGATTGGGCTCAAAATTACAAAGTTACGGAGTTGAACATTAGTAGTCGTAAACCCAAAATTGGGCAAGCTGTTCAACGAGGTTATAAAATATTTAAATTTTTGTAAGGTTCTGTGAATGGTTTGACCTCATGCAATTTATTATTTATGTCATTTTCCGATCACTTTGCCAGTGTGAATGCAGTTTATTGCCAATCACATTTTTGATATCGGAATCGGCAAGACGATTGTTCGATATATTGTTTGTTGACAATATCAGTGGTTTCATTTCCCCAAGATTCCAGCATGACCTGAATAAAAAAATTAAAACAAAACCTTTTTTTAAAAGTAACAATATGCTGTTATTAATATTTTTTGCTTACGTATGCAAGGTAATCTGTAAAATTTCAAAATGAATAATATATTGATTATCTAGAATAGTTCAGTTGTTTTTCGCTGCAACCCTTCTTTTGCCATTACTACTCGAAAATCTTCGTTTAGAACAATAATCAAAATACAAAATATTATATTTCTCAAGAGAGAACGGTATCTCACCCATTGTGGTGGTCCTGAAAAAGTGGATACCTCCTATGGAGAACGCACTAGGTCTGCTTATCGGCAAGACCGATTGTGCAGCTCAGTGGAAATAAAATTTAAAAAAATATTTCTCAAGAGATACCCAATGATTTGAAATATGTTATTCATAATTCTTCAGAACATAAAAATAATTGCGTTTGACTCTTATCTTATATTAAACCTTAAAAGCAAATCTCGAAATAATTACGCGAAATTACATTACAATGTTCTGAAAATAAGCTATGATCTCAATCTTTTCTACTGGATTACACATTAACTCCTGGTAAATAATTTGTTCAAAAACACTTAAGCATAATATCTTTTTTTTTAAATCTTTCCATCCTAACGAAACAAACATTTAACCACTTGTCTTCCAATTTTTCATCTATTATTTTCCTATACAGCGACAAAATTGAAACAAAAACTTTTTAAAAGTAACAAGATACTGTAATTAATATTTTTTAACTTATTTAAGATTACTTACAAAATTTTGAAAAGAATAGTATTTTGTTTCCTAGAATAGTTCAGTTGCTTTTCGATGAAACCGTTTTTTTTTTTACTATTACTACTGAGAAAAAAAATTTCGAACAACAATCAACCTACAAAATATTATATTTCTCAATGATACGAAATATTTTATTCATAATTCTTCAGAACAGGAAATTAACTGCGGTATACTTATCTTATAGTATTAATTACCAAAAGCAAGTCTCGTAACAATTACGCGAAATTATATTACAATGTTCTATAAAAAGTAACTGCAGAGCTGTGATTTCAGTCTTTTCTACTAGATCACGCGTTACTCCTGCTAAATAATTTAACTCCTTAGTGTAATTCTCTTTCTAAATTCTTCCATCCTAACGAAACAAATCTCAAATAAGCATTTAATTGCATGTCTTCCTTTTCTTTCTAATATTTCTTTTTCAATTTTTCACCAATCATTTTCCTATACCAGAGCAAAATTAATTTCAAAAAACTATTTTAAAAGGAACGATATACTGTTATTAATATTTTTAAACTGAATTTCAATTTTTAGAATAGTTCAAGTGTTTTTCAATGCCGCGCTCCTTTTAATATTGGCATTCAGATATTTAAAAAAAATTTGTTTTGAAGCAACAATCAACTTACAAAATATTATATTTCTCAAAGGATACCTAAACAATTTGAAATATGTTATTCATATTTCCTCAGAACATGAAAGTAATTGTATTATACTTATCTTATACTAATCCTCAAAAGCAAATCTCGAAACAATTACGCGAAATTATATTACAATGTTCTGCAAAAAACTAACTACAGAGCTGTGATTTCAATCTTTTCTAGTAGATTACGTGTTACTCCTGCTGAATAATTTGTTCATTAACACTTACGCGTAATTCTCTCGCTAAAAATCTTTCCATCCTAACGAAACAAAGCTTAATAAATTTTTAACCTCAGCTGAAACTGAATACATCTATTTTTTTCTCCCTCTACACAACTGTTTCTTACGCTACGGTTACAGCAAATTCGAAAGGGGTTAAAAAGCAAAGAAAGCTAACTCATTAGTGACAAGATTAGAGATTACACATCCGTACAAGAGATTAGCCTGCGTTGCCAATTCCCAGGAGTCAATTTACAATTTAAAGTATGTTATCTTATTTAGAGAAGCCTAACGTGTCTGCTCTTCTTTATCTCTTCTTTTCTACTTAAAGAAGAGCTTTTCTTCTTTCTTTTCTTAAAGATAGCTCCAAGAGGAAGTTCGGATAATTTATTACTAAAAACTTTCTTTTTGGTTTTGAGATGGAAAGTACGACGCTGTGTGAATTTTTTTCTATTGACTTCTAATTTTTAAGCAAAAGATTAAAGAGCTACAAAAGAGTATAGTTTGAAAGCAAAGAAGACTGTATTTATCTCGAGATTTTTAATGACAATAAATGATTATATTTATTGCTTAAAACTCATTTCTTACAAAATATTAATAAGATAAATAAGTTTTTGTTTTAAAGTTTAAGCAATCATTTATCATAATAAAGTATTGTCTAAACATTACTTATTCTATATAATTTATATAATAATATATAATTTATAATTATTTATAATATATAATTTCACGAAATATAGTTAACTAATTAAGTTAGCAATGCTCCTTGTACCTCTCATAATATCGTGCTTGTTTGGGTATATATATATAAGAAAGTTCAAAATGAAGATAAAACAAAGAAAAATTGTAGACAAATGAAAAAAGGGAGGGAAATAATAAGTAAAAAAATAACAAACGACTGTTTAAAAAATTTATTTTCTTGTATTTATATATATATATATATATATATATATATATATATATATATATATATATATATATATATATATATATATATATATATATATATATATATATATATATATATATATATATATATATATATATATATATAGTCGTACTATAATCACTGGTTCCTAGATAATATAATCAAGTTCTTGATTTATTTAACAATTTTTTATGTCTATACTTAATCAAATTATGAAATCCAAATTTTTGACTGACAGCCAAGAAAGCCTTGTTTCTTGTGAAGAGCGATTTATAATGACTTTTTTCTTTGGGAGAATTAATCCCGAAAATGGTTCCATTTTTAAAAAATTAAAGCTGTTTAATTTGTGATTTGTTTTTTCATTCCAATTGTTTTATAGTAATGTAGGACTGATTGTGTTTTTAATATCAGAATAAGTGGATGGTATATGAGCTTTGGAGCGTTCACACACATGTTGTTTTGATTTAATAGATTTTAATGACTAGTTTTTCACTTAATACTTCCTATAATGAATGACAAAAGTCACTTACTTATGACTTATTCACGTATTTAATTTTAATATTTTTATTTGTAAATTCAAAATAAATTATAATGGTATACCTGCAAGCGACGTAGTGTGGGTATCTCGATCATGATTGGTTGTTGAAACGTGACATTTATTTACGTTAGCAACTGTTCTTTCCATTATATTTCGAGTAAGCCAAACCCGTCAAGTATCAGTTCTCTTAAGTGACACATTCTAAATTCCTTCACAAAGCTTTTCAATTCCTTCTCTATATATTTAAACAGAGACTTAAAGACAGACACAAAGCGATGTGGAACATAAAAAAACTAGTTATAGAAGTTGCCAGGTACACAAAATAAAAATATAAATTACGGTTACAATACAATGCATAAATAAATAATAAATCTAAGTTAAATAAAAGAAGTAAACGAGAAAGAATTAAATTTTAACTAATTCGATACGCGAAACGGCTACGTATTTAATTAACCTAACGTTAATTAACATTATGACTCGTGTAGAGAAATTTTGCTCAACTTCAGTACTGCTGATAAAGATTAGCTGTTACTGACGTCATAGGTAACATGTGTGGGTATGGGAGGTCTTCTTCTTGAAGTGCAAGTACCCAATTCTAAACTCACAAATTCTTGTATAAAAGTTTGTAAACTCTCATATTCATATTCTTCATTTAGTAAACAATGGCATGAAAACAAATGCAATTGTTTTGAAATAAAGAATCTTTTGTTGCAGATAAACATAATGTGCAGATAAATTCTAAACGCATTAAAGTGTGTCAAAGCATATATTTGAAAACAAAATGCTTTTTGCATAATATAATGTTATGAAAGAAACTAAGAAACATCGTAGTTCAGATTTTTTAATGGTACTATGGCAATTAGCGAATGAGGAAAAAAATTTCTACTAGCTGAGCAGGAAATGTTCCTGCTGCTAGTATACTTCACGCTAGTGAGATTTCACACATTTTAGAAAATACTTGAAAACTTCTTTACATCAACTTCGTAAAGATAATTTTTTAGTCATTATGAATTTATTAGTTTTAATTTTTTATGTAATTTTTTTTTATTTTTTAATTATCTTATAATCAAAACAGGTTAGAGTATAGAATAGGGTGCCTCTTGGATTGGGTACCGTAATTTGGAGCTTTAATTGTGTATGAAATCTTCCTTTTTCTTATTATTTCTATCGTAATTTCCCCTTCTTCTAAGAAAATCTCCCTTCTGAGTATTTTAACACAAAAACATGAGAAATTGTCATAATAAGAAAGACCCCCTAATGTAAACTGTTACTTAAAAACCTCCAGATTTGACTAATAAGAGAAATTTTTTTCTATGGCAAGAACTAACGCCAAAATGAAAAAAAAACGATTTAAATACTACGCTAATTTGCCGTGATCACATTTACGCGATTCTCATTTCACGGCCGGCGGTAACATATATAAAACGAACCTTTATTGTATCACAAGGACGTGATCACAAATCGGTACTCTCGTACTGCAACTAGCACGCATACGTTATCTTTAATACATATCGCTCATTTGGTGAAACAATGACGTAACTGACAGTTAAAGTGATATTCAATTACGTCATTCTTTCACCAAATGAGCGATATAAACTAAGAGTGTAAGGGCTTGAGGAGGCTCTCTTTTTTTTCCTTCCGCCGGTACCGGAAGAGGTTAAATACTACCGATGACGATTTCAGGTATGAAATCAGAAGCAGTAACGTACCTTTACAGAACAAATATACTTCCAAGGTCAAAAGGAAGCCATTTTTATTTTTGGCGATTTTTCGAAGCCAAGATCAGCGCTAAAAGGTAATTAATTTTTGTCGCTGTTTTACAATATTTTTAAAACAACAAAAATACGTTAAAACATTCAATTTCAATGTTAATTTACCATACCAAATAATAATTTTGTTTTCAAATATCAAGCACAATTCGAGTTTCGGCAATATTGAAAGAAATTCGTCACCAATCCAAGGAGTACCTAATTCTACACTCTAACCCTTTCTAATTGTTAACCTAGAAAAACAGTTGAAAGTGAGAAAACAATTTGTAAACCTGCACTGCCTTTCGTTTTGAATTCTAATAGTATGCAAATGCGTTCTGACTTATGTCAAAAATTTCCATTTGGTTGAAACCAAAGGTTAAAAAAAACCAGTTTCAAATTACACCTAGCTGCAATTATCTACACAGAGCTGAAATATTCGTTTCATTTAAATTGAGTAGAAAAGGTTCTTCGTAAACATTTCTGTCATTTTCTAGATTGAGTGCTATTTTTTTTTTATAATTAGCACACCAAAGATTGTACTCAGTTTCAGTCTCAAGCCTCCATCTTTTAAGTTGGCGTAAAAATTCAAACTAAATTGATGGTGTTTGTGGCTTCAGATGCATTTTTCACGCTGCATTCATTCGGACCATTACCTCTAAAGACGCCGTGCCTCAAAGACAGAGCCACTAATGATAATAAATGCCCTCATTACAACGAGAACTTGTTTGGCACTTTTTGCGTTCGCTAACACGTCCTAAACTAGCCACTCCGGTTATATTTTCCTTTTTACTGGAAAAGACAAATGGTTCTTTTATAAACAACCAATAGGAGATGCTATAAATTTTCCTTAGAAATGGCGATCTTTGTGGCGCGTGTTTGCCAACCTGATGACTGCTGCAGCTAAAAAGTCCATTGTGGCAGAAGTATTCCTCAAAGAGCCCTAATGACTTTTGAACAATAAATCCTGCGCTGTCGTATCACTTAAGTCAGTTTAGGGTTAACTTGGTGGAAAAAACTTAAAGGTAAAAGCAATTGTTGATGATTAGTTTTTCTTCCAGACAAAGTGATACATTACGGTCAAAAAACTACTAATGACTTTTGCTGTCTACTTTTTAACAATAGGAGGATTTAAAAATCGATTTTGAAAAAAAGTGGCATACTTTTTAAAAGTGTTTTTGTTGATCAAATTGTAAAAAAAAAGGAAATAAATTTCTACTTCTATAACTTCATTCAATAAAAAAATATTTCTATAGGAAGTTTAAAAGCAAATATTGTAAATTATTGCTCAAATTTTGGGAATTAAAATTTTTTAAATCACGCGTGTTATCAAAACAAAACTACAAAAGCACATAAATTTTAAAAATGTTTAACAATAATTTTAGAACGTGACTGTAATACACGTTTCTAAAAAGAACTATACGGTATAGTATTTTTTAAACAAAAATAGTGCGTGGAGTCCCTCCACGCGGAAGAAGTTAATCTTCGCAACCTGCGACGTTAATTGTAGAAGAATCAGAAGTCGTAGAAGGATCACTAGTTCTATTCAACGACACTTTTTTCTGCTCGCTCGTTTCCGTGCTCCGTAATAACGGTAATATTGTGCATTTTTCTCTCGTGGACCTCTTGAACCAGTGGAAGTGCTTGTGGTTGCCTCATTGTCTCTCCCTGGAAAATGTATTTGTATTAATAAAGTATGTGAATGCGTCATAATGTAATTTCAGGAGAGAAAACCAAACAATCAATTGATATTCACAAGAGACGTACCTTGACATAACCTTAAATCCGTCGCATTGTCCGTGGGATTGTTTTCGCTCATTTTTTACAATTGTTATCCACTAAATTTGAAAATAAAAAATACTACCCCATTAAATTATATGTGTATCAAATCAAACTAAAAAAATATTTATAAAAAAACAATACTTTTATTATTTTTATGCTAGTGAGAACCAAAACAATATGGAAATGAATGAGGGAAAACTGGATCCTACCACGTGATTTCCGGGCCAATAAAAATGTAGCGTTAAACGTTTAACGTAACCTTGTTGGAAGTCGCATAAGAAGTATAACTTCAATAATTATTTTAGAAATAATTATTTGAAAACTGAAAGTTCCTTTACTGAACTCACGTTTTAAATTCGTGGCAATTGGGTATACTATAGCCTACGTCACAGATCGTGTTATTCCTACTAAATTTAACTAGTAAACAGCATTTTCTACGAACCTGATTTTCAGCAACAAGTAAAAGCATCAAACGAAGTGTCTTGTCAGAGAGAGAAGTGTCTTGTCGAAGTCGCTACTCGCCAGGTTGGAATTGTATTAGTCTAGTTCCTTTGGAAATAATTTATATTGTTGTTTTACCGAAGTTTATGAATTTAGTAAGCATATTTAAAACTCAGTTTATTAATTAAACTAAAAGGTAAATGTTATTCCTAGTAAGTGGAAGTAGTTGTGCTTTTTTCATATTATACCCAATTGATTGTATAGTTGATATAGTTTGTAAATATTATGATTCTTTAAAATGAAATAGCAGTAAATAAAATTCTTTACATCTTTACAATTCGCTCTTAAATTTAATCATTAAATTTAATATAATAATAATTTAATAATTTAATTATTAAATTAATAATATTTTAAATTTAATTAAATTTATTTAAGAAACACTTTTTTTTAGTTACTTTGAAATATACAAAAAACATCGGATTTTCATACGCTTTACCTTACGTAAACGAAGACTTTGTACAACGCCTTAGCTCCTAATTAAGACTTCAGTAAAATAAATTATTCTTGAAACCTTGAAAATTTAGTATAAGTGATGGTATACGTACATACATCTTGCTCAGACTACAATAGAGAAAATAAAATCAGCAGACTGGTCTTATAAAAAGTAACATCGATAAAATATTTAGTCATTGTAAAATAAACAATGAATTTGGAAATAGCAGATATTCAGTAAATACATAAAAATGAATTTGATAATGACCAACAGTGATGGTATTGATCGGTATTGATGATATTAATGGCAAGGTGATTCCATTCCATGATCCATCATCATTGAAGTTGGCTGGGTGAAGTTTATTGGCACAAGAGCCAAAAGTGGCTATATTGCGCCATAATTTACATTTCCATTGTGGTTGGTACAAGACGAAAGCATAATTCGTATCAACCAGCAACCGCTGAGATTCGAAACTGGGTCACCTTATTGGGAAGCGAACGCTCTATCCCCTGAGCCATCGTGGCTCGAACCATGATATTTGTGTTCACTTACCAAACTCCAACCCTTTACTTAATGCAAACTTATATACTTGCTGTAATTAGGGTGAGTTAGTTCGGATTTATCGCAGCGAAAGCCATTTATAACTAAATCTTCCAATTGATGTAAAAATATAAATCCCAATCATATGTTTTTAAAAGAATTGGTATATCAAAGAAGTCGATAACATTCAAATTTTTATTGATTACTAGATGAAAATAATAATTGCAATCTCAATTGACCTTATCCCTAATATCTATAAATATTTCTCTACTTATGTTATCTAAGAAGTAGGTAGAATGCAACTTCCAATGAACCACTATAAGCTGATTCCTATATTTTCATTAGTGATTTATCACTTATCTGGTTTCGTTGCCTCTGTTAATTTGTAAGGAAGCCAATGATCCATTATGACTCAAAATATGTTTTTAAAAGAATTGGTATATCCAAGAAGTTGATAACATTCAAATTTTTATTAATTACTAGATGAAAATGATAATTGCAATCTCAATTAACCTTATCCCTAATATCTATAAATATTTCTCTACCTATATTATCTAAGAAGTAGGTAGAATTCAACTTCCAATGAACCACTATAAGCTGATTCCTATATTTTCATTAGTGATTTATCACTTATCTAGTTACGTCGCCTCCGTTAATTTGTAAGGAAGCCAATGATCCATTATGACTCATTCAACAATTGAAAGAACCACATTCATTTTCTCTCCCAGCCAAAGCGTTACTTAAGAAATAACTTTATTTCTTTTCTCCCGTAAAGTCGCCAAGGGATTCGGAATCATTCTTAACCTAATGCTTGAAAATCCCTCCTTCAAGGATTAACAGTGCCAGATCGGATTAATTTCAGGTCCCAATAGTGAGAGTGGGGTGGGATCCGATCATTTCACGTGATCGGATATTTTCCAATCAACCTCCCCCAAACAGTCGTGTTCTCTTAATGGAATTTTATGGGGGAGGATTGAAATTGTACCCCTCTTGATCTTTTACAACAACTAGATCCTACAGGGTAAAATAATAGGCTTTCAAAGGAATGTTTTGTGTCCCATAGGAAATTTGTTCGTAGCATTAAGCTCGTTTGTTGAAACATCATACAAGAAGAGGAAGTACAACTTTTATAAGGTACTCAAAAATCAAAGAGCTTAAAAAATAAATAATTTGTGAATACTCAATCAAAGAAAAAAAACTTCTTGACTACTTATTTTAGTAGTTCTTACTCATGTAAAAGTATTAGAAGTAAATAATGTTCTGGGCAATTTTTAAATTGTGCATTATAACATACCAGGAATGTACACTGTTAAATATCTGTGTAATATCGCTCTTTCCAATTTGTGTATGAAATTCGTGATGGCTAGAAAATGATTATAAAAAATAAGGAGTCAAAATTAACTCATGAGAGGTGGTTTTAAAAAAACAGGACCAAATATTATTATTTAATTTCCTCAAATGGATCACAAAAATTGCTTTAGATTAGTTAAATGTGATGCTTAATGGCACACATTTCTAAAAAAAACATGCAGCACCAAACAAAAGGCTTTTATACAAATCAGAATGTGTAATATATACTAATTAAATTACATAAGATTGACATAATGCTATAGAGCTAATTATACATTACTACATATTTTTGTCAATAAATACATAATTAACTGAAATTCGAAAATACAGAAATGTGTTCTTAATGGGATTCTAAAATTCTTAAAACCAGGATTTGGGGGTAACGAGTTATATCTGGTGGCAACAAATACATCGGGATGCAATACAATGAATGTAAGCGTGTTCGGCAAATGAACCATTCCATCTCTGTTTTTTTTTAAAAAATCTGCTAAAAATAAATCATTTCTATTTCTGTCAAAAATGTAGTTCTTACAGCCTTCGCTCATAGACGCGTCATTACAACTTATAGCTCTTATACCACAACGTAGATTTAACAAATGATGTTTCAGTGGAAAAAGAAGCGTTCAAAATCTAACGATTCATTTTCAGATTCAAACAGAGAAGCATGAGATATTTATGTCATCAAAACATTTTTATGCCTCAAATATCTTCCAATCTTACTGTGTAAAAACAGTCATTTAGACTGTTTTCGCGTAACACTGTTCGACTAATACAGACTTGAGAACAATTTTTCATCACAAACTTTTATTGGAGACATAGATGAATTTGTAGATATTGGGCGCAGTGTCATGTATTGTTTTAATGACTAGTAATAAAGAAAAGACACACAATTTTGCCTTCTTCGTAATTTTATATCGTAAACTTGAGAAGAAATTGGTAGTAAGTATCTTTACTTACAAAACGTGACAAAAAGTGAAAATTTAACAATCTTGATTCGACTTCTTGGCGCTAAATTTCCTAAGAGGCCCTTACCCCTACTGAACTCAACTATCGAAAGAGTGTAGACTGGGGAAAATATTCTAAATATGCTTTTAAGTCTCTTTGTTACATTTTTATAAATATAAACTGATGATGGATAGTTACTCTACTTGTCAGTATCTTTCTATTCACGCAAAATACAAGGCCATTACCCAATTCTAATTTGAGATTTAAAAAAATATGAAAGCATACAGTATTTTGCATTTTTTATTAATTTTTTTGACAAAATAATATCAATACAATTCTGCGATCAACAGTTTTTGATAGGTAATTAAATTACCAACACTGGCCTGTTTTTAGATTTTTAATAAATATCCCTTTTGTGCATTTACATTAAAAGAGTTTTTTAGTATTATCCAAATCTCTTTTCATCAGTTTAAGCTGTATTAAAATGCGGTGCACGCTGGTACCGTCTTTGATGGCTAAAAAATATCTATTAATTTCGGCATGCAGCATCACTCTGATCGTTGTCACTCGTGTAGGCTTAGTGTTCTTCAATGGAATGCAGGTGGCCTATCTCGAATCATTGGGGGAACATTTCAGACAGATCCCGTAAAAATGATGTGACAGAATTTAGACTTGCGGTGGGTCATGGCTGTCTTGCGCACCACCTCCACCGCATTTGTATTTTTGAGTGTCCGAATTGCCCACTCAGTAGGAAATTCGAAGTAATGGATAGGAAGCACTTGATGGGATGTTCGGCTGAACACGGAGACTCCGAAGTGAACAGATATTGGAGTGCTCGGCATCTGCTAATGAGTCATTGACTTTTTCTCTTATCTATGTTCATTCTTCTTGTTAAGAGTTTGTCAATTTCTGCCATTGGAAATAAAAAAAATAAAAAAAGATATATTAAAATTAAATTTTTAAGAGTCAAAACTGTATTCAAAACTATTATTCAAACTACAAATTACATCATTTTATTGTTTTAAAGTTTTGAGGAAAAATTCATAGAAGTTTTAAATAGTTCAATTGTTTTCCACCTATTTTGAAAGGTATTGTGCTGTCTAATAGCATTTTATCATCAAAAATGTGTTAAGAACAAGAAAACATTTAAAAAAAAAATAACCTCAAATCCAAGATGGCGAATGTAGATGCCTTTAAGGGAGCTTCTTTGTTTACCAATATCTCCGAAAATGATGTCCCATTAACTCTAAATATAATCTAATTAGTTGGAAAATGAATATTTGCGACCCTTAATGAAAGCATAAAAATATCTGTGGTTGGGAATTAATAAGAGATAGCTATTTTAAACTATGACTTAATATTAAAAAAACATGTTAGAGGTACTTTAAATTTCATTCATGTACTCATACATGCTCGTAACAAACATTTTTGGTCTCTTTGAAAGATTTTTTCAACAATTTTTTCTTAAGAGTAATAATGTTTTAAGAAATTACAGATTAGTAAACATTTAATTAAGAAAAAGATTTAGGCAATAACGAAAAAAAATCTAACTAAAAAAATAATATTTTTAGAAACCACGTTTTTGTAGTGGAGAATAATAATTAAAAAATTAAAATTTGAAAAACGAAAAACGTAGAGTGCATGAAATACATAACAGTAATGTTATATTAGTGTGTGTATGTGTACTCATGAGAATATGTGTATGTATATCTGTAATTGTAATTGTATCTGAATGTGGATGTGTATGTGGAATATGTTTGCGTATATGCATGTGTAAGTGGATGTATATGTGGATGTGTATGTGGCTGTGCATGTGTATGAGTAAGAAAATGTGTATATGTATGTGTATATGTACTGTTATATATTTCATGCGCCCCACGTTTTTCGTTTTTCAAATTTTTATTTTTTAATTATTATTCTCCACTGCAAAAAACGTGGTTCTTAAAAGTATTATTCTTCATTTTGATTTTTGTACTCACTTCCAAAATCTAAATTTTTTCACTCACTGTACACAAAACTTTTCAAGTGACATGTGACACTAATTTGAAATAATTGAATCGACAACAGAAGACAATCGCGAAAATATTAATTTTTCTTTAATTTTAATTTTATTTTACTTTGTATGTCTTCTTTCTCTTCATTTTCATGCATTGTCATCCAATTCTGAACTATGTGCCAAATTTGAAGTCTGTAACTAATCGGGAAGTTAGTTTTAAATCGATTACAAAATTCCACCCGAGCAGACATACACGAAGGCAAGTTAATATAAACGTGGTAAAAAAATATTTATTCCTTTTAATACAAATATGTTGTCTTAAATTTAAAGAAGAAACTTTCAAAATCAATTCCTTCACGAACTTTAATTTCTAAAATTATCGTAACTGCCCTTTATGCCATTAAAAACGCCAAAATTTCTAAAAATCGATAAGAACGAATTAAGGAAGGTAGCACAACTGCCACCTCATTTAACGTTCTGTTCGAAATTAATAATTAAACTCACAGAGCAGTTAAACGAGCTGAAAATGATAGCGGGCCATTATTTTTAAGCACTTAAAAGGGAAAGTCATTGATCCAACCTTCCCAGGATTCACTACTTCTTGAACTTTGATGAAGTAGGGTTTGTAAAAAAAAATTGAGGAAATTGTCCCTAGTAATCCCGTTTAATATTATTATCATCTTTCCGGATACTATTCAGCAAAAATATGCTTTTAGCAAAGGAAGGATTGAGATAAAATTATTCGCCATTAGTAGCATTATTCGATTAACGAAACACTAACGAGGCACGAATAAATTGAATTTGGACCCACTTGTGTCTGTAGTTCTTAATCTTAACTTTTATGACTCTTTTCTCTGGAAAAGTAGACACGGCGTGCTAAATTGATGAGCGCTATGAGTTATTGGTGCATAACTCAGTTAAGGAGGCTTTATTGTTATTACTCAGCACTTTATCTCCATCAATAGTCAGCGTCAGTTGGTGTATGTAATATCGTTGTACTGTTATTTTTATTTCTTAAATTAATCGGATCAGTCAAGAAACGTGTTGGCGTACTTCACTGTGAAATTAACTACTTTCAACTTGGACATTTAGTTATGAACTGCGTCTATGTTATTTATTTTCATTTCGTAATCCTATCAAACTCTCAAATAAACTATCCATGTTAGTTAAGGTTTATTTTTAATTTTTTAAGCTCCAAATTACTATGGAAAATAATGTATAGCATTCTTCTATAAGGAAACCTAATGAATAGCACAGCTGTTTTTAAATATTATATTACTTCAAACGACCCCCCCCCAATCTTAACAACCTAATTAATTTTAAACATGACATTAATCAAATGTTTTCACAGTCTAGCTATTTCCCACGACCTTACCCATGGTTTGATTTCAATTTTAAGCACTGAAATACTTTAATTTCAATATATATATATATATATATATATATATATATATATATATATATATATATATATATATATATATATATATATATATATATATATATATATATATATATATATATATATATATATATATATATATATATATATATATATATATATATATATGTCTTATTGCTCAATGCAATCTTTTTACTAACTGACACATATTTCATTCTTAATTATGCTGTAACAATATGAGAACAAAAGTAATTTTCATTCTTTAATCCTATTTCAGCTTAAAACAATATATCGGACTGCAACTTACCAAAAGTGAGAAAAACCTGGTAGCAAAGCTTTTTCCTTCCTAGCCCATTTTAGTAAGGAGCAAAATATTTGCGATTACCACAAATTATCAACCGTTATAACATTTATTTACTTCTAAGAACTTTCAAAAGTGAAAACACAGTGTCTCAAAATTTGACCGACATATTCAGAGAGATAACAGGCATCACGTGAATGAAAACTTAACATAGAACATGGAGTCGCAAACCAAGTTGAGAGGGTTAAAATTGCGAAAAAAAGCTATGCAAGTTACGATATCATGTTGGGAAATAGTTGCAAAAGACACTACCAACTGTAGAAAGATTAATTACATTAATTATTTCAAGAGTTGTTTTAAGTGGCATTTGCGGACGTCATTGCATGACATGAAAACTATTCCCGGTTCAGCTCGAAGGTGACAGCTGTGCTATTGATATCTGCGGACGCTACGATAATCCGTGCTATGAGATCTTCCAGAGCACCTTCACAAGGTATCACATAAATTTATGATGACCCTATCAGTATAAATCTTGCGGACTAACATTCAACCAACGTGGTGACCATACAACTGGCCCCGTGAGTCTCGTTTGTGTTTTTCGCGATTTTCCCTCTCTGAGCGTGAATGTTCTACTGCAGGGATGGCGAACCAATGGCACGCGACATAGTATTTTGGGATCGCCACCGATCAGAATTGTTATTACACTATGAAGCGTACGTATCAATTAAATTAAAATTCACAAAAGCAAACAAAATAAATAAACAATTATTAACAAAAAAATTGACAATCTATAACCATAAAAAACAAGCTAACAATAAATAGCGAGCAAAAAAATAAATTAACAGTCCTGCTTAAACTAACTTCTTGCAACATAATATAAGTTATTTGTCATCTAATCTACAACAGCAGAAGTCACACTAATGTTACTTGAAGTTGAATTACGCATATAACTGAGACATTGCAAAATGTATATGAGTTTTGAGTTGATAGTATTTAGTATTATTATTTTCCCAATAATCACGAAGTCAAAATAATTTGACGGCACGTCTATGAACTAATTAAACAATTTTTTAAAAAAAAATGGCGCGTTGATGCATAAAGATTCACCACCCCTGTTCTACTGTAATCCTTCATCCTCTTTATACCCTTTATTACCTCTCTGAGTTTGATGATTAAATTTACGAACAATCATGTACTTAAGAGTTATTTTCAAAAAACTTGCATTTTCGATGTCCTATAATTTTTTTAATTTCAATTACTAGTATAAAATTCCAAATAACATTTTTAAGTATTCAAATTAGTTTACTATATGTTTTTAATATATGTAGATGCATAGAAATTAGTATGAGCTAGTAATAGCTAGTTGTGAAAATTGTATTATATGTAATATAATAGCATAGCTTATATAATATGCAGTTTTAAAATTACTTTTCAGTAAAAATCAAACACATTAATGTTGCCCCAGGATTTTATCTACTCTGACACCATAACTCCCACGGATCCTTTTATAACTTAATTACATATTTTCATCTTAATATAAATGACCATTTCATTTTATTGTTTTTTCTTAACTTACTGGTGTCTTGATATATTTGATAGATGAATGCTTACGTCGATGGAATCTCGCAATCAAAATTTAGATCACTTTGTAACTAGTTAGAGCACTCAAGACAGCGCTAAAGCCTCGTTCCCGATGTTAATGCAATATTCAATCGTTTTTTGGTCGCTATATGCAGAACTTAACATGATATTACTGTCAAAGATAATTTTCCGTCAATCACAATTTTCCGACCACTATAAGTCTGGCTTCTATGCTGAATTGCAAAACTATTTGCAAACATTTCCCAACAGTTACCAGCATAATTTATCGTAAAATTATAGCAAAATAAAACTTATCGCCTGTCAAATTTCAGCCCATTTTCTGATTAACTAGAGTGCTCACGTTAGGAGAGCCTTTCCGCATTTTACGACCATGTCTGTTTCAATCTATTCCAAAACAATCAGAATTAATCACCATATTTCCGCAAAGTTAACTGATTTCTGGTAAAAATTCAGCAGACTTTTCAAAAAACTGGAGTGTTTAATCCTGATCTAGAGATCCGAACTTGATGAAAAATTAAATAATAATCATTCCCTTGTAACTTTGTCATAAGTCATATTATTTCGATAATTAATTTATAGTCATTAAAAATTTAAACTATTGTCCAATTAGCTAGAGAGCCTACATTTTAAATGGAGATCTGTACTGAATGACACCTGATCGCTGATGAAGATTTTTGATCGTTGAAGATTTTTGAATTTTAGCACCAAAAGGAATTTGTCTTCAATCTGAATTTCTACTACTTTCTGAGCAATTAAAGTGTTCCTAAATGAACTTAAAACTGTCAGGTGGAAATGGTTGTTTCAATTATTTTTTGACCTATATAAGCATAATTTAGATCACGAAGTGAAATTAATCAGAAATCCTAATTCCGACCACTTTCGAACTAGCTAGAGAGCGTTAATTTCTACAGGAGCTCCGTATCTGATGGCAATAAGCAATCATTTTCTTTTTAAATAATTCAAGCTAAATTTACTTTCAAACTAAAAACATTTTCTACATTTCGACTTTATCTAAAAGGCACAAAAGTAAAAAGTAGAAAATAATAAAATAAAGCAAAAGATTTTAAAACCATGGTTTTCAAGTGAGTGAAAAAATGAGAAAATAATTCAATTTTTGTCATACAAAAAAACGCAAAGAGTATAGTTTTCGTAAAAATCATCCATCATCTCCAAAACATCTCCTCTCTATCTTTTGAAAGTAATGCACCTTACTTTTTTAGTTTCTGATTTGTTAAAAATCAAATTATTGGTTTTTTCATCCACTTTAAACTGTAGACTTTATTTTCTTGTACCTAGTCATTTTATCCCGATTTCCATTTTAAATTGTGACCAACTTTTATAAAGATTCAAAATTTTTTGTACTTATTGAATGTTTTAATTAAATAATTGTGTCGTTAAATCTAGAAAATAAATTGAAGTAAAAGGAAAATTAATAATAACAACATTTTATTTTTTGCATAACAATAATAACAAATAATACACTATGCCAGAAATTCTAAAAACAACCCTCAATAAAATGCAAAGTAATTTAAAAAATCTCTATGTCTATTTCATGGAATATATATTTACTAAATCTAGATATTTATTTTCGATATAAACTCAAATTAACGTTAAAAAAATTGCTTCTCACCTTTATTTTTCCATTTTTCGTTGGCAACTTAATGCTTTAATTTCAAATCCGCTTTGATTCTTCTCATAACGTCTGGCAAGTCTTGAAAATTGGCGCCTGTTTTTGAGTGCTTGAAACACGTCTACTGTAATTTCTAATTTGTATAATTTTTATACGAATGAAGTTATTAATTAAGTAATATCTCACCTCTTCGGTTACTTGTGATTATTTATTTAATAAATGCATGCCTTTCACAAAAATAATAAAATGCACCCTGATTGAATAGATAAAACAACTCTCAAGTTTTCAGTAAGTTTCGTAAATTGTTGAGGTATTAATAACTAAATTCTTTAATCTAATTTTTTCGTGAAACTATTTGCTTTTTAATCATCAAAACTACGCATTTAGCAAACAAATCCTCATCTATAACAGTACTGAAAAGAAATAATATCCAATAAAGACTACAAATTAGAAGCACAAAATAAAAGATCTTTGCAGCAGGGCTAAATTAAAGAGCTCAACTATAGATTTAACTTAATCCCCCTATGCTTATATGATACATCTTCTTATTAGTAAAAAGTCATTGCGCTATTTTCTAATAATTAGATGAGCCAAATGAAATATCATCTCTGTCTAAAAGAAATGAAAAAAATGCATAGTTGTGGACTAATTTAAGTTGAACAGAACAACGGGGAATTGAGATTTATTCGACATTTCCAGGGCTTTTCGCTGCATCGAGTAATATCTTTACAAATTTTTATCGTAATGACACTCATATTTCAAACTAATCTTCTGCATTTTAGAGAATGACGCAATTATTTTTCGTCTCTAACAGCTTTGCCAGAATCATATTTCCGAAAAGTCTCCTGCTTTTTCTTGAAAAAGACAAACGTATTTGCATTTCTAAAGAAGTTTACCGAAAAAAAATATTCGTTTTTAATATTTAAATGCATTCGTATATCTTTCGCGTCGCTATAGGCGTTTATGGAAGTGCTCTTTAGAATGTGCATTATTAAAGATATTATTTAGGAATGCTTAAAATTTAGGACCAGGGACCAATTTGTGAGTTTTTATGATTTTTGTCTTTTTTTTATCACTTATTTGAGTCACAACGATTCGAAATTGAAAGCACGTATAAACGTTTAATTCTATTGCATGTAATATTTCTGAATTTACAGAAATTACTGTTACGAATTTTCAGAAAAATGCTCCAGATATAAAATTTAAAGTTCTAAATATTTATTTCTAAAATACATAGAAATATAAAATAGGTTTTATCGTTTTGTTTTTGTTTTATTTACAAAATTTTAAGTCTTTAAATAATAAACCCCCTTAGATACGTTGTAGATATCCGAACAAAAAAAAACAAAAAAATTTAATGCTCCTTAAAACTATTTTTGTCTTTCTCAGTCAAAGTAAAAAAATTTTGTTTACTTTATTTGTTAGATAAGATTTCAAATCCAATGGGGGATATTTAAAGATTAAAAGACTGTTTAAAATGAAAAATATTTCTTTCTTCAAGGACCAAAAATGAAATGTTTTCCTAGGCTTTAAAAAACACGAAAACTTGTCTAAAATTGCCAAAACGAAACACTTTAATAAGGTGTTTTTTAAGCATTATTTTTGACTTATTATAAGTAGAGTTAATTAAGTTCAATATGAACCTTCAGTGTTACTTTTGAATTATTGAAATCTGTGATATAAAAAATACTGTATCCGTAGTTTCGTTATGTGCGTCTTATTAGTTACAAGAAAACACTGAATAACATTGAAAATCCTATAAACATATACTATAAACATAGTTATAAGAAAACATTATATATTAAACAGTGTTTAATACGTATTTGACCCCTAACGAATAGGACTACTGTGAAGCAACAGTTACAACACTTCATTTTATGATGATTTTAAACACTGAAGTAAGGAAAAATAGTCCCCTATAGACCTGAAACTATTCTTTATTTTGAATTTTATTCCGTTTGAGAATAATCGTAACTCATAGTTCTATTCTAATAAGTGGTAATTACAGCTGCGAAAAAGTTTTAAAAATAATTTATACAAATTTCCCACACTAAACAAAAATAATTACTTAAAACTTCCGTTTTAAAAAAAAACGTGATTTAAAACAAAAAAAAATTATTACTAATACATACATTTAAGACGCAAGATTTAATTTCCAGATACGAAACATCTGAACAAAATTTCATTTCTTATTCTTAGGATTAGCTATTGAGATTAAAGAAACAAAAAAAAAATTGTGTTCACGGATTCAAATAGGATAACTATTTTGTTACTTAATGCAATAATAATAGTGTTATTATTCACTATTGTGTTTTATTAACACAGTCATCTAAATATTTTGATTGAAGATTACAATTTTTGTTCTTTTACTATCTTTTGTTACACTGAATTTATCAAGTATGAAGAACACAATCTTATTTGTTTCTGTTTTTGCTAGCTAGATTTGAGAGCTAACTAGATTCTCAACTAAGTTTAAAAAATTTTAAATATCTTGTTTTGTATAAATTTTTATCTGATCTAATTTCAAAAAATTTAAGAGTTTGTTATGAAAATTGAGCTTAATCCCCAAAATCTTAGTCTTAATAGATTTAAGGGCGTTAGGTCGATCATAAGAATTAATGCATTCATTAACAAAATCTTTTAAGTCGTATTTATTTATTTATTTTTTGTTATTTCCTCTTTTCCCTCTATTATTATTGTAATTTCTGAAAAGTTTGAAAAGATTACTAATGCACTCATTATTAAAAGATTTAAAATTAAAATTACTGTTAAATAATCATATATTTATTCCCAGTCGCTTTTTAGGGTTTTTAATGAAATCCAAAACTTCTATTGAAATGTTATTGAACCTGTGTTTCGAAAAATGTTTAATTTCGAGGCTATTGTTATTTTTATTAAAGTTATATTTATTTGTTAATTATCTATGTAAATTAATTTTTTTGTGAAGAAGTTAGGAATTGAATAGAATTAAATGTAAGGTTAATTGGCACAAAATCCAAAGGAGGATGTGTTGCGCCAAACAACGCGTTATAGCAGATCAAAAGGTAAAATGCACATTGCAATTTCATCTTTATAAAATACATAAAGGAAATAAAACTGTTAATAGCAAGTTAAATATATTTAAAAGTCAATAAAATCTTATAAAAACCGAATTACATAAATACATGAAATAGGTAAAACTGTGCACTGTTAATAAGTAGGAGTGAATAAAATCAGATAAAACCTGTTATTTACAATATAAACTACCAATACTCCGTAGAAATGGGAAAATGTTAGGATGATGAATTTCACCCAACAAATCCTTCATACATAAAATAGTGCTATTAAAAAAATAAAACAATGTCGGTTAAAACAGGGACAAATAGTTAAAATGTGATGGAGCGTAAATAAAACGTTACAAATATCGCATTTCGGAAGAGAGGTTGGGAAGTTTGGCCAATTTGTAGCAAATTAAACATTTAATTTTATAAATACAGTTAGTAGCCTTTCAAAGAGGAGAATTCAAAAAAAATTAGCACTGATCAGTAATTTACAGGTTAATCATCGGTTATTCTTGCATTTAAATTTAGTATTCGAATTATTAGCAATGAATAAAACTGAAGCAGGGTGCTAACCTGAATCAGCAGAGGACAAAGAAATACATAACATTTGAAGAAAAAAAAATATTCCTTGAACAAGTAACCACGTGCAAAAGCAACAAGTGAAAATTTGTATTTAAGAGAAAAAAGCATAAAAACATGTAGAAGACATATAGAAAGAAGCATATATGCATAGTCTGTAAGAAATGATCACTGATGGTTTTTGCGACTTTCATTATAAGTTATATAAATTTTCTAAAAATAAACTAAGTTAATGGAAATAAATGAAAAACATTATACATGCATATAATTTTTAAGAGATATATTCAAATATGAATATTTTGCCAACAATTTCAACATTTTCCCTCTGAAATATCTGCTACAAAATTATACCACCAGTCAAAATTAATTTTTTTACAAAATTAAAAGAATGTTGATCCACCATTTCTCTGGTTAACTTTAAAGGCTCGATTTTTCATTGACTCAATCTAGTTTTCAAGCTAAGTTTCAGGAGTTTTGAACCATTCATCCATGTTAGCTTCTTCCAGGTCGTATGCGGAATCACATTGGCGGATTCTTGAATACACTTGTCCAGACAAGTGACCCCACAAGTTTTCTGTATGATTAAGATCGGCTTGACCAGCTTAAGACCTCGATTTTTTCTTTCTGAGACCAATTTTTAGCAGATTGGTAAGCATGAAATAGCACATTGTCTTCCTGAAATTTACAGTCAGAACCTCCTAAAAAGTTAGATGTAGTAGGTTGGTTGATTAAGGCTTATTGGCACAAAAGCCATATATGGCTATACTGCGCCAGTCATTAGGTTAAGAAATCGCTTACTTTTTAAAGTAATGAATGTAGTCCTATTTTTATGGCAAACTTGATAAGATTGTGATGTATAGGGTCACCAAGCAAAGTTTCAAGATCAGAATAAAAGCGGCCAAAGAGTTTGTTCCTCAAATGTTTGAAACGTTTGCAGTCGGTAAAAATATGTTTAATAGTAATGTCAATACGACATTAAGAACAACTAGGTGCTCGTTCAACTTTTAGTAAATGGATGTGGGTTAAACAGGAATGACCAATACGCAGTCCATTAATTATAACCTGAAATTTGCGATCAATCTGTTTTATTTTAAAGTTGTGAATATTAGGATAAATTTCGTGCTGTTAATCTGTTCATTGCAATGTTTTCTCAAACCTGTTGTACTGTAGATTTATATATTCGTTTATGATATTATTGCTAGCATTTTGAGTGGTTTTATCTGAAATATCAGCATGGTCATTCCTGAATATGCCAACACGTAATGGTAGACAACAAAAAGTAGATATAGAACTCTTCACTCCACAATTCTGTAAAGAAACTTTGTATTTTACATATTATGGGGCTTTGCCCGATGTGAGAAACATTTAATATAAAACTGTGCTAGTCAGTATAAATCATCCATTTGCTGTAAGTTCGATCAGAGATAAAATTAGGTGCTAGCAAAATGTCAGCATTCTGTGGTAAAAACTGAAGAATCAGAGAACAGTTGATCAGATACAGTAAAAGTTTCAGTAACAGCACCACAGCCAATATGACTATCCTGTTTTGAATCATCAGTTAAAATTGGTTTAAAATCATTAAAATTATTACGATGTTCATAAAATTTTGGGGTAAAGACGCTAGAGTTGGTGTCAGACTTACTTAAATTATTCAAAACATCTAAATACGCAAATCGAAACATCAACCCGAGGTGGGATACTCTCTACATTGATGAAAACTGCAAAATTTAAAAGCTAAAATTATTTAAAATATTTAGGATTCTTATCCCAAACGAGGGGATGTAAGATGGGCGTGAGGAGAAGTGAGTGATAAATTGTGGATTGATGATACATGAATACAACGGATGATGTGAATTTGATTTTATTTTAAAATAATAATCCAAGGAAAGTTTAGAGCGACGAAAATGAAAAGATGGTTCGGAACATAACGCATACAGACTCTCAACTGACGAACTTCGAAATATCCCCGATGGTATTCTGAGATCTTGATGATGGATTGTGTCGAGATATTTTAAAACAGATGGACGAGCTGATTAATACACGGGAATGCCATAGTCAAGTTTTCGGGGTATAACAGCGCGATATATTTTAATCATTGCGTCTATAGCAGCCCCACGAACCGTTAGTACGAACTTTCAAAATGTTTAACGAATGAGAAGATTTTTTCCAATCTTATTTGTGTGAGGTTTAAATGCGAGTTTTGAATGCGAGTTTCAAATATCATTCCCAAGAATTTTGTTTCAGCAACAATAGACATAACGTAACATTTTAGAATGATTTCAGAAAGAGGATGAAGATCATATTTGCGGCACAAATACTTACAGTGAGCTTTTTAAGGCGATAATGTAAAACCATTTTCTGGCATCCATACTAAAATTTTATAAACAGCTAATTGCATTCTTCGCTCAAAAAGTGACATGTTAGTAGATCGGCATGAAATCTGAGAAGTCATCCACAAGCAATTCACCATAAACTGATGCAGGAAGCTAAGGTAAAATGACATTTATTTTCAAAATGAAAAATGTCACACTTAAAAAACATTACCTTGAGGAATACTCTCTTCCTGGATAAAAATATCAGATAAAATGGAATAACTTTAACCCTAAATGGTCTATTTGATATTTAAAAAAAACTTTTGATAAAATAAAACAAATTACCACCAATTCCACTTTAGTCTCTCTTTATAATGCTTAAACAGTCTGGGCTTTCTTTTTAATTTTCGGAGAATAGCATTCGAATTTGATCTCTAAGTGCACCAGACTGTTACAGGAAATCATTCAATTTGTTTGCTGAGTTATTTTGCGAAAAAACAAGTTCTATTTCGTTGCAAGTTTGAAAAAGTATCTATTTTTTCGAGCGCATAATTTGTGCTTCCTGCCATATCTTTTATATTTTCCATTTAATTTAAACATTATGAGCAGCAACTTTACGTATGATTTTCAAAGAAAAAATTAAAAAAATATTTTGAAAATTTAATGAATAGAAAAAGAAATTTAGCATCTTATACTTATGCAACATCCAAATTTTAAAAAATCGTTTCCTGTGTGAAACTAACTTAATTTTTTTCACTTTTCTATTTATTTGATAAAATATAACTTATATGAGTTGATTCACTATTTTAAAATTATTGATTTCATGCAGTGTACCATAAAAATATGTGATATTTGGGTTGGTCTTACTTTATTTTATTATATAACCATCGTTGAACAGCAGACCCAATTTTCGGGTTTCCGACTACTCCGGGTTCAACTCCGTAACCTTGTAATTTTGAACCTATTACAGAAGACAAGGAAACTCCTGGATCAGTACCCCCAGAGGTATTGATTTGTTATAGGAACATGGAGGACTTTGCGGCTCGACAGATTTAACGTGCATCAGTCACCGTTTACTACACGGGGAGTCTTCGGCCTGCCTGGAATCTAGTTACACTCATATATATATATACTGAACATGATTTTGGTTCATAATTTTTTACGTCATTAAGTAAAAGAAATCAAGTAGTATTAAAAACATTCTAAATTCAAATTTCCTTGGCTTAAAAAAAAGAAGCCAATGGTTCTCAAAGAATTTAATTTATTATAATAAATAAGATTTAAATTCATAAATCATTAAGTGGAATATAAAGCCAGCTGTATTTCCAAAATCCTGAATTCAAATGTTCTGGCTTCTAAACAATCAAATGTTCATGGTTCTTAAACGAAGAATTAGGGTTAACAAATTTGATGTAAATATCTTAGTAAATAAACATATCAAATTAAAATAGTTATAAACAGTAAAAAATATTCACTTACTTTCGTTTGGAATAAAAAAAAATTAATGCTCAATTATCCTTTATATTGATTTATAAAGCTCCACATCCAGATCACACTCAGAATTAACTCAGAATTATGAATTAGTGTTGCCACTTTCCTGGGAATTAATTAGTGTTGCCTTTTCAAAATACATACATAATTAAATCAAGCATATGCTTCCGATTGTAGCATGCAGTTGTAAATTGCGTAGATGTCCCTTGAATAACACAAATAAAATAAATTTAGAATTTTATCAAATAATGTATTTGGAAGACATGTAGTATAATTGAATAGAAGTAATATTCATCAGTTAAGAAAAAAACGTAATAACAATATACAAGTTTTAAATCACTGAGTTTATGAAAAATAGAAGTTAGGGTAGGATTTAATCATCTTTCTGAGTCCCCCGTGCATAACAACCATATTAAATCCCTTTTTAAGTATTTAAACTTTTATTTTTGTTTTGTTTTCCATACAATATTTAAGAAACAATCTTGTTTTGAATTGAGTTGTAAAAAAATTATGACTATTTTCATGTACTTCAAAGGTCCCGTGCATAACAAGAGAATGGCTATCTTTCTTTATTTATCGAATTGGTTTGCTAGTTAGAATCCAGCGACTTTTTTTAAGAAGTCCTTTTCTGAAAAACATGAAACTAACAATAAAAAAAATAATGCTATCAGGTTTTAAGCTTTATCTTGAAAAAAAAACAACGCATGCCTTCCCCCATGGTATATTAGCAACATAAAACTTTTAATTTGGGTAAATTAATCATGCACCATAATTTTTTCAAAATTCTATTCTTTCTTTTATATTTTGAAACAAGCTTTATTTCAGTCATCAAATTGTTTAAGTGGTTCAAGTCCTGCATCTTAATTTAAGAATAGTCCTATTTTTATAAGTTTTATCTTGAAAAAAAAACATGACTTTTCATCATTAGTAACATAAAAAATTTTATTTGAGTATATTAATCTTAGAACTGAAAAACTTAAATGATAGCTACTATACGAAAATATCCTAATTTAACATTAATTTATTCTTTTCATACTTGCATTTTTCATTCTTTGGCCATAAAACTGTCGAGCACTGACTACCATACCCCCATGGATAATTGCTTTCTTGTGGCGTTTTAGGTTTAAGATAATTTTCAATGCAGCGTACTTCATATAATTTATTTTATTTTTTTCTTTTACTATTCTATAAAATAAAAACATTACTTTTAGATTTCTAGAACGATAACACCACATAAATATTACCTAAAACTTAATTAATGTTAACTATTGAAATGGCCCATTTGTATTGTTCATGATCGAATTTTATCCCTGTTTTGGAAAACTTATATCATCAGCTGAAATCATTAGAAACCGGACAAGCGTGAATATTACATTGTTAGTTGCCTCATCAACCTCATCCGAAGGTGGTCGATAAAATTTAACTTAATGCAGGAGGGAGACGCTATAAAGTTAGGCGACAGAATTTTTCCAGCCATAATTGAAGTTTTGCTGATACATTTTGCCACATATATGGTTTTTAGCACCCATTTAACGATCGCTTCAAATCATAAATTAGTATCTTAAACCAAAATATAATGCGCTAAACTGTATCTGTTCTTCAAAGTTTTAACTTACTTCTAAAAACTATTAAAGCTGGTTATGAATAATAACGAAACTGATTATAGAAGAGATAAATATAACTTGAATTATCTTAACTATGCTACTTTGTTTGTGATAAGCCTCATAAATTTTGCAACTACATTTTGAGAGCATCATTAGATGCAAAAGTAGTTTCCTGGATTCGTACAATCGCAGGGATACCAACTGTTCCGCTTTCTGCAAACGTTTTAATATATTGGTAGCAAATCAGATTGTAAAACCTGTAGAAGGAGAATAATTACGCCTATTTTTTTAAAGTTCGAAGTGCAAATGAGGACATGCTGCTCCAGACAATACGGTAAAAACAGTTCAAAGGACATAATGCATGCAACACTTTAATTGTCGTACAATTATAACTGATAAAATGGTACAAATTGATTAATAAAATCAGATAAAAGGTATCAATAAAATAAGATAAAAAGGTGTGAATACGATATAAAATACATGAAGTAAGTAAAATGTTTGCGGAAGTGAATAAAATTACAAATGTATTAACACATTTATATGCAGTTCAAAATACCAGCAGCACGTAAATAAGCAAAAATTTTCGGATGATGAATATACATATTTAGGAAAATTATATGCAAGGATAATAATAAATCATATTAAAATAAACAAATTAAGGTGTGCATGTGTTAATATAGTGACCCGGCCGTCCCGGTAGTACCGCTCGTGTATTTTTCATACCTGTTATAGGCATGAAAAAATTTTGTAACTCCTTGGAGTTTTATCTTTCGCCAAATATTCAAAGCACATAACCTGTTGCAGTTAATTAACTTAATTCAAATTAAATTTATTTAAATTCATTGTGAAAGATCAATTTTTTAATCTTTCAGAATGTGCTAACTGTTTTTTAGCTATCTAAAACTTTCACTAAATGAAAGACTACTTCTATAGAATTGGCAGATCACTGTTCACATTATTTAGTACAAAGCAACCACTGTATAATCATTATTTCTTTAATTCAGATGATGAAGACATTAATTTTTAACTAAAATTAACTTATGCATTTTATGATATGATCTTATATTTATATCATTTTATATTCGTATTATTTTATATTTGTGTAATTTTATATTTGCGTTATTTTATGTTTGTATCATTTTATCTTCGTATTATTTTATTTATTATCTATCTATCTTTTTCAGATCAAAATCAATGCAATAAAATAACGTGTAACTTTTAAACTTAAACTTGATATTACGTTGAAATTTGGGTAATTTTTTTATTTTTTATTTCTTGTACAACGAAGCGAAAAATTTTAATTATTTGCCATTTTATCATGCTTTATCAATTTCATATATTTTTGTAAAAGAAATTTGTTGTGTAAATTTTACTTTTGATTTTTTTTTTAAAAAAAAACCTTTTGTTTGGCGCAGTTTGCCCTTTTGTGGACTTTATGCCATTAAATTAAATTTAATTAAATTATTTGCTTAATTATTTTGCCGAATAAAAGATCGGCTTGCTAATACTTTTCTTATTATAAACCTCTCAAATACATATATCTCAGCAAAACTTTTAACTCTTAGTAAAAATCATGTTTCAAACAAATGATTTTGAAAATATAGTCATGCAAAACATGTTAAACTTTTTCTCGCATGAAACGATACATCCAAAACATGTTAAACAAATGGTACATTAACATAGTTATTCGTAAACATTTTGACATATGAAGCGAAATGTTTCATATAAATAAGATGCTAATATATATATTTTTGAAATTTCATTTCGTATTTTGCTTCATATTGGAAACATGCCTGTAAATAATTATTTAATTAATTAAAATTTGAAGAAATAAATGGTTACATAGAATTAATAAATTACATTTATGCTTTTTTTAATTCAACTTTCTCATGAAAAAAATCATCAGAATAAAATATAGGTTTTTCTGAGTTGAAACTAGATATTATATTAAATTTCTTTTACTATTTTTTATTCATTGTACAAAGAAGCGAAATTTTTCAATTACTTGCTTTATATTTTTTTCTTATAAATTATCGGCTTGTTTATTCTTTCTTTATTAAACCTCTTAAAGACTTTAATCTCAGCAAAATTCTTAAAGAAAAAACATATTTGGAACAGATGATTTTGACATTTGCGTGCTGCTTCAAAAAACACATTAAAAAATTAATTAATTTTAAAAGCGAGCAATTTTAAACAAAGCAGCGACTTAGCTGGAACAATGAAGACATAACTTAAAAGATGAGAAAAACTTGTTTCGTAAATTTTGAGGCAAAGTATTGAAATAATTATCTTTAACTACATTAAACGTCATGATAAATTACTCTTGTTTGATAAAGCGATGATAAAAGTAGTTTTCTTTTATCGACATTAAAATAGTATTTAATTCTTTTTCATTCTGTTGTTTATGAATTTAATTAGTAACTTAATTAGTCAATTAATAAATGATTGCCAGTCATTCTTATTTAAAGTTACTTAAATGGAGAACTGAGTCAAACGTTTGAGATTTTTTTTCTTTTCTGATGAAATATTCTACTCCATTTTACTAAATATTTTAAAAATATAAAATAAATGTATGGTTATTAAAAAGCGTTTATCTTACAATTAAGGTTCAAAATAATTTAGTAATGAACTTTAAAGTTAAAGCTTAACAGTCAAATGTTAACTCTTTGACGCAGAATTTTTATGTAATATATTTTTCATACTTTTTTTATTATTTTGTATTAATTTAGGCCAAATTAAGTGAAAATATTACATTTAACATTTTAATAGCTTATGGTTTAAAAAGACAACAAGAATATCGGTGTCTTTTTCTACCTAAAAGGTAAACTCTTCCATACATGACTTATTTCCAAATAATAATTTTTCAACTTTGCTCTTATTTGCAGTTATTTAGATCTGAGAGAAACAGTTATTCACTATTGAAATTTTCTTAATTTAGGAAATCAATTATAGATAAATTTTTGAATTTGAATGAAAAAAAATTTCAAACTAATTTTTTTTATTTTATATTTTAGTACAATGTTAATTCCGATAATCTAACAGATTTTTTAAGTAACTATTAGACAATTTTTTTTAATTGAAAAAAAATAAGTAGCCACCAAGTTAAATTAAGAAACTTCTGTAGAAAAAGTTTTCAATCCTATATTAGGTTAGAAAATCTAAATAAAAATACTTAATACAAAAAAAAAATTAGTATTTTAAACAACTGTGATTTTTCCATACTTATATTCGTATTTATAAAGTTATCTAAATAACATATAACAGACAGAATTATAAAATTGTCTAATGGTCTAACTTTCATACGGAATAGAAAGTAAACACTTGATTATCCTTTAGACATGAAGTGGTGTTTCAAATATTTGAGAAACTCTCGGCCAATGAGGGAAAGGAATAATGATTGTAAGTCATTACTTTGAGGGATGTTTGAAAATTTATATTTACTGTCCTTTAAGTTAGTAATAAAGTGAGTCATCTACCTGCTGCTTTCATAATAATTTTAGAGTTCAAATTGACTCTGAGTTCTAACTTTAATATCCGTGTAGTTAAAGGTTATATAAATGCAAGTTATCATGGCGGAATGTTTTAATTGGATATTTATATGCACAGCATGAAATAAATTAGAGATAGACGCAGCATTCTTTTGAGTAGCTTTGCGTTCGATTTTCAAATGGCTAGGTCAGGAAATACCATATTATGCCTTTTATTTAAAATAGTTATATTACTAGTATTTCACTATCTAATTAACTAATTGTGCATATAGAACTGTTGAACTTGTTATGTTTAAGAAAAATAACACTCTCATCCGTGATCCAAGCATTTAGCTTCATTTATATATATATATATATATATATATATATATATATATATATATATATATATATATATATATATATATATATATATATATATATATATATATATATATATATATATATATATATATATATATATATATATATATATATATATATATATATATATATATATATATTGTGTGGCAGAAGTGAAATTCTTGGACATAGATGGCGCCACTGGAAAACAAGAACAATCGCACACCCTCTGCTTTAATGGCATACGTCAACAACAACAACAAGTGTATAAAAGAGTTCGAGTAGAAGAGTAAACAATGAATGATTAAAACAATGAATAAAACCGAAAAATAAAGTTAAAAATTAGATAAAAAGAAAAAATAAATAAAAAGATCTTCGTCAGGACGTTTACTTATTGACAATTCCACCGTTAAGAACGTAGCGTCCGTAAGCCTACGTATAACATATTTAAAAACCATAAAATGCTTTTAATATTTCTCATAGGATTTACTCTTGGGGTCATCTGCACTTATTTTAAAACTTTTTAACTTCCATACATTTCTAATTTTTTTAAAAAAAATAAAAGCAGACTGTTAGGGAAGTAATTCACACAAATGTTAAAAATGCACAATGGGCAATTGGTTTAAATATTTCTATGAATTATACCAAAATATTTTTTTAAGAATGTTTTTAAAAATTTTTAGAGTTAATAGCTTAATTTTTATGGTTTTCAGTTTTACTAAAAATGAAAATGCAAATTTCCTTTTATTTGGAAGCTTTTCTATAGCCATATTTGAATATTTAATCAACATCAAGGGCAAAAATCATGAAAATTTAGTCACTGATCAGAAGGACCAGTGACAAAAATATGCTACTCGTCTGTACACATTTGCACTGGTCCATATGCCTGGGTTTATTAGTTTTTTAAGTTAATAATGTGAATTTATATTAAATATTATAATACAGAGTTTGTGTAGTGGCACAGTTGTGATGAAATAGGTTATTTTGTGACAAGAACACCGATTAAAATATGAAATCGTAAAAAAAATCCAAAACAGTATACCATCCCTTTACATAGGTTGCTGCTCTGATGAACCAAAGCTAATTATTTTTTGGGTGATCTGAGTCACATTTGTCTTGGACCAACGGACCATCGTTAATTTCGAGCCCTGATATCAAATAATGTAGCCCAGTGTTTCCCAAACTTATGACTTTCGTGTACCCTTTCTAAATTTTTCGTAAAGCTGAGTACCACCAATAAAAAAATGAATGAATTTTTTACAATAAAAATTTGCACCAAAGTTAAAAATCAGAACTGGCTGTTAACACCACTAATTATTAACTGTTAACTCTGCAAAAAATAGCCAATAGAAAATACGTAATCGTAAATTTTCTTGGCTGGCTTTGTTTTCAAATAAAAATTTTTGAAATTTTCGTTTGTTGCAAGATATTTCGCATAAGAACAAGTACCCCCGCTAAACTGTTCCCGTACCCCTGGGGGTACGCGTACCACACTTTGGGAAACACTGATGTAGCCAATATTTAAAATTTAATTTCTTATAGAAATATTTTGAACTTCTTAGCAAAACATTTCATCTCAAAATGTTTACCTTATAAATGTAATACAAGTACATTCGAAATGATATAGAATTGAATTTTGAGATAATTAAAAAGAGAAAAAGTTTGGAAATATAATTATTTTAATTTTTCTCATGTATGATAGTGCCATTTACAGTATTTATTTATTTTTTCATTCAAGTTCTTGATTTGTTACCGATGTAACAATGTAGATATATTACGTCCGTAACATAAAATATTACGTCTGTTACACCAATTTTTAACAAATTCCACACTTGAAAAAAAATTTTCCAGGCATTTAACTAGTTACTAGCAACAATAAAAGGATAAGAGAAGATTTTTAAAAATATTGCTTAATTTTGACCAAAAATTAACGTAATTAAAGCCTAAAACTTCATTTTTGTTACTTATACCTAACAAAAAAAATTGCCAATTGAAATTCTAAAATTATCAAAAATATTTTTTACATATAATTAATTTTTCTGTTTATAATTGTAGCAAAATGTTACGAAAAATAATCAAAATAGGTTAAATACTAAATATATTTTATTAAATGTTAAAATAGATTATTTAAATTTAAATAAAGATTTTATTCGACATACGTTTTTTTAAAAAATGAAACCAGAGTTCTGATTTGAAAATAGAAGTATTAAATAAATGCTAATAGAAATCAAGCATACATTAACATTAAAATATACATTTTAAGTTTTAAAATAACATAAAATATGTTAAGTTTTCTAAAGTTTGAAATTTTGGTTTACTTTTAGTGGAGTTGCTCTTTTGAAAGAAATTAAAAGAAAGAAATCATGTGGACAGAATTAACCTTTCAAAAAATCGCCCATTATTTTAAGACTATTTTAAAATTATAACAAAAATTTGTTGAGAAAAAAGCAACACATTCTGAACACAACTAACGCAACAGAACAACTTAAGTTCAAAAATTCAAAACAAAAAAAAAACAAAAAACAGAGTTGAAAAAGTTTAGTGGCTTAATCTTACCAAGTGTCACAAAATGCTTTCTAAAGAGAAACAAAACGAAATGGAGCCATCTGTATTCAAAGAGAAATCAGAAATTAAGAAATTTGTTAATTTATTATTATTAATTTCACTTTTTTGCATATTTTTCCATGTCACCGGAACAAAAGCGAATCAAAAAAATTATTGGGCACGATTATAAAACTTGCTTATTCAACAATAATTTCATGTAAAGAAATATTTTTATAATTATTTATTACTTTTTTTATAATTAATTCCAATCAAACGAAAATTTTTCAGACATCAGCAATGATTAATAACTTTAAATCTAAACAAATTCCTTCAAAAATATTTAAATTAGTTATTTAACACTAGAACCGCGGGACTTCGAATATACCTAGAACCGCGGGGCGGGTCATTTTGACCCGAGATAATAAACCTTGTAAAAATATATGTTATCATTTAACTAAGAAAGCTGAAACATATCTTTTTATATAATAATACATAAAATCTTATATTAATAACCAGAAATGTCTTTTTTTAATGAAATAAATATTGTTTTATTGAAAAAATTATTCCAATTTAGAAATCTCTTGCTTAATATAAATATATCTTAACCTTTATATTTTAATGGAAAAATTAGTCTTAAACTTATAATTTTTACTAAAAAATGAAAGAAATACGCAAAATAAATATACCTCTCATTCACTTGTTTCACAATTTTTTTAATCCAATTTATTGTATGCACTCAACACACAATTTAGTAATGCGTTTTGTGCATTTACCACAAATGGGTGCTTTGCAATTTGTACATATATCTTGTGTTTTATTCTCACACTTTGAACTACGGCATCGAACTCGTTTTCGCTTAACTTGTAGTTGTTCATCATTTTCAGAGGTCCCTTCGTACACTTGTGTTTTTTTTTCTCTGCCGGGCGAGAACAAATTTTTCTCGCAATTCTTCAATTAAGCCTTGAATAAATTGGCGTCTACTGATACACTTCCCGGTCACAGCTTTGTATATAACCCAAGCATTAATAGCAGCAAGGTCCAATACATTATAAAAAACCTGCACCGGCCACCTACGTGAACAAGCTTTGACAGTATATTTTCTTGTCATTTGATCAATTACGTCGACACCGAATTTAGTTCCATTGTAGAAAGCAATGGTATCTGGCAATTTTTTTGAATCATTTGTGATTTCAACTGTTGGGTGAAGACTACTTAGCAATAAAACATTTTTATCTTTTTTCCCCTGGTAAACAGTTAGACTGATGTCATTATGAGTAAGTACAGTGGTAGAATGCAATTCAGATTTGGACACTTTCACAGAGACAGGTATTTCTCTTCTTGAACGTTTTACAGTTCCAACAAGGCTGGTGTTTTTTGATTTTAATGCCTCTGCAAGTTTCAACGTAGTAAAAAAGTTATCTGTAGTAACGTTTCTGCCTTTGTTCTCATATGGACTTATTAGGCGCAATACAACATATTCGGAAAGAGGAACGTTTGGTGGACACTGGTGATCTTTTCCGAGATATGGGAATCCATTAATCAGATATTTTGAATCAACATCTGCTGCCAACCAGAATTTTATGCCAAATTTGTCCGGTTTGTTTGGCATATATTGAATAAACCTACACCTAGCTTTGGTAGGAAATAACTGTTCATCTACAGTTAAGTTAGGACCTGGTGTATAGTTAGTCTTACAATTTTCAATGAAACGATTCCAGACATCGGATACAAGGGCAAATTTGTCTGTTTGTAGACGATCTGATCTCGTTGATTTTATATCGAAGCGCAAGAATCTCATAATTTCACGAAATCTGTCTCTTGGCATCGTATTACGGAAAAACGGAGGTCCCCAGTCCATTGACCACAGACTATCCAGCTCAAGTCCTTTTGCGCAATATATGCCACGTGCATATAAAATTGCTATAAAAGCATCAACCTCTTCTAATGTTACGACCCATTTATTTTCAGGAATATGACGATGAGCTTCATCTTCAGTACATTTCTTTATATGTTTTAATATCCATTCATCGATGAAGAGTCTCCAGGCACTTGCCAGACTGCCGACCATAATATTGCGTTTAGCATGGGGTGTTGGGCCTCCAACTTCCTTCAAAATATTATGCTTTGATTTTCTTCCTATGTTCTTTGTTCCTAATTGCGATACATTCCAAACTGTCCCATCATTTCCAACTTCATTATTTCCAACTTCGAAAGTTACTGCTAATTTCTTTTTCTGATTTCTTTGTGTACATGTTCTTTTTCTTATAATTTTCGATGTTTTATTTTTATCTGACAAATTAACATCATTACCATGATGAGAAGGGCCAGGAATTGTTAACGGACTCACAGAGTCATCTTCACTTTCACTTTCTTCAGCCGAATTCAAAACGTCTTCATTAGTAGGCAGGTATTCATCTCCACTACTCAAAATTGAAACATTCTCATCATTGTCATCTTCTGAATCATTTTCAGGTAATTGTTGAAAATATTCCAAAGCTTCCTGAACGGTAAGGTTACGACGCTGTGACATACTTATTATAGAAACAAAAAGAAAACCTTTCAATAGTCAACAAAATATTTCACTCTGAGCTCGAATGGTCTTCACATGCAAACATACATACTCATTATGACCTTGACTGAAATCCTTCACTTATCCCCCCACCACCGGTTCAGGCCATACCATTTGCAGATTTCAAGGGTTGAGGCAGACATGCTTTATCGCTTTGACGTTGTTTCAACGGAAAAAGGATTTTTTTTTCATAATTCTGGTATCAAATTTATTTACGGGTCATTTTGACCCACCCCGCGGTTCTAGGTATAAGTGTTAATAATACCCCATTAAATTATCTTATTCGTTTTGAAATTTGGCAAGTAGTTTTTTACATAAAATTATTAAAAGTCATAAAAGGAATATTTTTTTCAATTAATACTTTTTGTGTAGTGACGAATTAAACATTCATTTGGGTCAAATTGACCCGCTCCGCGGTTCTAGTGTTAAGAATTATTGAGAAAGAATTAATTTTCAATACGCCGCAACGAAAACTTAGCTTATAAAAAATACTCTGTTACGCATGAACACTTTATAAGACCTTGGGAAGTATACGTTCCACCCAGCCCTGCGTTCCACCAGCTTTATTAATTTTTAAATGTCGATGGAATGCTATTTTTACTCACGTATGATTTGTGCTGCCATCTACTGATATCTTCAAAAACTACTTAAAAAGAATACCAATGAAGGCTTTGTTTACATAAATATGTTTAACATTAAAGGTAACTAAGAAAAAAGATTGGCATTATGGAACAATTTTTTCTTGTGCGTAATGCGTTTGATCATTTCCCACCGAGATTATCTGAAATTTTAAAAAAAAAGGTTTTATAAATTCGGTTATTTCTAAGCACGGGAGTTCAAGTTTATGGCCAATTCTTTCCACAAGTAAAATTTTGAAAAAACCACACCCACCTTCCCACAAAAGCAAAAAATCAAATTAATTATAGCAAATAAACTATATAAATTTCTTTTTATAAACCAATAATATATAATTTTATATCCCGGAAATATTTTAACATAAAATTACTTGAAAAAAGTGGCCTTATAAAAGATTAAGTGAGATTCTCTGAGTTAAGAGAAAATATTATTCGGAGAATAATTCCCAATAAATAAAGTCAATTTCGGATTAAATGTACCAAAATGGTGTTTTCTCTCATAATGTTCCCTTTTTGTACGATTTTGTAGTGGGCTTAATATTAGGAAATTTACTATTTGTTTCAATTTCCTAATTATTTTGCAATAACAGTTGTCTGCCAATATCATTTTATATAACTGAGTAAGTAAGTAATAAGGGGAATTATTCAATGCATTGTATGTTGACTTAACTATAATACTATGTCGCAGTTTCGTCGCACTAGATGCTTGCATGACCTAGAACCCAACAAAGAATTCATCTATAGCTTTCTTGGAGTAAATATTCGTTTAGGTTTGGCTTCAATACAGCTGCGTAATCAGAATTTTAAAAAGGTAAGACACTTACCTAGTTTCTAATTTGTACAATGATTGGAAAGGATATTACGAAAGGGTTGAAAAATAATAAGTAAAGTAAGAATAATTTTTTCAAAAATTATTTCTTCTAATTGTTTTTTAAAAAAATTCTACCGAGTTGACGACCAAGAAATTTCTCTTTCAATTCTCAGATTAATATTTTTAATAATATTCAGTTAAAAAAAAACATCATTGTAGGGAAAACCGGACAATGAGACAAACACCCCTGCCAGGCTATTATTCTGGTTCATATATTTCCAGTACATATTATAAATAATACCTGGAGATTGCTAAGATTTTATGCTTTTTTAAAGAAAAAAAATTAAATATGAAGCTACTTGTTTCATACAGAAATTACTTTTAAATAATAGTAATATATCATACTCATACCAATTACAAGCCTCTATCACAACAGCGGGGGCTGCAGTTTATTGCAAATTGTTTTTCACCTGAGACAAAGAAAGAACAAATAGAGAAAAAAATGTCAGTTAAAAAACAACTCGATGTAAGTAAACATTAAGAATCGAACGAAAAAGAAGACTTTTCTATCTTAATTTACGAAAAATAATGAATAACATTCCTCTTTTTAAATTTGATACCGAAAAAAGACAATACACATCTTCATGTGTATGCCCATATTTATTCTAATTTAACATCGTTTAAAATGCAGAAGATTAAAGAAAACATTTTATTTACATCCATTTTCTAATCTTTTAACATTTAAACTATTTAATATTCATTATTCTAGCAATTGTTTAATTTTTTTACCAAGTTCCTTTGGTAGCATGGGAATTAATTTCATTTGAAGAAATTTTAAATCGGCACAAATCAGAACACCGTTAAAATAGTTAGCCATTTTTGAGCCTAGTGACAAAAACTACAGATAATTAATTTCTTGATTTGAAATGAAAAGATATCTCAAATGTTATCGTCTGCAAGTTCACCTTCGCAGGTAGTTATTTTGTTCTTCTGATTTCTTTATTAGACTTAGTATCAGCTTCTGTTTCTACTCCTTTTTGAAAAACTAAAGAATATTTGTGTAAAATTCAAATTAAATTTAAACAACAAAGTTTTCGTGTATAATTTTACTTATTATATCCAAATATTGCCACATGTATTAGATAAAGCTTAATTTTTACAGTAATAATCTCTGACTGCGTTGGAGCAGTGAACAAATATGAGTTTATGAAGATAATACTGCAGATCGAATTCTGCTACTAGGATTACAAGTACGATAGAATTATAATTCCAATTTTGTTGATTGGTCATTTCGCATACAATATCTGGGAAATGTGAGAATGGTTTAATTATTACAAACTTTGTCGGTAACACATCAAGTCTGATTTGATTTAATTTGTTTGGAATAACAAATTTTTTTCTAAAATTTGAAAAACAAAGATTGATACATTAAAATATAAAAGTGGCAACAGCAAAATAAATGCTTCCTCCAACTAATCTGTAAGTTGGCAGCCACATCCTTCATAAGAAGTTAATATTTTGAAAAATGTTCCTGTAATATGTTTATTAATTAATTTTAGAAAAAGAGATTGGTAATATTTGTTTTCATCCTTTAACGATCAGCTAAAAGAAGCAATAGTATACTGAAGTAACTGAAGACCGAGGAAGAACCATGAAAGCTGACATTGACAAAAAATGAATTGTCATCCGGATAGAATGGGTTTTTCCACAGTGCGGTTCATCTTCACTGCGTAATAACTCTCGGAAAGAACCTATTTTTCACGTTATTGATTTGCCAAAATTTTTTTAATTTTAGAGTATTTTTATCTATAACGGAAGAATTAAAACCGTTACAACATCTTTTCTTCTGAAGTATAAATTTATTTCAAGTATACTTATGTTTTGATAACTAGTAGAAGCTTTATATAGTTTAAGTAAATGCTTCATATATTTTAAGAAACAATCAGTGTAAAAATAATTCTTCGTTCAAAAGAGAGGCAACTGAAATAAATAAAAACTTTAAGACATGCAATTTTTATTATGAAAATACACATTTACATTCCAACGTTACACGTAATCATTTATTTGAATGGATACCAGCTCCGTTATAAATAAAATTATAATAAATTAAAAATGCAATAACTTAAGAATGAATAATAATAAAAAATAATAAAAAACAAACGCTGCAAAACAATACACAAAAATGAAGCACATCACACAATATTCGTATTCTAAATTTTACAAGTTTAAATTTCTCCGTTCTAATATTCTAATAATTACCTTAAATTTATAGAATGCCTATAAGAACACTCAATTTCTACAGTATTTGTTAAGTTAAATATTGTGCGCTAAATTTTTGTATGAAATATCACTTATAGGCATAAATTATTATTGAGAGATTTAAAATTAAGTACACATTGCTTAAAATTTATTAAAATTTTAAATTGAAAATGCCAGCTTTCAATTTAAAAAGTACACAACACTTATTTAGATTTGACCTAAATCAGATGAAACGTAAGCGTATGGAAGTGGATTATGAGGAACATGTATACGTAAATGCCGCTGACGCAAAACGTATCCATCTAAAAAGTCAGAAAGAGGAAAACCCTGTAATGCTTTATTGAAATAAAGAGCCAGTGGATAATCAATCTTATCAACGGCATTGGCAGTGAGCACCCAGAAGTATAACGGTCCAAGTTGGGTCGCAACACTTTCTGCTTTGATAGGTTCGGAACCTTCAGGAGCCTCTTCATCAAGGAAAAGAATTTCAGCTGATTTAAAATCAACATATGGCTGATCAGCAGTCGTCACTTGCAAAACTCCATCGTCCTTTGTAAGATACAAAACAGTTCTGGCATAAACATCATTGAAGATTATGGTGGCATTACCTTTGCCTGTAACTTTAAAAATTTCATACAATGAACCATTTGCGTTGAAAAGACAGTTGGCTGTTAGTTTTGGATAATGAATGCCTACTTTGATGCGAGAATCTGACAACTGACTTTCCAATTGAGTGATTTTAAAGTCTGACAGCCCACCAACTGTAATCTTTTTCATTTTAACATCGAATACTTGTCCAGCAACCAAGGGTTGAAGTTGCATGTCATCTAACTTAACTGGATCTAAAACTTCTCCCAATGGTTCATCCATGCCAGTTTTCATTTTCACACTAAGGTTTTGCAGAACATCGGTAAAATACTCATTAAGAGCCAAATCTGCTTTTTTTAACCTCTCTTCTTCACTTGGTTGGCTTTGATATGGCTCTTTAATTTTCGGGTCTACTTCGTTTCCTGGCTCTTTAATTTTCGGCTCTACTTCGTTTCCTGGTTCTTTGATTATCGGATCTACTTCGTTTCCTCCCTCTTCTTGGCTGACAGTTTGAACTGCTGGCGCAGTTTTCACTCCGGAAGCCTTATACTGCTTACCGCCAGTAGCTGTTTCTTCAATGGAATGGTGATATGATTCTTTAGGAAATTCGGGGGGAAATTTGTCTTGAACTTGTGGTTGTGACTGTTGGTGGTATTGATAACGCGTTTGCTGTTGAATTTGTGGTTGAACTTGTTCTTGTGATTGAACTTGCTGGAAAGCGGGCTGAGATTGTTGCTGTTGAGAAAATGAAGGTTGAACTTGCTGTTGAGATTGTTGACTTGGAGGTTGTACTCTCTGTATTGGTTGTTGAGTTGTGGGTTGAATCCTCTGTTGAGTTGGAGGTTGAATCCTCTGTTGAGTTGGAGGTTGAATCCTCTGTTGAGTTGGAGGTTGAATCCTCTGTTGAGTTGGAGGTTTAATTCGTTGCTGAGTTTGTTGAAGTGTTGGCTGAACTTTTTGTTGTGACTGTTCTGCAAAGGATGGTTGAACTTGTATCTGGGATTGCTGTTGAAGTGAGGGCTGTACTTTTTCCTGGAAAGCAGGTTGAATCCTGTTTTGTGTTTGTACTTCTTGTTGAGTCTGCTGTTGAGATTGCACTTGTTGTTGAGACTGTTGTTGAACGTATGGTCTCGTCTGTTGCTGCTGCTGAAACTGTGGACGATACTGTGATTGTGACTGCGGTCGGTAGTGAGATTGCTGTTGATGTTGTTCTTGCTGTTGTGTTTGCGGCTGATATTGCTGCTGTGTTTGCTGTTGTTGTACCTGAGGTTTTTGCTGTTGCTGATTTTGAGGCTTGTATTGATTTCGTATATGTTCATTGAACTGCTGCACACGAGGTGGCAATGTTGTTGTAGTTGTGGTTGTCGTGGTTGTACCTTTAGAAGAAACATCTACTGACTGCCAGGGTAATCCAAAAGCACTACCAGATTCAGGATTTTTTACTCTTTGTCCAGACGAAGCAGTTTTAATTGAAGATGGGGCATTTAGTAATGACAGGGGGGGAGCAGGAGCTGCATCAGATTCACTTTCTGGTGGTATGGGAACAGGTTCAGTTACGGCTTTTATCGATGTTATTATTTCCGTCTCAACTTCGGTAAAAACTTTGGTTGTTGGTTCTTCTTTAATTCCTTCTTTAATACCATCTAAAATTAAAAAATTGCAAAAAATTTTAATATTCCCGTGAATAAATAAAAAAGAAGATAAAAATTTAACAATATTTTCATTTCGTTAAATATTGTGCTCTTATTTCTGGATAAATAGTATGATTAAAATTCGTGAAACATATTTATATCAAGGAAAAAAGAGCTTTAAATGTGAAACTTCTAAATTACATTCCTTAAAAACTTTCAAAACCTTAAACTTTACCTTTTAAATTAAACAATTATATTCATTTTATGAACTTCATATTTGCATTGTTTGGAAAAATATCCTAATAATGAGAAAACACATGTATGCTAGCTAAAATACTGATCCTTCTGAGGAAATGAAGCATCTGAAAACTGAAAGATGTACTTCACAGTTTTCTATTGCACTATGATTATACTTTTTTACGTTATAACGCATAATTTTTATGCACTAAATTAATTAAATATAAGAGCTTAAAACGGGACTACTCTCGGCAATTTTATAAAATTGTGGTACACTAATAGCAGCCTTAAAAATTTTTAGTTACCGAAATAAAATACTTAAATAAACAGTCAGTAAAATTTTATCAGAATTACAACTAAATTACTGAATAAAAACCTATCTCAAGATGAAATAAAGCATTTTGGTGTGGAGTATCTCCAATCAAAAACTGTAAAGTTGTAAATTCATCGTTAAAGTCTAAGTTGTTTATACTTTATGCGCTGATCAGAATGTGGTTCACTGTCAAGGATTGACGGCACTTTGAACACAAGTGAGCTGGTTAATTTAAAAACAAGTGTTTGTGGGTCTTTGGGGATCGCGAGAAAAAGCTAGAATGTTGGCATGCTGCATTTAAAAAAAAAATTTAAATATTTAAAAAGATGCCTTGAATAAAATTATTTCTCATTTTTAATTAAAGGAAAAGATTATGAGAAACGACTTAAATAGGTGAAAAGAAATATGGAGAATGATTAATTCACCTATAATTTAGTAAAAGCTCAAAATTAAGTAAGATTAAAAAAAGTAATAGTTAAAAAAAAAACTGTATCAACTCACCAGGCTCAGCTAAAGCTAGGCGAATTGCAAATAGCAAAAATAAGACCAACCAGTGGTTTTCCATCATTTATACCTATTGGAGTGAGGAAAATAAAAATACATAAGAAAAGTAACAACCAATAGTTTTAATTCAAAAATAACTTAACCCCTTCAAGACTGGCTGAGAAAAAAAAGAGCTTTCTGAGGCACACACGCTCCGAGAGTACTAAAGAGTACGCATACGTACTACTATGAGTTGTAATACGAGAATACCGAATGAAGATTGCGTCCCTGTGATCCCGGATTGCTAGAGTCATAAAGGCTCTTTTCCAGGGTTGCCACTCAAATCTGGAGGGAAAAAATTCTCCGTGTTTTCCCTGTACATATTATACACATAACAGGGTGTTCCAAAATTATCTTTACAACTTCAAAAATTCATAACTTCGAACATAAACAAGATATTTATATTCTGTCTTTTGCATGTATTACTGCAACTAATAAAGTTTTTTTTTCAATACGCTGAAAAGTTTTTAAGTGAGGATGTGGACACCACAACAGAAAGCTCAATGCGTCTCATGGCCGTATTCGTCTCATGGTTCATAGAGACGAAATCAGATACACAGGTGCAACGGAACTTCAGGACAAATTTCCAAAGAGACTCAATCCAATCCAGACCCTCCATCCGTGCATGGCACACAAGCTTCATGAGCACCGGATCAGTATTGCATAAAAGTGGAGCCGGACGACCCAGCACAAGTCCAGAAAATGTGGAGCGAATACGGCCATGAAACGCATTGAGCTTTCTGTTGTGGTGTCCACATCCTCACTTAAAACTTTTCAGCCTATTGGAAAAAAAACTTTATTAGTTGCAGTAATACATGCAAAAGACAGAATTTAAATATCTTGTTTATGTTCGAAGTTATGAATTTTTGAAGTTGTAAAGATAATTTTGGAACACCCTGTATATTAAGAGGAAACAACAATTACTGTGCTCTTGTGTGAGCTATTGGGCTAACTATATTTATTAGTTTTGATTGCTGGAAAAACAGCTGAACATACTTAAATAATGCTATAATAAATGAAATAGTTTAGTATAGCTGAAATATCATGGTTAAATATCCCATAGATTACACTTTGAGTGGTCACCATTTTTTAAAAGTCAAAAATAAGAAGCAAAATTCCCTGTATTTTCCCTGTTTGTAAAGAAAAAAATCAAAATTCCCTGCATTTACCCTGCTCTTTTTGCGGACCGGCCTGTGTAGCTGTTAGAGAACTGCCCTTGCATCAGAGAGATTCTGGGTTCGAATCCCGGGCTGCATGGATGTTCTTTCCTTCTCTGCACTATCTGCCCATACTGTGGGAGTAACGCTGGCCCACCTAATATGGTGCCCTGAAAGAGTGGCCAACAAATCTGACCTTCAGATGTCTGTATGATGTAAGTAATCTCCAGGTGGGCATTGGAAAAAAAACCTGTTATTTTAGGTGATTTTTAAATTCCCTGTATTTTCCCTGTTCTCCCTGTGGAGTGCCAACCTTGTATATGGTTCCATGGGTATGCAAGGCGAATCACAGGATGACGTAAATTTGATCACGATGTGGTCAAGAGGTACAAGAAGGTAATTTCATAGTTTTCACTTGAATTTTCGTCACTTTATAAGACACATAGAGATGAGATATTTCGAGCAACGAGTGTTATTTAATCCTTTTGTGCACCTCTTTTTCATGTCTACAATGCTAAGCAGCACATTAGCAAATGAACAGCGAAGATTGCTTAGCACATTAGCAAATGTGCTTTCCTTAAGAATAAAAAGAATTTAAATTAAAAGAATCGCCTTAAGGAAAAAAACTGAAGTAGTTTTGGCATTAAAGGGTGTGTTGTTTCTCCTCGTGTAGATTCGTCAGTTTGACGTCTACTGCCATTTTGGTAAGACGGATAATAGCTCTAATAAACGAAAGCATCTCAGACATTTTGTCCCTGTTCTAGTACCTTTAGGATGTGGAACTTCATATCGCTCATGGGCTTCAATAGCGGCACAACTCAAAAAATCATGTTTGAGATAACTGGGTTTAAAGTTTTCATTGCTAAGGAAAATGCATAAGAAATGCTTTAGTTTGCTTAAACGAAGATTACCTTCAAGTTGAATTATTAGTGTGCTAGTATAACTGCTGAAAAGAATGCGTATTTTCCTATTTACACCCGTTCTTAGTCCAAAACGCGTGTTTTTTTACTTGTGCCACTATTGCAGCCCATGAGTGATATAGTTTGTCTACGGTAAGCACTCCCCCCGCCACAAATTCTGAGGCCGTCTGCTGTCATGGAAACAAGAATAGAGCATTTCAGGGAGGGTAGCTTCTCTTCACTCTAGGGTTAACACTATAGACAGAAGAAAACGACTCCCTTTCTCTCGTTGACCCGAGCCAAAACCTGTCGTAAACAATAACCCCACGCCCCCTACTTAAAATAGTTATACCTCGTTACCATAGTCACCGCCACGGGTCGAGACGAATGACTAGAAGTTCTCACTTTAGACGAACTATAGTCAGTAAAACGGAAATAATTAAACTTAAATATTGACAGTAAAAATACAAACAATATTTTTTCTTATAAAAAAAAGCGTTTAAGTTAATTTTACTTTTTTTTATTATTTAAAGCAACATATTAAAACCCTAAAAACTGGAGATCCATGAGTAGTCTTGTCTATTGCTGATATTTTTTTATGTGACACTTAATAAAAAAATAGCCAATCACAGCACAGAATTTCTAAAATCTTAACGCACTTATCATACTCTTAATATCTTTTAAAAGAAATAAATCACTATTTTATTTTTAAAAAAATTGAATTTAAAAATTATAAAGGATTAAATTGTTGAAATTGAAAAAAATGCTTTATAGTGCAGTAAATTAAGTTTTCCAAATTATAATTCCTTATTTTTTTAATTTTATTTAGAGCACTTTCTTAATTCAACTAAATAAAACAATTTTCTCGCTTAAAGAACATATTGAAGAAATTACTATTTTGGAGAAGAAAAAAAACATGTTAGATGACTGTAAAACATACGAAAAAGTTTTTTATTCAATTTTGAACGAAATTAAAATTTTCCTATTAATTCCTTCTACTTATAAATGTAATTAGGAATTATTTACTGAAGATTAAAAAAAAACTAAAAGCTTTATCCTAGTCTTTTAAATTATATTTTTTATGCTCACTCTCAAGTAAATGCACATATAAGAAAAATTAATTGCATCAATAATGAATTTCATTATACACTTCCTGAGAAAAAATAAATTAACTTATTAGTTTTATTAATTAGAAATATTTTTCTTGCTTAAAATGGAATACACAGCTCGTTTTAAAACTTACTTTTATTACAGATTTATTCGAAGTGAATAATTGACTGTCTTTATTTAATATGATTTTTTTCTACTTTTAAAATTGTATAGAAAATAGTATTGGCATCAATTTATATTAATTTTACTTGAAGTAATTTATATTAGCGTAGTTAATCAGTTAAATATTCATTGTGGTGTTAAAATTTCACAATTACTAAATTTAGAAGTATTGCGTGAAAAATATTTCCAAAATTAATAACATATGAATAGTATGTGATATAAATACTCTGTAGTGATATAAATACTTATAGCAACTCTTCGCGTGTTCAAGATTTCAGTTTAATTTGAAAGAAAGTCACTCGGACATATGCAAATTCTTAGGTCGAAAGTCAAATCAGAACTAATAAATCTAAGAATTAAATTAACAAATTCATATTTTTTTTTATAAATATACCTGTTTTATAGACATTTTATCTAAGTTCCTAAAGTTTAGTCCAAAATGTTCCTAAAATCTACACAAATCATGCATATTAAATTAGAAAACAGAAAGATTAATGTATAATTTTTACAAACAATTCTACGTAAAATACTCTGTATTGTTTAAACCTTTTAAAGATAATGCTTAATTTGTAAAATAAATGCATTAATGAACTGTGTGCATTCTTACAAACTATTTTTTTCAACATCAACTAAATTGTTCAACTTCAAAATTTTTCAGTTTTATCTGAATTCTCTTAAGAATTTTAGAGCAAGAAATTCCAAAATTTTAGATTCCTTGAATAAAAAATAGATTGACATAGGTTCAGAATCTTTCATTTTAAACTTTATCATTTAATTAATTTATTATGAAGCTAGATTGTAATACTTAAATAAAAGGGAAATGGTTTCGATTTTTTTTTTATCCCAAGTTAAAATTATTCAGAAAATCGTTAAAAATATTTTTAAACGTTTAATTTTCAATTGCCATAAATTTGGCAAATTCGAATGTATAAACACATTAATGATAAAGAATTTTCTGATAAATAAATGCATTCCAAATTATTATTATTATTGTTACTTTCGTTTAATTTATTATTTCGTTCGAAAGACGAAAAACAAATTATGATACATTTGAATCTCACCTGAATAAGGAAATATAAAATTATTTATACCGAACTTCAATATAGATTTGTTATTAGAGTAAAATGTTACGAATGTAATTTGATTTCGTAAACAAATACCTACAACAAAATTCAAAACTCCCTCAGGTAATTAGGAGTCAAATTTGAAATTAAAGATTTCAGAACTATTTAAACTAGAAAATATTTGTATGCTTTCAAAAGCTTTTCATGAAATTATAGTGATTTAAGAATAAATTTTAAACTGTAAATATGTTTATTTCATTTTATTTTTACTATTTTTTAGATCTATAACAAATTATGCAGCATTTTTATCGTTACTAATATAAAAATACTTATAAATGTTTAAATTGAATTGGAAAATCTTGAAAAGTTTCATTTTAATTTAACTATAATATCTAGAGGCTAAAATGCTTAGAAACTCTTTTATTTATTTAAGTTATGTTTAAATTATTAAAGCAATTGCCAATTGCTAAATATTTTTTTTATTCACAGAAAATATGAATTTCGGAAAAGTAATCATTTTATCTAATTATGTTTATTATTCTTAATAACGATAAAACAAGAAAACAGAATAAAATTTTTGCAATGCATTCAATTTAAAAACAAATATTTCATATGATTTTTAGGAAAAAGCTTTAATACACTGTTAGAATTTTCATTTCAAAATTACGGTAAAATATCCATCCAATTAACCGTAAAATTTACGGTAAAGAACGCATATTTTATCTTTATGGTTTTGAAGTCTTTTGCAACTAGTGTGGTTGAAAAAACGTGAACACAAAACTATACGGTCTTTTAACCTTTAGAACTAGCATGAAAATTCAAGACTTTTTTGTGTTAAGCAGATTTATAGTGCTGCCATCTATGAGCGATTGCGAGAATCGTGTTCTAATAGTCCAGGTTACAAATTGGGGAGTGCATGACACCGGAAACTCTTTCTGTATTGAAGGGAATATTGTGATTTCAACACTGGGATTCGAATTCCCGTTTTGGCGGTCATGAGACACACAGATCTCGACTATAATTTGCACCCATCTAGAAAAAAGTGGCCTCAGGTGGTGCAATAAAATTCTGGTTGTTTAACCATATTAAGTGAAAGTAGATAATAAACGATTTTTCTCACCATTAACAGTATGGATACTATCTTATTTATGTTTATTTGGCTATTTTGTTTGAATATGGTAAAATAACGATTAAATATGTAGTTTGTTTCATAACCATTTCTCCGAAAAATTTCTAACAGTTAAGTGTGTAACACCTCATAATAGCAACAATTAAGAAGTGATCCAGGTTTAAAATCACGGTTGTAAGCAAAATCAATTTAAAAAAAAAAAAAAACAAATACGTTACAAATAAAATAAATGTTAATGAAATATATGGCCATAAAACGACACTCGAAAAACCTCCCTCTTTTACTTTTTTTCAATCCAAAACGAAGTTTTTCAAAATATCGTTTTTTGTTAATATAATATAGAAAAAGATTGCAAACTAATCTTTAAAATATTTTTAATTTCTATGTAAATATCCACACCCTGCTCACTCCGTTCGCCTACTCCTATGATTGCAATCATTTTTGTTTCTCTGTGATAAACAAGCTGTTGACTCAAAATTAAAAATTATCTAATTAAAATATCCCAAAATTATTATGCTATACACAGATGCGGTTGAGTAGATTTAATTTCAGATTAAATAAAAATAAGATAAAAAAATTTATATAAAATAAAAACCATTAATTACATAAAAACAAAACGTATAATCACTGTGAAAAAAGTTGCCACAATTTTTGGTGTTGAGATAAATAAAAACTTTTTACAGTGTTACATTTTCTTTCACTTTTTCATTGTTGAATTATTTTTTTTTTCATTATTATTTATTTATTTATTTTTTGTGTGTTTGATCACTGACAGCATATATTTTCATGCACATTAAAATCAATTCCATAGCTTTATTGCAAAAAACTTTTGCTTAAAAACATATTATTTGAAATATATTCGCACAAATTGTTTCAAATAATTGTTATTTTGAAAATTTTATATGCTTTTTCGCACGATAATTAGAGTTTATTACTTAAAACTATATTTGCAGTAGTATTATATTTTAGTTACAGATTTTAGTTACATTTCTAAGTACCGAACTGTAGTTGTCTCGCAAGAAATTATATAAACTGAACAAAATATCAATTCATTGAAAGAAATAGTGCGAATATATTACTAAAAGCGCACTTGCTTTTAAATTAAATGTTTTTGTAATGAAGCTATTAAATTAATTGGAATGCGTATGAATATATTTGTCAATAAATACACATGCAAAAGTGAATAAATAAATAAAAATAACAATGAAAAAGTAAATTAAAAAAATATGACTTCACGAACTATAAAAATTTTAAATTTATCTTTACACAAAAAATGGTGGCAACTGCTTTTTTCACCGTGTAAATATGTACAAAGTTTTTGTTTTTGTTCTATAGTGTAAAGTATTCCATGGTGGCCTGTCCTTTCCTAATGACAAATCTGTGGTTAAACACAATTCCTTAAAAGTTCTTGATACATAAATATTTATCGATTTAAATTAGATACCTTTAAAAAAATTATAAATAATGTAACTAAATACTTCGTTGAAGAAATTTTTAATTTAAATTACGTTCTAAAATCTTATGAAACTTTATTCATTCTTTATTATTCATTTTCAACGGTAACATTATAAAAAAATATAGAGAGAATTTATTCGCTATGTTGTAATCATTTTTACATATAATTTATTTTTATTATTTCCGTTAATATATAAATACTATTTACAATTAATAATTTAAAAGTTTTGGAGACCAAATTAGTTAAAACAAAACCTTTTAGTCATGAAATTGGTTTCAAAGAAAATTATTGAGTCATTTTTTTTCTTGCCAAAACAAAAACAAAAAAAATTCAATTTTTAATGACAATAATATAATCAAAAGAATCAAAATATTATCAACTTAAATATTTCTCAATGCAGAATAATAAGTTAATTGAAATAATCACAGAATTATTATTATTATTATTATCGTAAGAAAAATTTCCTAACGAACCAAATAAATGTAAACAAAAACTTTTGAGTCTGGACATTACTTTCGCCACATTTTCGTTTTTTCGAATGGTCGGCGAAATAAGACTGGTTTTTTAAAATAAAATAATCCTTCAAAAATTCCAAATAATTTTAAACTAGTTCTACATACGAAAAGCAATTTAAAATAAATTAACATAACGACAGAAAAAAAATTAAATCTTTCAAAAATCTATAATTTCATAACTGTTTCATGAGGACCAATTAAATGAGTCATAAAGCGTTGAACATAACGAACCCTATGATTAACTCATGAAGAAATTATTACAAAACGAACCAATATACTCACCAGTTCCTTTCAAGACGAGAACCTTGTCCCGTAATGATTATGAAATTTGTAGAGTGGCCAGTAAAGTAGTTGGAAACCGGAAGACAAGGGACCGCGTGAGAATATCAAGGTAAACACAAGCTTCACCCCCTGAAGAAAGAAAAAGAAGTTTAAGACCTTGATTTTGGTCGATCTTAAGGTCAATGCACTGTCTCGGCACAGTGGGTCATTACCACGGATGACTACCTCAAGTTCAAATTTATCGCACTTTCTTACCTGTAATTTGACGGTCGAAGATTTTTATACCAAGAGAAAGCCCTTTTTTTCAGTACATCTCCAGAAAATAAACAAATAAAACTGTATTTTCTTCATCTTATCTAGGTTTTGTTGAAATAGTTTTAATAGTTTATTCAAATAAATGTTTTTATATAAAAACGTCCAGTAACGATGAGCCTTAAACGCTCTAAAAATCAGGTTGAAGTTTGTTGGCCTCTGAAAAATAGTGTTTTAATTTTTGTTACATTATATATAAATGAGCTGAATAAGTTAACATTACTTTCGTTGATTGTAAAATAAGTAAAATTTTATTAAGCAAAATAATTCATTTAAAGAAAAAAATGTTGGGTTTTTTTTTTTTTTGCTTTAATTTCGGTTAAAGTTTTCAAATATTTTGTTCAAAGGCATACAATTAAATTATCTCTATTCATTGAAAAATCGTAAAAGCCACCGATTACAGCTTTACGTTACTTTTTGGTATGTTTCGTAAAAACTATAGGACTTAAAAACTTGAAATTATTAAAGTGTGCAGAAACACTTGCAGAGATTACGATGCAATAAAGTAATTTAACGTTCAATAATTAGTTCAAGAATTATTAACTATTAAGCTTGTAGTAAAAAATATCATACCGGTCGCTCTAAGGATCGCAGAAATGTAAACAGAATTAAAATTTGAAATGTTGAAAGTTTCATATTTACTTATCAACTTAACACAGATTTATTTATTTTTTTTTCGAAATTCTAATTTGCAATTTTAAGTGCTTTTTTCGAAAAAAATTTTCTCAATTTTTGCTTTCCGTTACATTCTATTTTGCCTCGAAAAATTTACAAGACCTTGAAAGTTTGTGAATTGCGAAGGTGTGTAGAAAACTGTACAAGGATTTCGCTGGAATAAAAAAAAATTTACGATTCGATTATATTAGTTCAAGAACTATTAACTGTTAAACTTTTAGTTTTTTTTAAAAAAAAAAAACATGTACGTCGATTTACCGCCTGCTGAAATGCTCTTCAAATGCTAACAAAGTTAAAATTTGACGAGCTGATAGGACCATTTTGAATTGATCTACAGAAGCAAGCAACACAGACAGTAATTATTTTTCTTTGATTTGCAACTGAATTTCCTTGTTAACTTTAGAAAAATGATAAAATAAGTCAAAAGATACAGTTTTTCTGTTAACAAATAAAATCTATAACTATTGATACAGATTGCATCTGTTGGGTGAAGATTTTTTCAGTTTTCAATATGAAAAACTTTGGTTTTAAAGCGGCAGCAAATAATTCGATACATTGAGACAGAATGATCAAATTAAAAAAATAAAAATTCTATGACGATTCTTTCAAACTTGATGATTTTCGATTCCCCGATTCATTTTTTTTTTTTTCGATTCCTCGAAAAACACACAAAGAATGGAATAATAAAAAAATTAATTAAAATTTCGAAAATCTGTTTCAGTATGCAAATCAGAGGGTATACACTACCTTCCTACCAAATTTCTCTGCCGTATCAGTTACTATGAATTTCTTGTTTTTCAGTGTTACCAACAAATATCGAAAGAAGAAGAAGAATTTAATTTTTATTTCAAAGTTTACGTAAAAAAATATTGATAAAAGGTGGACTTATTCACAATGGCTTCTGAAATTATTATACAATATATTCAGAAGCTATTAAAAAAAGGGCTGTCTAACCTAGAAAAAAGTAACCAGCGAGTAAATCCTTTAATAACTAAGAAGATTATTATTTATTTCATCAAATTTTCCAAAAATCAGAAAATATCAAAAAATGGACTTAACCGCATTGGCTTCTGAGCGGCTCATATATATATATATATATATATATATATATATATATATATATATATATATATATATATATATATATATATATATATATATATATATATATATATATATATATATATATATATATATATATATATATATATATATGGGCAAATCTCCAGAACCTTTAATTTTGGATAATAAAAAAAACTTTTAAAAAAATAATAGGCACACTATTTTTACACCTCCAGAATTGCTTGAAAATGTATGAAATATCAAAAAATAATCGTGAACATCGAAAATTTTGATGCCCTCATGAACATAAACAAAAAATTAAAATTTTTGAATTTTCCATATTTACCCTTTATTTTTCATGAAAAATTATTAGTATCATAAATAAATTGAAAAATTTTAATATAAGTTAAATTGTTTTAAAATGTATAAAAAGGCTTACTTTAATTATTTTTAGTCAAAAAATATCTTCAATTAGTAAAGCATAGAGAAAAAAACAAATTTCTGATATGTTAAATTCAATTAATTAATCCTGAGGTTACGGTTTGACAGGGTTACGGTCTGGACAACCAAGGGAATAGATCGAAAACTTTACTCGGATGCAACGCAATGCGATGCACACAACACATAAAATAAATTAGGCAATGACAAACGTGTGCTCAAAATTTTGATTGATTTAAACATTTACTTTTTAGATCTGCGTCTGGTCTGGTTACGGTCTTGACATCGTTACTGCTACCTCACCGAATGACAGTTTGTGATAAATTCGATTAATTTGTAATGACTACAAATAAAAATATTTATATATAATAATGATACAAGTTTGTTGTACATTAAATAAGCTTTTAGAATATCACTAACATAAAACTCGCAGAATTGGATTGTATACCTTTTTTTTTCAATTTTCGATGGTTACGGTTTGACGTGCCAAAATTTGGCGACAAACTTTAAGTGTTTGCAACCGTCAATATTCATGAAAAAGATCATTCAAGAAAATATGATAGTACAGCTGAGCTACTAAATTATGTTTTTTGTGATTTTCAGTTTTTTTTAAACAGCATACAGATTGAAAAAAAAAATAAAAAGTATGTTAAACACTCTAAGCGACACTCATGAAAAGTTGTCAAATGTAGGATTGAAGTAAGAAATGAAAACCAAAAGCAAGTTACTCGCGATCAAAACTATACGTATCTAAGTTAGTAATGCATAGTTATTCCTGTAATTTTATTAGAATTAATTTTCCCTTATTAGGTTATATATTTATAAGAAAAGTTTGAAGACACATAGGTTAAAGGTTCTGGAGATTTGCCTATATATATATATATATATATATATATATATATATATATATATATATATATATATATATATATATATATATATATATATATATATATTATGTATGTATGTATATATTAACAAAATTAATATCAGAGCATAAATAAAGTATAAGATTTGCCATGTTTTGAGTGTTCTAAGTTATTTGGCTATATTTCTGTAACACAGTGCCGTTTGCCAGAAGACACTAAAATTATAATACTATTGGTTTTCAAGCTTTTTTATGTGTAAAAATCGGTCGGAACTGTCTTCGATATTTTAATGTTGGTGCGGTCTTTGAGCTGCGTAAGAATAATGGGACATTCTGTGAGGAAATATTTTTCTACTAAGAGGTTTCGACCTCAGCTCACTTCATTCCCCAACTTGAAGAACCTTAATTAATTGCAAATAGAAATGTTCTCACTAGCTAATTTTTTTTAATGAAATTAACTCGCGTTTCATGGAAATTAGAAATAAAAGCTAAAAAGGACCCGATCTCCAACAAGAAATTCAGAAAAGTTCAACTTCATCGGCCTACATCTGTGTGCATTTGAAAATAAAAGACAAAAAATCATTTTTTGATAAGTAAAATAATTTATATAATCATTTCTGCTCTGAAGTTCGAAACAATACAAACATTCAGCTCGCAGATGAGAAATATGTCTTTTCTTTTCTTTGTAACAGCATCAATAATTGTTTCCGATTGAGAATAGTTTTGATAGTAATTCAGCGAACAAATGAATATTATGATTTGGGCCACGTATGAAACAGTATTTTAACAGTACTACGAAGCAACATATATTTAAAAAAAAAAAAAAATTTCGGTAATAGTAGCCGTAACATCAGTTGTAAAGTTAAAAAAATAACAATGACAAAAAGATGGATTTGCACTAAATGCTCGTAAATATTTCATATATACTTTTCTCGTCGTAGCTCGCTTAGTTGCTGTGCTTACTTTACTTGCACAGTGAAACCTGTAAAGGCCTGTTTACACGGTCCAATTTCTTGAATCCGAGAAATTGGACGGATTTCTCCGTCAAAGAAATTGGATGATTCGTTGACACTATCCAAGTTCTTGAATGTCGCTGATTCGTTGAAAGAAAAACTTGCGCATTGTTCGTATTCAACATTATAAAATAATACTTACATAAGTTTAAAATTACTAAATAAATTCAAATAAAATCATAATAACACAAATAAACCTCAACAGATCCATTTATTTGGACTAAAATATATGAAAACCCACAACAAAATGACATAATTTGCTGCCAGCTTGCTGACGTCACGAAACCTAAGACGCTGATTGGTTAAGGGAGAAAAAACTTGGATGGAAAGTAGAACATGCTCTACTATCGTCCAAGAAGTTGGACCAAGTTCTTGGATGTTTGTTTACACGATCCAAGCTCAAAGCAAAACAAGTTTCCATCAATATCAATCAATCTCTGTCCAAGAAATTGGATCGTCTAAACAGGCCTTTAAGTTGACCACGTCTATAAATTAATCACCTATCTAAATTTTGATGATCAAGTACAAAACTGGTAAAAACAATTTATTATCATTTTTATAAGATGGCTTCTCTTATAAAACCATAACTTGTGATCAGTTTACGCTAGTTTCACTGTAGTAGCTCTAATAATTTTCTAAACTCCTTTTATAACACACAGTATATACATTACCATGTTTATCATTCAAAGTAATTATCTTTCCTCGTGATTTTGCAATTACTATAAATGTTTCGAAAAGTTTAAAATGTTGGCATTTTTGAATAAAAAAAATTTGTCGTTATTCAATTGACCTGATCACTAAGTGCATTATGTTTCAGTTAACTTAAGTCATTTTTATTCATAATTTCATTGTTATAGTTAGTTATTTTTTTAAATTTCATAGTATATATATTTTTATTTTAAAAACAAAATCCATTTTTTGCGTTTTATCGTCATCATTGGGTGGGGCTTGGCCTTCTATGAAATATTTCTCCGTGTCGTTCACCTTGATGCCAATTCTGATTATCATTTCCATTTGGCAATAATAATTTTATTTTAGTATGATAACTATCCAAAACTTCATTTTTATTTGTTTCATTTATTTATTGCATATTTGGCAAAATGAGGTGAAAAATAATAACTGTAACCATAGCAATACACATTATAGCTTCCTTCAAAAAAATTAATTTTACCATTTACAACGGGAAAATCTAAGCTATAGAGAGATATAGAAATTTTCCTATTTTTCGTACAACTGTAAATAGAGGGTGATTTATAAAAGTAAAGTGAATTCACTAAAAAGCATTTAAAAGTATGATATTTTTTGGAAACTCATTGTCATTCACAACAACTATTTTCATTCAGCAGGTTTAATGACTTTGGATTTAATTTTTCTGAGTTTCAAAGCGAGTCACGTGATTTATTTTTCCAGGAGATAAACAATTAATAATGGTTGGAGTTAAAAAAAATTTCCCCATCATACTCTCCGTGCATTTTTGCGATTTCCCGAGTCTACGATTTGAAACATAAATATGGAAAGATTATACACTCTATCAGCAAAACAAATCAAGAATCCAAAACTAAAGCGAGAGCGTTTTCAACAACAACAAAAATGTCCCTTTTAAAAAAGGTAAAGAAACTGCAAACTTTCAGAATCATTTTATAATGGGAAGGGGAAAAATTAAAAAATATATATATATTTCTGTAAGGAAAAAAAGTAGCGCAAATTTAAGATTTGTAGCGTTCGAAAATTAATAAGTAGCCCAATCCGCTACTTGTAGCCCAATCTGGCAACACTGGCCGTATGTACAAAAGCGTGGACTGTACACCCTGACCAACGGAATATATCTGGTGCGTGCAGATATTTTCTGTAAGTACAAGAAATTTCTGACAACGTATTATTTCCGTAGTATACGACAATTTTGCAATTTTTTTTTTCTTTACATATTCAGAAATATTCAATATTCATTTAGCAGAAATGCATAAATTTGAATGCACAAAATCATTACAAAATATTCCGTGGAAAGCATTCTCATTTGTATTTCTTGTCTTCGTACCATTCGTTTATTTATTTATTTTTGCAATATTCGTGTGGATTATTTACAATGTTAAATGTCCCGAAGAGAAAAAAAAATGCATTATTCATTGCACCCTTCTTAATCTGATTACCATGTTTATAACATGGTTGTGGTTTGTTGAGCGGTAATCGACGTTTTGCGTGGCTAAATCAAACATTATGAAAACCTATTTAAATTACTCGAGTCTCGTTCTTACAAATGGAAATCGTAAAATTCGCTTTTCATTTCGCTCTCATACATTTACAAATTCACTCACGAATTTTAAGTTAAAAGTTATAAATAGTGAAACGAGCTGTTTCTAGTGGGAACTTTTGAATGAAATTCTGTCCATTACAAAATTAATTAAATTTGATATAAATAGATTTGATTTTACTATTATAAATTAAACACTATACAACTACAAAAGAAAAAATATTAAACCCTAAATGATAACAAGATAGATACAATTGATACAAAACAGATGCAATTTAATTTATGCGATTGACACAAAACGTCTTGATACAATTGATACGAAAACATGTTGATACAATTGATACGAAAACATGTTGATACAATTGATACGAAAACATGTTGATACAATTGATACGAAAACATGTTGATACAATTGATAAAAAACACGTAGATACAATTGATATAAAAACATGTAGATACAATTGGTGCAAGACACATAGATACAATTGATACAGAACAAATATATATAATTGACGAGTTAAATAAATGATTCTAAGTGATATTTAAGAGCATTTGAATAGTTTCGCTTTAAAGTTGGCAAAAGAAAAAAAGATTATGCCTTGACTTTATTCTTTGTACAAAACCTTCTTTGGAAAAAAACTGTAACTTTCATTTAAACAATTCTCGCCGTAGTCTGCATTCTAGGTGTTTTAGTTTGCTGTCAAAAAAAGAACATTTCTAATTCTACTTCTTTGACTGTTTGATATTAAATGCAATTGGAACCTTCTTCCACTCAAAAATTCTCCCTTGGTGCCTTCATCCACTTAGATTTGCAAAATTGAAATACTTAACAAAATTAATTAATGTTGTTCACATTTTAAATTAGTCAAAAATAATTACTCTCCCAGAGAATATCTTTTTTTTTTTTTTTTTCCAAAAATATCACGACATTCTTCCATCATTCCTGTTTTGCTTAAAAACCTGTCAGGGCTATAAAAATCAACAGTCAAAGCTATCGCAAATTTGCCACAGTTCACGTATCGAAAAATCAGTTTGCAAAACTAGATCCGTAAACTTAATTCAAAAGAAATCAAATGTGGAACTAGCTGTTTCAAAAATGAAACACATTTTAACAATGTATTAAATTTAAAATCTCAATTTTATTTCAGATAATAATAAACTGTCATACATCAAAACAACTTTATCACATAGAAATAAAAATATCCTGTGAGTCCATAATTTTTTTTTAATTATTATTTTTGGCCCCCTAAGCATATTTTATTTTAGAGCTTTTAAAGAGCCAAATTTGATACAATGATCGGTTATTCACGTTCTAAAAGATTTATGATTCGTAGGATAGACAGAGAGTTGACTTTTTTTTTTTTTTTCAATTTTCTTTTAAACCTTTTTTTTTTTTTTTTTTTTTTGGATTTTTGAACCTCAAAATATCGGGGGAATCCAACGTTTGAACCCTTTAATGCTATTTTCACCTTCAGCGTTTTCCATAACACTAATTCTAATTACGCAAATCAGAAAACTTTTTTCTGTTTTTTTTTTACCCAATGAAGTCTTTAGGCATAAAAATAATTATCATTTTAGCTAATTATTTTAATATTCAGTAAATAAATTTTAAACAGAAATTTTTTTAGCATATTTTTCTTGTGATTAAATTCAACCTTTTATTGAAAATAATTGAATTGTTCGTGAAAAATATAAATTAAATATTTTCTTTTTCAAAGATGTAGATTTTATTTAGAATGAATATTTTCATTAGCATGAATAATATTATAAATTGTATAGACATAATCAAACATAATTTTGTAATTCTTTTTTGAGAAAAAGCAACAAATAATGCAGTTTTTTCTCAAAGAAATATATTGAAGCACGCTATTTTTGCAGGTTAGATTACTTATGGGAGTTTGCATTTCAATGTATCATTATATCAAGATAAGTAAGCAAACAGAAAACTTATTACACTCAAATCATTTTTAGAACCAAACGATTCAAAAGAAAGTTCTATTCTAGGAACTAATAAAGATTCGAATTTATCTTCAATAGAAAATTAATCACTGATTTGCAATTTTTAATTTTCTGCATCCAATACTTTGAGTAACAAATAATATATTACTGCCAAAAGATGAGCAAATAGACCACGCAACAAAATTAATTGACACAAGTACTATAATTTATTCTGAAAAATCTAGTTTGCAATCAAAATGTTGGATGAAATATACATTATTCAGACAGTAAGAATACGAATTAGAATTTCAAGCAAACAAAAGTAAATACGTCTGAAAGATTAATTGTGTTTAAATTAATGAAAGGAAGAATAAAAAAAAATTAATGAAATTTACGAAAAAAAAAACTACTTCAAGTTTGAAATTAAATTTTCATTATTAATATTCAGTTGGTACAAAGTTTTCGTACAAACTAAAAATAGTAGTTAATGTTACATTTAGAAAAAAATTGTCTGATTCTCGTGGTATTTAAAAACAAAATTTAAATTATATAATTCAAACGAGAATATCTTTTTTCTTTAACAATCAGATCTTAAATATAAGTAATTTCCTTAAATATAGATCTTTTTTGTTATACCAGCGGGTGACCGAGCTCCGCTCGGAGAAAACAGGTATCGAAGCTAACTCGAAGATTTAAATTTTCAATTGTGATTTATCAAAACAATACATGCCATAAGAAAATTTGTGAAACCATTGGTGAAAAGATAACCGGTTAAAGTGCACCATTGTAAACTATCTAAACAAAGTTTGGAAAGGGAACTATTCTATACAAAGGTAAAGTTTGAAAAGTCATAGGAAATAAAATGTAATTGATAACAAAAAATTATACAATTAAAGAAATGGTACAAAGTGAGCAGTGTAAAGATTGAAGTGTGTTGAAGTTCAATATTTTTGACAAATTTATTTAGAAAAACCAAACATATATACATACATAAGAAACATATTATAAACCTATAACAGCATAAACATAATAAACATTAATCATCGATTGCGAAGTCTTCCATGTTGTCCAGGTAGTTTCTTGTCGGAGAGGCAGGTGCGGCTGGTGAGTTTCTCTTGTTCAGGACTTCCTTCCATACGACGTTTCGGGTGTGGGTTGGATTCTCAGGAGGCAGCAGGACCTTCAACGCACTTTGACGCTTGACTCTTGAAAACGCGACGTAGAGCATTCCGTGCACGAAGACCGTCGTGAGGAGAAGCACGCCGACGAATTCGAATGTTTGGCCTTGTGACTTGTGTATCGTAATGGCGAATGCTGGAGTAACTGGGAATTGGTGCCGTTGCATAGTTGCGCCAAACTGTGATTTGCTGGAGTCGAGCGTGATCCTTGGAAGGTGTACTTGTCGGCCTGCGTGTTCACCGGTGATGATCTTAGCCTTGATGATGTTGTTGCAAAGTTCGGTGACAATCAATCGTGTTCCGTTGCACATTCCTTCAGAGACGTCCAAGTTTCGCTGCGCTGCTTGACTGCTCTTGTCGGGCGCAACGGCGTTATCATCGGGTCTTGGATATTCAAAGCGTGCATATTGGTCGAAGATGTGAAAGATGCGGCTTCAGATGGTCCCGACATGTTCATTCGTTCAATTCGTAAATTTGCTTCCGTTCATCCGCTTCTTGAAAATTCTTGTCCAGGAAAAGGCGTCGATGAGAGAGGTATTGTCGAGCATAAAAGACGATGTAAACTCCGCAGGAAGACGCGTCATCTTGGTGGTTGTAAGCGTTGCGAGGTTTCACGATGCATCCTTTCAGCTTTTCATTCGTAACAACGGTATTCAAAACGTGTCGCAGTATTTTTCTCAAAACAGCATCGATGGACAGCGGGTTGTCGACTGGATCGTAGACCAGTGATTCTCAACCTTTTTTTTGTTGCGGCACACTTTTAACGATTTCGAAATTTGACGGCACACAATGAAAAAAACATTTTTTAAAGTTATTTACTTACCTAGAATACACTGTGTTAATTAGTTTGTGATAATAATTTTGAATGTGAAATAAAATAATATGTACTACAAAGGCACATTTATTAAGGGAATTATTATTTCTTTCGACTAATTTTTTATTAGTTAGTAACAGTTTTTTTTGCTAATTATTAATTGTTAGCCTGTTTTCTATAGTTATTAAATGTTGTTTTTATTACATTGTTATTTTTTGTGATTTCTTGTTAAATAACTTTTTTGCTAATTATTAATTGTTAGCTTATTATTTTTCTTGCTAGTTATCCTTTGTTAATTTGTTTTTACAACTATTAAATTCATAGCTTACTTTAATGATTAGCTTTTATTTTCGCTTGGAAGTTAGTATTTAGCTTGTTTTAGTCTTGTTAATTAATAATTTTAATAGTCATTAAATTTCCTACTAATTTCAGCATTTTTTAAAATTGTGTGTCAAAGACAATTTAAACACTTCCTTCTTATTTTAAGATTGTCAGAGACAAGACAATCGCCCACAAAGAGATGTTCACGTGATTAAAGCGTGAAAAAATTATAAAAAGTATATATATATAATATTATATATCTATGCACTTTTTTTTTAGTTTAAACTTTACTTGTAATAAAAAAAGCATTATAATTTTTATTGTACTATTTCTAATATTTGGCGGCACATTTTAAGAATTTGGCGGCACACAAAAGTGCCACGGCACAGTGGTTGAGAATCACTGTCGTAGACTAATAGTTGACGTTCTCCATAGCTTGCTTCGTAAATTCCTAGCATCCAGTGCTCGCCTCTATCCATTTGAGCTCTCTTGTGAATGGGAATGAGTAGCGCGTCGAATCCTTGTTGAACGCCGTATAGATAGTTGGAAGCCTTGTTCTGGTCGCTGATATCGTTGAGAAGAGCCATTCCTTCATAAGCGCCATCCGCTGTTGTAACGTAGAAGCGAGCGACAAATTCAGGGTGAAGTACGGCAACTTTGACGGTCGGGTAAGCTTGTTCGACGTAATGGAGAAGCATTCTGACAATGACGGTATCTTCTAGTTGTCCATTTGCAGGTAGAATTGAGTTGATCGCTTGTTGTTCCAAAATTCCGGCTCCTTGAAGAATTTCATGTAGAGGTGCGTTCTGCATGTTGAAAATGTAGCTTGAAATCTGATGAATGTTGAAATGTCGGACTTTGTTGACGGTGATTTTAACACAAAAGTTAAACTTTTCTTCACTTTGATAAATGTAAACTAATGCGAACCTTACAATTAAATTATTAATTCCTTCGTATATTATTGGTTTAAGTTGTCGAAAATTAATATTTCAATTGTAAGGTTCGCATTAGCATACATTTATAAGAGTGGAGAAAAGTATCTATAGCCATTATGGCGAACTAATAAAGTTTGAAAATATCCTATCTGTAACTCCGAAATGCTCGACCGTAGCGCTTCAAAACCGGCGCCAATTGATTCCTCGTGGCCAAAAACCCCAGACCCCCAAGTTTACCGGAGTTTATTAATTCTGGGGCGATTTTCGACTTGGCAACCATTCCTCGTATTATAGTATAAGATATATAAACATTTTCTTTAATATTTTTTTTTCGAAAACTGCCGATTTTAAATCAGACTTTTTCAATTTTGTAACTTATGCTCTTATACCTTTACCAGAAGAGCAATAATTTTTACCTAATAATTATAAATATTAATTTCAAATTTTCTATCAAATTTATATTATCTGATCAAAGAATGTAACTAATTTACAAATTCAGGAAAAGACAAAGTAAGTAATTAGCATTTAAAATAATAAATCAAAATAGAAAAGCGCTTAAAGCGGCTAAATCCAAATTTGTTTTGTTTTAATTTAATAAAGTCCGAAAAACAATTCTAGCAGAAAACAAAAATTATACAAATTTTAAGATATGTGTATTAGCAGGCCTGCTAATACTTTCTGTTGTCAGTGGTGAAACCAAAAACTGACAAGTGCCCCGTGGCCCCATAATGGAAAATCAAATAAGAAAAAGAAATTAGAAAAATTGAAATGTAAAAGCAAAGATAAATAAATGACAAATAATTAGCTGTTCTGTTAATTTCAAATTTTTATCGCAACAGTCAAATGGACACCGTGCAAATGGTTAACATAAAATGCCGAACATTAATATAATTAGTGAATTGAAACAAATCAAAATATCTGACCAGTTGAAACATTCTAGGCACAACTTTATAAGTTTCTTCCTATGACTAACTAATGATAAATAATTAATAATTAATAAACAGTAATGAATAGAAAATAATCAATAATGAATAAATACAATTGTATCTTTCAAATCTTTCATAAATAATAAAAGCTAGTATACAGAAAAAAAATAATAGATTGGTGCAAATTGAAAAATAAAACAGTATTTGCTGCTGATTAAATTGTAAAAAAATTTTGTAAGAGCCAAATTGTAAATTATTGTGATAGTTCACGTTAGCAAAATAAGATATAAAATGGGTGAAGGTAAAATGTAACATGAAATAACTTCTTTCTTAATTATTTTATTACTGTTACCGAATTATTATCTACTCGTTTAATTTATACTAGTTCAAATGAGGATACTACGAAAAATACTCATCAATAACGCTAATACTATTTCAATTGCTAAAAAATGCTAGTTTTTCCTTATTTATTTCATTTAGAATTCAATATTCGTATAAAAATTTTCCCTTCCAAAAAAATAATAATAAATAAATAATTAACTTTTATAGTTAATAAAGTTTTACCAATCACATTGAATCCTTACATTAAAGAAATTTTGGTGCATAGATTGACACAGTTATTTACTTTCTCATTGCTATAGTCCTATTCATTCACTTATTCATTTTATGTTTGTTTATTTACTGACAGCATATTTTCATGCTGTCATATAATAAATTAATGACTTCATTGCGAAAACAATTCGTTTAAAAAAATAGACACATTTTTAGTAATATATTCACATTAATTCCTTAAAACAATTGTTAATTTGTAAATTTTCTATAATTTTTTTCTGCACGGTAACTGCAGTTCTGTACTTAAAAATGCATTTAGTTAACCTCAGCATCAAAAATGGTGGCAACAATACACCAAAATGTTTTACGATGTACTGATAAATAATTTAGGCTTTAATATACAAGCTTAAATTACTTTTATATTTCATTCTTTTTTTCACAACTATTACTTGTAATACAGCAATGAATGCATTATAATAATTAATAAAAAAAATTAAAAAGTTAAAACCTAATTTAAAATTTAATTTTTAAACGATATTGGAATTCACAATAATTTTTTTAATAACAATTTAAAGACCCAGCAGTAGGAAATACTATTTCTTTAATTAAAACTAAGCATCCTATAAGATACATTATTACCTTATTTTGATATCCTAACATGACCCGAACAACAGCAAAAAAAGTAATTCACCAACAAATAAAAAAAAAGGAGGGAAAATAATTCGCAGTTTGATTACCCTAATTAATTGCGACAATATATTTTTCTTGAATGATTACTTTTAGATCACCTCCGGAAATTAGTTTCATTTTGAAGATATTTCTTGTTAATGAAATTAATTACTTTTGTTTAGCAAAGAAAGATGTCTCCCATGAAATTATTTGCAGAACGAAAAAAAAAAACTTATTAATTAATTTAATACCAAACTTTTCTTTAGCTATTTTAGTCTTTGTGAAAACGCCAATTTTTTATACCTCTTTTTAACATCAAAATACTAATTAATTTGAAGACAAAGTTATCTTAATAAACTCCACTTCTTTGTAATCATTAATAATCTACTTATTCTTCCATTATTTAAAAAGATAGGTACGCGTTATATTAACTAGTACTACTTTTCTGTTACTTACATAGAATACTAATGAATATATGAAAGCCTTATTGGAAAACAAAGACGAGATATTAAAATTTTATTTCTAGTAAGTTTCGAATCAAACTATTAATTTAGCAACTTTTATAAACAAATGCATATTAATTAAATTAAGGTGGTTTACTAGTATAGAGGTCCAATTTAAGCCTAATTTTTGTTCAATGAAATGAAAGGATAAGTTTAAACAATGATTTCTTGGTTTAATTTCATCATCTTTCAGATACAATTAAAAGTTTTACTTGCCATAAATTATTAAAAATTTACGTGTAAAAATGATGGGGAAGATGGCTATCAACCGTGCATTGATGGACGGTTGAACTCGATCTTCTTAGAGTATCCTCTGAAACGGGAGAGACCAAAAATTAACGATTATGTATGAGTGTAGCTATGGTTAGAACCAAAAAGAGAAAAGAAAGTACAAAATAAGCGTACTTAAAAAAATCGAAATTTGGGAAAATTTTCGATTTTTGTTGGTTTCAAGCATAGCCACGTCAACTCTCTACAAATTTCTAAAACATCAAAATCAATAGAATAATTTTTCTGCAACCCAAACGCTCTCAATACCTACATCTGATATCTCTATATGTGAGATATAATCTATCTCTATAAGCTAATAGTGATAAACTACGAAAATTAAAAGCAGATAAATAATATCTGTTAAGTTTCGAACCAATCCATTTGTTGTGGTTCTTTTTTTTTCATGTGCAAGTACCTACTTAATCAGCAGGCCGATAGAATAGTATGTTTTTGATTGCAATTGAGAATTTATGATTGCAACATTTATGTGCAAGTAGATATTCAATCAGCAGGCAGATAGAATAGTGTGTTTTTGATTGCAATTGAGAATTTATGATTGCAACATTTATGTGCAAGTACCTATTCTATCAGCAGGCAGATTGAATAGTATGTTTTTGATTGCAATTGAGAATTTATGATTGCAACATTTATGTGCAAGTAGATATTCAATCAACAGGAAGGTAGAATAATATGTTTTTGATTGCAATCGAGTATTTCATGCTTACTATTTAAAAAATAGAGTTTCAAACTAAAATAAATTCTACACGATTTATTAGTGAATTCAAATAATATTACCAAATGGAATTATGCCTAGAATTAAATTGTTTTGATCTATACAGTGAAAATACAACTTTAGATATAGCCAATTCACAGTAAGAAAACAATTGAAGACCAAATCAAGATACGATCCCATTAGGTAAAATTTGGGTTGCATGAAAACGCGCGTTGAAAATTTCATAGGGGGTGGAAAAGCTTCGTTCCAATAATGGTTCTTTAAAAGCTCAATTACACACACACATCGAAGTAATCTCTACATAGATCAATCGTTCTTCCGGTAGATTGATCAAAAACCAATAAACCTACTAACAATAAATCTAAACTACAAATTTAAGTAGTCCAAGACTAATTGAAATATCTGGTATTTTACAATATGCCAGGCTAATTCCAGAAGCCCGCTGTATTTTCTGACAGTAAATATTTTTAGACGCATTGCAATTTCGCCTTTATGCTTTTAGAAAATCTGCGAAGAAGTATTATTCAGACTGAATTTGCTTAGACTTATTACAATAAATGCTTAATGAGGCTATTTACAATAAGCCTTCACTACTCTGAACTCATTTCAATGTGTCTAAAATAATTCATGCCTATCTGTGCTATAAAGGATAAATGAATAAAAGATGTATGTAATACTTGAGTAGTTGTTAATGAAAATGACATATCGGTCCATGTATTATTCTAATTGTAACTTTGCCTTATTAACACCTGGTTTGGAGTAATTCACGCAAATATCAAGAAAGAGATATGAAGGATCTCAACCATTTCTCGACCTTTTTTTTCTTCATGTAAGTAAACAAAATGAAGATTGCTAATCCTTTAATTTACCATTGATTTTATGATATGTTTAAAAAACGGGTTTTAATGATTAAATACATAGTTATATATTTTTCGTATTAATTTCCACCTATTGCATAACGTCGTCACCAAATTATCCCAACTTACTTAAAATATTACTTTCATGTGGTCACCATTCAAAGTCAACAATAGATCCCGTTTCTTCCACCCAGAAATTCCAACTACTTTTAACTTGCCTATTATCATAATTCTGAATTTCCTTCTCATTTATTTCATTTGAGGACCAGATGAGTGTATTCCTATTTAACTTTTTGTGGTCATATTAAAATTATGCATACTAGATTGTTGTATGCATAAGATTATGCATGCAACTAATTTTAACTTGCCTAAAGTCATAATTCTGAATTTTCCTCTCATTTATTTCATTTGAGGACCAGATAAGTGTATTCCAATTTAACTTTTTGTGGTAATATTAAGATTATGCATACTAGACATATTGGTCAAAATTAATTTTTGTTGGAACACAATACGCGGGATAATGAAGGAAAAAAATATTCTTTATTAAGATGGAAAAACAAAACACAATTTTCTCTTTATTATTTTTAATTATCTATGCTTTCAAAGCCTATCGATTTAAGTGAACAGTAGTAATAAGATAAGTATGGTTCTTTACTTATCTTGTAATTGTTCACTTAAGTCGATAGGCTTCACTATAAGATAAGTATGGTTCTGTGCTTCTGTGATTGAGAGTAGACATACGACAACAAAGTCTAATGTTAAAAAAATAAAATTAATTTGAATAATAACAATGTTGTGGTTTGTCTGGAATAATTTTATTAATTTCAAAATTTTTATTAGGCAATAATAATTGAAAGATAATTAATTTTTCAAATAAAAATAAGACGAAAGTCGTTACAACAAACATTAAAGAAAATGTATGCACATTTTAATTTAATTTTTGAAACATATTAAATGTTTTGGAGATAAGGCAGAGAAAAGGTTGGGTAAGGTCAACATTCTCAAGACTTGCGCCTAAAACCATATCAACTTCATCCACTAAATTCTTCATTTAAGAATTAATGAACTTCTGTTCTAACCTTTGTTTTCAAATAGATGGACTTTAAAGTTAAATGTTTTCATTACGAGAATCTTGCACGTTTTTGATTATGAGAAAGGTATTTTCGACAAAGAATATCATGCCGGAAGAATTGCAAAATACGAGCACCTTTACGCTTACTACTAACTATTCTCAAGATCCGCAAATGAAATAAAATTCAGCAAACAGAACTGTAAAAGGGATTACCGGAATGAGTGCCAAAAGGACAACGTGATAAACTCCTCTTTATTCACGAATTGTAACAAACTTAAACAAAAGAAAGAAAAAAGAAGAACATTTTGACTCTTTACAGTCCGGCAACCTATGAAAGTACTTCACCTGCGCGTTCGAGAGGTCAAAAAGACAGATGAAAAAGATGAAGGCTCTTAGCAGACAAGTAACAACTCATCTCTTATTCCATCCTCGTATCAAGTGGCAGAAGTCACGAGCTCTACCGGCAGGTGGAGTAATTGGAATTCTTGCACGCAAAGCCACCCCTCCATTCTTCTAGTTTTCCTTACTTTAATTCACTGTTGACAAAAAGGATTAAAATCAGGAAGAATTATTCTCAGCACGTGTTAAAGGCTGTCAGTAACTAGTAATTCATTCCGTATCATAAAAGGAGATGAATTCCTCTTTCATCATTAATACCGAATTTATATATTAAAGCAATCATCGAACTAAATATTCGTCTGACTTATTATAAACTACTTTTGAATGTTAACATCGTTTCCTTTGAACTTCTAACACAACAATTACAGTTATATATAATAAGACATGTGTGAAATTATTATTTCTTTGACAGCAAGCTCCGAAAGAATGTAAGCAATATCAATGCATATAATGTAATTAAATGATAAAACGCTAGCATTCTGAAAAATGTCAAATGTTTTAGTGCAAAGTATGAAAAACGAGAATGATTATATATTTTACATACATATATCAATATCTAGGCATTCTATAAAAGGACTAATACCCTTTAGGTAAAGTATCTTTATTAAAAAAAGCCATGGTGAAGCTATTATTTAAAAGACGTCCATGCCTTAAAAATACAAATTTTATATTTTAAAAGAAATTGTTATTTTAAAACATTTACATGAGTATGACATTATCGGTAACACGTTTATTTCATTAAAAACCTTTTAACGAAATAAAACTCTGTTTCTCATCAAATTTGACAACATTTTATGAGTTTTACAAAATAATATTGAAAACTTAGATAATTTTCGTTTTACCTGTCGTTCTAATATGCTACAGCCTATAATAATACAATTAAAAGACAATTCCAACAGGTTACGAGTAAGATTTTACAATGAGCATACGAAAGCGGTTTCTTTTCTTCAATAAATAAAACTTCATTAATCATTTCCTTATTCCAGTGCCAAGTAATAAAAAAAATTTCGGGTTTTATCTTGGACTCTAAACTAACTTTTCGCACATTGTACGAAGAAATTGCAATTAGGAACTAAACATTCTAAAAATATGATCTACACAAATTCTTTAAGAGCAGACAATGCGCAACGAGGGAGCCTCCGAACTGTTTTGGTTTGATGTTTGCCTCATAAGTTAGGCGATCTCCGAAGCAAGGAAAAAGGACGTAATGAGCTTTGCTCTATGCATTTATGAGGAAGGGAAAACCTCTTTGCGCGATTCAGAACCGATTTTTGTTTACACTCTGAGCAAAGAACTGGGATTCAGAAAGAAAATATTTACGCTTTGGCTCTAAGCTCGATTAACAGTTAACTTTCTTACGTCAGAAAATAAAAATTTGGCTAATCATTTGTAAGAACAAAATTAGACTACGGTTCTATATTCTATTCGCAAGGAAACATATTTTAAGACTTCCAAATATTTAGGTCTGTATATCTAAATATTAGCCCTAAATATAAAGATACAGAAAGACTGAAGCACCTAAATATAAAGATACAGAAAGACTTAAAAGTTTCCTAAATATTGTAAATATGATAGTGTTAATACAGAAAAAATTTATCACACTCCTTTGTGACGCCAACCTTTGCACGGGAATAACAATTACGATACGTACCCCGTGTGCATAGCAAAATACCAAGTATTAAGGAGTAACTTTTGAACCCTATAATACACTTAAAAATATTTTTTTTTATTTTTAGAAAGCCACTATTCTGTACTTGTAACTTAAACCCCATCCCTACTGACTATATTCAGGCCATCACAGCGCTCCTTTCTGTTATTTTATCTGCGCAGTTCACGTTCGCTTCCCAACAAGGGAATACACAACCTGTTCCGTTAGCCCAACAAGGACACGTTAATAGAAAATATAAATTCTTTTTTCGCACGTCTCCACGCATTTCAGAACTAGGCAATCAAGATTTAAATACAGCTCATTATCAAAAACAAATAAAATTTAAAAAAAAAAGAAACTATCAGATGAAATTAAAGAAGCATTTAATAACACCAGAGTCGAATAAATCGGTTTACTGTACCTAGCTTTAACATTACGTATTAAGAATATCAAAACCGCAACATTAACAAGGCACGGAGAAACAAGGCTATAGAAAACAAATGCAGTTAACGGTTAAAAAAAAAATCTTACGTCACAGAAATACTCGTTTAAAAAAAATCTTAAAACAAATTAAGTCCATTACTTAAATCTTTGATTTAGTTTAAAAAGTAAACTAACTCGTTCAAAGAGATATTTAACAGATGTTTTGCATTACTAATAATTAATCTTAAAACTCATAAGTTTGGCTGAGTAAGGATACATAAAAAATATGTTTAATGGAAACAACATTTAAGATTTAGATAAAAAAAAAATTATGAATATAACTTCTTAAATCTTCATAAGCTTTAAAACTAATTTTTTTTTACTCTAGTAACTTAGAAATAATCAATACTGAAACTCCTTAAATGTGTTTTTTTCCCCCACTCTTTTTTATCAAAACTAACAAATGAGACGTGTATTAAATGAGCTGCAAAGCATGATTAGTCTCCTCATCCAATACATTGTTCCCATTTTTATCTATTTGAAAGATGATTGATTATATCACTTCAAAAAAAATCTTCTGAAAAATAATTAAGTTCTGCTTACTTGTTACACAATAAATCAGTTATCGTAACCAAATTTCTTGCTTTTCATTTATTGTTTTGTTAGTTTTTGAGCGTATTTTTTATTCATTCAACTAAATATTAATATGACGTGAACTGTAAAATTTATTTTATCTGAGTTTATAAGGCAAATATTAATTTTTACCAACCTTTGATCTCGATCTTTTTTTTAAAAAAAATTGGTCCACATCAAATTTAAAGGGGGGGAAAAAAATACAGTCGGACTTCTATTTAACGAACTTCCATTTTGCGAATTTCTCTATTCTGCGATTTTTTATAAAGGAACCAAGAACATTTTGGAAATTTCTTCGTAAAATAACTTCCAAATAGCGAAGTGAATTTTCTATTTAACGAACTTTTCTTTTTGAGATCCACTTTCCTTATTTCCCAAAATATTTCAGAACATTCCTAACGTTAAAGTTTTATAAGGGAAAGGACCTTGGAATCGATTTTCGCAGCCATTTATATTTTTGAGAAAGTAGTAAAATTCCTTTTAATTTTTATTTGCATTTCAAATGAAAACCTCAGACAAACGGATTTACCAGTAGCAATTAAACTTAAGAACGCATACGGTAATGTATGTTTAAAATTACTTTTATAATAAATGCAGCTATAATTTTATGCACAAATTTAGATTTTTTTTTAGTTGAATATGTAGCATGATAGTGTAACACTGGATAATGTTTTGCTCTATTCTTGCTTCCCATAGAGATTTCTTTTATTAGTTAAGATTTACACGATAAAGGTGTATCAATTGCTATTTTAATTATGTCTAGTGTTTACGAATTTAAAACCTGTTTTCTATTGGTTAAGTATTTCAAAACGTAATTTTCTCTTTAACGAATTTTCCATATAACGAACTTATTGGGATTTAGCGACTTCGTTAAATAGAGGCCCGACTGTATATATAGTGCAATTTTTAGAAATCATTATAGAAATTGCTTACGATCCTTGATATTTTTTTCAAACTCAAATTTGTCATCGGTTTATAGAATATGTAAATGGATTGTAACTGTATATTTTCTTTTAAAATATTTGCAGAAAAATTTACAAAAAACAATTTTTTTTTTCCAAGTTTGCAATTATTTTTAATTAATGTTGTTTTCAATTATTTGGATCAAATACTTGTATAAAAGCATCACAAACTTCAAAATAATTTTCACTTTACTACGATAAATTATTCAGTTCAATGAGAGCGTTTAACATACTTAGGACTGCTGTCCCATTTTTAGGACAGTTGAAAAGAAAAAAAAGGTGAAAAGAGTAAAAGATAAAAAAAAGGAGGAAAAAAGGAGAAAAAAAGGAAGAAAAAAAAAAAGAGTAGAAAGGTACGTACAATGACTATTCGGCAAAAGAAGATAATTATTGCAAAATTCATCCAATTTTTGAAAAACTAAATGTTGCACTGCAACAATTTGGAATATTTTTAGAAAATCTATCAGTCAGCCAAAAAATTTTGCACCATTTTGGCAGAAATGATTGGCATTTCGAAGGTCAGTAACCAAGGGCGCCGGCAGAATAATATAAAAGGGGGTTCAACCCTCTAAAAAACTACCCCCCCCCCCAAAAAAAAAAAACTTTTAATATTCTGTTATTACATTTTGTTTTGTTATTACATATACTTTCATCTGTCAATTTTTTTCAAGATACATTTCTTCATTGTTGACAAGATATTTAAAAAAAAAGTACGAATTTTTTGTACTTGCAAATTTTGTCACAAGAAACTGTATTGATGGCGCTGGCATAGCTACTGACTTCGAAACACAAATAACTACAAGCAGTAGTTTCGTATACTAGCGTGTTTGTGCACGCTTAACATTGGTATTTATTGTGTTGATGAAGTTTTACAGTTGTGAGAAGTCAATTTGTGTTATACACCTTTATTAAACTAAATAACTAATAGAAAATGTAATATTATTTATATTTTATTAAATGAAATTTAAAACTATAGCTTAGATATCTGCCAAGTTTGCGCATGCTCAGTGTGCATAAGAAAAGAATCAAAGATGATTCAGAATCCATTAACAAAATTATAAACAAATTTGGACAGCAAACAAGTCGATTACAATTCTTCTTTGATTAAACAATTTAATTGTTAAATATCAATAATTACTTAATTATTTGTTTTTAAATAAAAATATTTTAACAAAATTTGTTTTCTGTATTTCTTTGTTTAAAAAAAGCTAGGGGGCAAGTGCACCTTCTTGCACCCCGCTGCCGGTGCCCTTGTCAGTAACAATAAGTTACCTTGATGAGGCGATTTCAAGATACATTAGACAAATAGGTGTACAGCAGTAAAATTAAAAAAGACTTAGTCTTCTGAATTCTGAGCATTAGTTAATTAAGAATGTCGTCAAAAGGGATGGCAATTAAAATCTTGTAAAAGAAAGCCTATTACAATTTGCTATTGAGGACTATGTAAAGATTGTTTTTCAGTTTCCATTCATAAAAAATCTTTTTTGTAAGGTATGTCAACCTTTGTACCTTTTAGTAGTGTATTGGACGGTTGTCGTATTTATAGGAAAATTTGTTTCATTACTTGGTATTGATCATGTTTTAAAAATATTATGCTTTTCCTACAGTTTTTATGAAAGGTTTGATGGGTTAATCTGTTCTCAAGTAGTAAAAGCTTTCATCGGTGTTTAACTTTCATATGAAGCCGCACATCTCTGCAGGATATGTCAGAAAAATATGTCACTAAACTAGAAAAATGTGGGCATATACTTTTTACTCCCAGAGCTCTTCAATAATTGGTTTTGCAAGGCAATTTCAATAAGGTTTCTCATGATGGTTGTCAAATTTAAGACTGACAAAGAGTAAATACTTGGTTATTTATACTAGTTAAATGAAATGCAAGCTATGATGCTACAAACTCATTACATAAGTAAACTGATCAAGCAGTAAAATAAATTAATTCAGATAATTAAAGAAAATACCAAGAAAGATCACTAGGGCACCTCGGGTTTGTGGCACCCGTGTTTACCTGCAGAAGGTAAACCCCTTGAGGCAGTCGCAAATATTTCAATTGAATTTCGAAGTATTTCCCATTATACAACAGAATTATGCATGCTTAACTTAATTAAGGTAAAAAAAAAAATTTCATTGGGCAATTTTGGAAAATAAATATCATAAACTGTTTAATGGCATTTCCATTTTTTTCATCGAATTTAAGTAACATTTACTTAATTGTTACCTGATGTTAAAAACTAATTTTCTTCCAAATTGTGCAATGTTAGCAAATTATTGCTGCAATACAATCCGAATAGTATTTTGATCTATTTTATTGATAACTCGTACTAAGAAAATTACAGCGAATATACACTATTTAAACAAAACAAATTTTTAAAGTATTTTTTCACAGTCCTATGGTAATGCTGAAATCTTGCTTCCTTTAGCTATCATAAGTAAGAAAAGCTTTTGATTAAAATATTTTACTCAAAAAAAGATTTTTAAGTGCTCGGCACATACAGCTATACTAAAACTTTTGAACCAGGGCTGAACCTTTTGTTTCCAAACAATATTCTAACTAAAGGGTATAATGTAACAAGATTTCAACTCAAATTCTGCCCAATCAAAAACATCTTGAAACTTCTATTCGTAGAAGTTAAAATGGTAGACAAAACCAAATTCCCTTCAAGCCTTTCTGTTAGGTGAAATGTACCCACTTACTTATAATCAAGTTTTACTTTTCAAAGAGCAAGAATTCTAGACTATTTGACAAAAATTTTCAGAAAGACAAAAAAAATGAGAGAAAAAGAAAATTAATCATGAAAAGGAAAAATGATAAATATTTATCCCCATAATTTATAATCCTTTTCTATATGTTAAAAGATATTTAATACTCTTCCTTATTTGTTAAAATTTAATATAACTAAAAAAGTAGTCTGAACCTTATTGTATTTTAGTTTGTTAAAATTATTTTGTTTATTAAGAAGTCAGTACTAATTTTAAGTATTTTAATATGCATTTTTTATTAAACTTGTTAATACTAATAAACAAATAGTGATATAGATAAAAATAACAAGGCTGGCTATGTAAGTTAAACATTAAAAATCGGATAATATCAATTACATATAATCTTACAGTTGTAATCTTTATTTTAAGATGCTATGAATATTCAATGCACTAGACCTTATAAAATCAGAGATACTCTGAATAAACATATATATATTGTATAAAAAATTTGCATCTTTTTATATGCATTAGATAAGAAGTCTTTTGTAAAGGGATTAGTCTCATGTAAAAATATATGTAATGGTAAATAAGATAACTGAAATGAGATCAAATTCAGTTTTATTGCACTAAAGAATTTATATACATAAACCACAATGAACTACTTGTATACACATTATAAAATTAAAATCTACATCTGGAAGCAAATATCACAACATATTATGTCTGCCATGTTATATATATTTGCAGAAACACAAAAGATATTATTTTGTTTGCATCATTTCTTTTCCATATAGAAAGCATATTTAATTGCACCTTGCTATTTTTCTAACACACAGTTTGCAGTCGCAATAATTCTCATAACATCAAGTACCCCTATAACACAATGCTTTTGTGCAAACATTTTGGAATATACTTTCAACTATATAAGTTCTAATAATATTAACCTTGCAAGTGCAAGAAATGTTCTCGTTACCAATATTTTATTCTTGTAACTATAACATTACAATATAATTCTTAGTAATCATTAGGGAATTTGAAAAACAAATAACATTTTAGAAGAAAATTAAAAATATAAAAAAATTAAAAAAAGAGTCATTTTTGAAAAGAGGGAAAACTAGTTTTTCACTATATATATACTTTGAAAAAAATTCTGGTCCTCCTTTTCAGCAAAATATTTCAAATGGCACTAAGGCATTATACATTTTAAAATAAAATTCAATATTTATAAATACAATTAAATAGTAAAAAGTTCACACCACACATTTAAAAAAATGCAAGATCTTTTAAAAATGCTTGAAAATTTACACTAATTAGCCAATTTATAGGAGAAAGATCTGCAAAACTTTCAAGAAAGTTTTTACAACTCTCTTTAATATATTAATTATTCTCAATTCTCTAATAATTGCATATTAATTAAAATAACTATGAGATATTTCAAAGTCATGAATCAAAACAGTAAGTTGAAATTTTGATAGATTGAATTTTTTCACCAGTCCTACCATATTCACATTATCATGAATTTACTGTAATCTGAGATTAATCACAATTCGTTTATGTTTGGTTCTTTTTCATAAACAGTAAATTCTGATGGCATACAGGCTTAACAAATCTTACTAAATCTAACATATAGGCTTTTTCAGTTCACAAATTTGCAAAAATAAATACGCCTAACAGCAAAGGTTGTCTTGTCTCTAATAATTTGGCCTTTCAGAGCATGGTCACAAGTACATACTATTTTTTAATTTAAAAAAAAAAAAAACTAACAAATACTAAATTTATCCAGCAACTTATTCATATAAGAATGATTTATTAAGATATGTACTAATTAATATTAATTGCACTTAAACACAGTTTCACCCAGTATAAATGAGTTTTATAAAAATGTGAAGAAAAAAATGACGGCAATGAAACAGAGCAGCACGGAGGGGAAAAAGACTGATTTAGACTCAATAGAAATGTAAACTATTTGTATAATTATTAGTTAGTAAGAAAACTTTATATGTACACAAGTGGGGGAAAATATGGGTATTACACACAATTGCAAAACTGTAGTAGTATATATCATTAAAAAATTTTACAATTGAGGAAAAAAATTTTATATGACTCAAAAGATAAATATATTAATTTTAAAAAACTTGAGAATACAAAACAGTTTTATGAAAAGAGCAAAAGGATTGTTATTAAAAAGTGGCTTTAAATTTGGATAAAATGGTCATACTAATCAGATTTTTCAGAAACACATACATAATTAACATCTAATCTGCTTGAAAATGATACATTTTATTGAATGTATTTAATAACATCAAAGGACAATCTCAACAATATCTTAATTTAATCAAAATTTCTGAACAATATCGTAAACTTTAACAAATAATGGTAATGACAAATATTTGAAAACAAAACACCACTTTTGCTTGTACAGTAGCCATTCCTAGAACACATAAGTTTGCCACTTTCATTCCATTATACTATGAGTGTCCTTTATGATTACTGATACTAAATATTTTAAGTCAAAATTATCCAGTAGTTTCAGATGATTGGCCAGCATCGTCAAAAGCACTCTTGGCACTGTCAGAACCATTTATATCCATCTTAATCTGTTCTACATCTACACACGATTGGTCTTCTTTTTTAGCATCTTTTTGATTTTGCGCATCATTTGGCACAGGAGGATTTGAAAATACGTCATCATCCGGAAAAGTACACTCGAATTTATCGGGCACTTCTTCGGGGTTTTCTTTGGGGGTAGTTTCTTTTGCGTTTCCTTCTTCCTCTTTCTCTTTCAATTCCATATCCTCATCATCTGAAACGGGCGTGTCTCCTCCAGTGATGGCTGTAACAACTACTGTCGGACATTCGTCTGTGCCTTGTGATGGTGTTGATGTACCCTCTTCTGCTACTGCTTCTTTAGCTTCCTCTGCATTTTCCGGCTGTAAATATTTTTAAAAAAAGGTACGAATTAGTAATATGCTACCTACAAAATAATCGTGAGCTTTAACATAATGTAAGCAAAAGTCTGAGAAACCTTAATTTATTTATTTAATAACTCTGATACATTAACTAATGCTATTATATTTGAGCACAAATAATGGAATTAACATTGAAAACAATTATTTCAGGTTTATTTTAAACATAATTCTTTTAAATCTTTAAGTATATGTTTCAAAGAACTAAAAAGTAAAACTTTTGCAAGCAGCCTTCTCAAATTGTGAACTTTGGAGTGAATGTGATAATCTTTTTGTTGCTTAGAAATAAACAGATTTACATTTTTTAAACATATTTACCAATGGAGTATACTTTCAAATACTATTTAATAATATCATATGTATGATTTAGTTCATTATATGTCACTGTGGAACCAAAGTTGCTTCATATTTTCTGCACACTGTTGCTATTCTATTTAATAAACTCTTGACAAAACATGATAGTCAAGTCCATTTATACCATATTAGTATTACAAATGCAGCATTAAGTTTTTCATGGGACTCTGGTCAGCCAACGCTAGCAGATTAAGAGTGCCAAGCACTATCTAACTCTTCTTGTAGAATTATAAAGTACAGGCAAGCTGGAACTTTAATGGCTCAATTGCCGTTGTAGCTAACATATAATAAATAATTTAATAATACAACAATTAAAAATAAATGTCATTTTAAATAGAAAAAAAGTAAAATTCTTAAGAAATACAGGTCATCACTTTTTACCCCTATGGTCTTTCATTGGCAATAATAAGTCTGAGAAAGAAAATTTAAGAATCTCACAACCGATTGCATACATAAAATGCAGTATAAGAAAATACCAAAAAAACTATTACTTTACATAAGATTCATGTATCTGATGCAAATATAGAAGGAGTAACCCAAATTTATAATTAGAAAAGTGCTGTAACCGATTTGCTACAAGAACAGATTTGTACAAAAATTTGTAGGTCAGACAGAATATTCCTATTGAATAACAAGAGGGAAAGCAGATTTTCCAGGTGGGAAAGTAAACAGATTGCACCCAGAGTTAAGTGAAAACGATTATAGGGTAAAAAAAATAATAAATAGATAGACTTCGCTGCATTAAATTAAATTTGAGTAGTAAGTAAGAAAAAAATATTTTTGTAATTCAGTATGTGATCATTAATATTCATACTATCAAATTTTCAATAGCATATTTCTTTTTCTTTAAAAAACAGTTAGTATGTTTTGAAATTTATTCTGTTAGCGAATTCAATTTCCATGTATCTTCTTTTATTTTGAATATAAATGCCTGTTTCTAAAGTATTGTCAAGATGCACTGTTTACATTAAAATATAAATATTGTTAATTTTTTACATAAACAGCAAAAAACAGCAGATAAAGCAACAAAAAAAAATTCTTAGCAGAAATAACATTTTTTCCTGCCGGGCTACAAATATAATTGATTTATATCACTTTTATCTCATTAAAAATAATATAGTGATTTCTCAATGGAGATTTCTAGTAAAAGGTATAATGGACATAATTACACATGGTTTTATATTAGATATATAAATTAAACTAGAGACAGAGGAACAAGTTTGAACAAGATAATAAAAGGGAGATGAAAAAGAACAGATGTGAGAGGGCTTGGCAGGAAAAACACGGTGCAAACATTACATTAGAATAAATCTCCAAATATTGGGAAAATGAGATAGTAGAAAAATCAATAGCTATATTACTTGAATTTTTTAAAATATGATTTGATTAAAATACTAATTTGATTTCTAGGAGTAATTGCCAGAAATCAAGATCAGTAGATGATGAATAGTGTTAAATGACTTTAGCAGAAGAAAACTTAAACTTGTGGTTTGAATTACAGCTATGTAGGGTAATGGAAGATAGGTAAATGCCCTGATTTTGGACTTATCTTTTGTGTTCCTTATGTCAAAGCTTAAGGGAACGTTTATTTTGTCCAATGTATGCAAAATCACATTGACATGAAATTCAGTAAATACCCCAGCTATTAATATCAGCAATAGGGTCTTTAAGGTTGGGGAAATTTAGTTTACTCACAAGGGAGAAAAGACTTTAAACTCAAATTTATCAAATTTATTTGGAACTGATCTGGAAATCAGTCCTTGAATCACTAAGATTTAGAATACATCTTGTACTTTGCAGCAATTACAGCAGCTTTATTATCCCAGCAATAAGAATGTTTCTTTTGAAAAACAGCATTCAACATTATTATACTCTAAAAAAGGTTTCCCCAAAATTTAGCAAAAATGTGTCAAGATGGGTCCAAAACAAATATAATTTAATTTGAAAACCCAAGAACACATTATTAAGTATAGAGACATGGTCAAAATTGAAAAAGCATATACTCATTTTTGATTAATATAAGAGTAATTTCGAGTATTTGTCTGTAAAATAACATATCTTGACAAAATGACATATCATTAAACATTATTAGTTTATAACGATCAAATACTCGAAAAGAAAGTCTAATTAGAAAAAAATTTACTGCACTTCCCTTATTTCCTAACTTCAGATTGTAATCAACATTTGCCGCTATGTTTATTTACAAATAAAGATGGATTCTTAGAGTTGTTTCATTTTTTTAGAATATCACTATACTCAATAAATGGTGTTTTGAAATTCAACTATATTTGTTTCGGAGCTATTTTGCCACACTTTTGCTCCATTTCGATAAACCTTTTTTTTTTTTTTTAAAGTATAACAATATTAAGTCAGCATACTTTAAATTTTTAACAGCTTTCAAATGTAACTTTATTGTTGATAAGCTACAATACATTTCTCACACTTATCAACAGTTTATTACTTAATTTTTTTTTAAGAAAATATTTATATGCCTTGAAATGTGTTCAATGAATTGTTTCCATTCCTTAATTTAGGATTAGACAGAAGTGCTTCAAAATACACTGTCACAATGCATTGCTTAAACTAAAATGAAAGTTCAGATACTTTTCTACAGCATTATAATTATTGTAATAATAGAATTTTCTAACATTAGTGAAAAGAAATTTGAGAATGTAAGCTTAATAAATATAACTCAACTAAAAATTATGCTTATTAAACAAATATTTTATTTATATAAAGACAAAAAAAAACTACTTCTAATTTAGTTTGAAAGAAAACTAAACTGCTTATTCCCACTTAAAACAAATATAATTTACATACAGATATAAATTTTTTTGATATATATATATATATATATATATATATATATATATGATCAAATTTTTATTCCCAACAATAAAAAATAATAATTTCTGTTAGTCACAACATTTATATGAAACATCAGTAAGCCTAAATTATTCAAGCTTTGATATATATATATATTAACACAGAAACTGTGAGAATAATAAAAAGTAATATACCACAGTTTTTGCTGGAGTATCAGGACTGGAAACCAAAGGAACATATTTTCCATTTTCTTCAGAGGCTGAAATTCAAAGACAATCCTACATTTTTGGCATAATTATTTTGTACCTATTTTTAACATACAACTTATTATAACCCAAAAAAGAAACTATTTTTACTATAAATTGTTAGCTTGCATAAATTATTTTTTCGCATAGAAAAAAATGATGGAATTTAAAAGTAATTGTATAAGCTATATCTACAAGAAAAAATCCAGTAAAATGAAACAAGCATTTTTTAAGAATTAAACTGGCAAATTACAAAAGTAAATTAATTAATAAATAATTGTTTGTATAAATGAAAAACATTCAACTTTATTATTTGCATACATTAGTGAATTTATAAATCTACAAAAATACCAATTATATAATAATTATTTATTAAAAAAGTAAACGTGCATCAATTTAAATTCATGCTTTTTGTATCTAGAATAAATATTCACAAGAATTCAAACTTGGTCCAAAAGTAATTGGCCACTTACAAAGCATATTACACTACTTTCAATATTTTATATAAAAAATGTATATTTCTAATTTCAATTATTCTGCCCTTATATAGAAGAGTGTAAATTTTGCTATCACACAAACATCTAACTTTTAAAAAAAATATATATATAAAGGATAGAAAGTACTTGCCCAAATTCTGTATAAGTAATATATATTCTTTTAAATATTTTTCAACATAAATGGCCAACTATCTTCAAGTTTTTAAAACTTAAAAATATATAATGTATAACTTGCAAATTTTAGCGACTTTTTAATAAATTGACTTTAAAATAAAAAATATAAAAAATTTGCAATTAAGCAATGCAATGGACCTACAAAAGCTTGCATTTATGCTATAATTGAAATGAAAGGCTAGGGGCAATTAAAGTGATAAGCCACACTTTTTCTAAGGTGCAACCAGTACATCAAACTTTTCTTTTGCGTTGTTTCCAGAAGATACTTTACAAGTTAATTGAATTTCATCTAGATAACAGAACAAAACATCTTATAGCAAACATTAAAATCTTGGTGTTTTATATCAAACTCTCCCGAACAATTTGAAAATGTGTCTTAATATTATAATGCCATAAGCCTTTCAAATATAATCTACTAATGAAGGTGATGAAGTATTTTATTCTTGATAAAAAAGAGTTCTAAATTCTAGTTGAGAAGAGAAACCACAGGCACTATGTGAGCATGACTGAAAACTAAAATCTTTTCTGTAAGATTACCCATGGCAGTTTGTTCACTGGATTCACTGTCAGATGCTGAAAACTGATCCTGATACTGACTTTGTTGGTTTTTATTTAATTCTATATGAAAATCTCCATCCATGTTTAGCATAACAGCTAGAATCATGTAATTTAAATTACAACAAATGCATATTTGAAGGAAAAAAATTTAACTAAGTAAAATAAAAATAAGTTATTTTAAAATTAAATAAGCAGTTTAAAAGGCTATTTTTTTTTAACATAAATTGTCAACACTTGAAATGAAAAATTTTATTTCAAAAAAATTTTTAAAAAAGCTTTTAGGAAATTCAGCACAAAAATAAAATTCAGAAAAAAAGTATACAATTTTATTTGTTAATACAATTTATTTTATTAATATTTTTTCTTTATTAATTAAAGTACTGGATATAAAAAAAAAAAATTAACATTAGAAAGAAAGGAAATGAAATTTCTCCTTTCAAACATCTGAAAATTTGAATTGAAAAAGCCCAAACTGTAATAAATTACATAAAATTTCATTACTTAATGAGAGATTCCCATACATCTCTAACATATATTATTTGTTAGCTTATGAAAATCCATCAATAGTAATTACACAAAGATGAGAAGAAATTTAAATCTTTAAAATGTGATTTTTTTTAGCTACTAAAAAAATGATAAAGACAAAAAAAATCAGTATTACTTGATGTTTACCTTAACTAAAAAGAAAATAGAAGAAATAAGAAATCATATGCTTATTATTTTACATATTTAATACCATTTGTTCAAAAATTTATCAAACACACAATTTGAATGACAAAATGTAAAGATACTTATTTTACTTAGCACTTTGTTTAAATGGGGTAAATTATTTTCCTAATAAACTTAAGACATAAAAAGTATTATAAAATTGGACAGCTTTACTTACTTAGCAAAGCAAAACTATTTTTTAAAATATAAGAGCTGGGTACAACATGCCAATGTTTTTTAAAGAAACAAAATAATTTTATGCACCTAAATTTACTCAAATTTTAAATTTAACCTTGTTTTTATTGTAATTTCAAAATAGCAAAAACTAACAAACCACAATTGAAAAAGGAAATAATTATTTTTAGACATTTATTTTGGGCTAGAAATAATTGTGGCATAATGATATAAACAACATTTTCTAAAATAAAACGTTTAATAATTGCTTATTAAAATTTTAAAATATAGCAATTTTGGATTGTTAGATTTGGCATAGATAATAACACGTATAAAAAGCTAGATTAATAAATTTCATGTAATCAATTAATAACATTTATGATCATAGCTTGATAGATTCTTTCTATCACAGGCTAAACCTTAAAAAAAAAAATTAAAAAAATGAATACTGATTGGGTGATTGAAAGATATAAATTTTAACTTGAATATTTAATACTGATTCTATTTCTATTAATATTTTTTACTTTTTTTTATTACTTTGAAAATAAAATAAAAAAACTTAAATTAGAAATTTTAGGCTGTTAAATGTGGTATAAGTTGTAACATTTATAAAAACCTATTTAATACATATAAAAAAATTAATATTTATAATAAATTATGATGATTCAAATTTGATTTAAAAAAACACAAAACAATATATTGATTCAAAAATCATAGCTTAACAGTCTGTTTTAAAAGAAGATTACATAATATTTAAAAAAAAGCTTTAAATTTATTTTTAGTAATAAATAGGATAAAAACATTAGAAAATTTTTTTAAATTTATTTCTTAATATATGCATACAAACATTACTTTAAAAAAATGAATTTAATGATTCTATAAATTAAGAATTACACCACTGGATTATTGCAATCTATTACCTACAATAATTCTCAAAGAATATGCCCCGATCACAACTTTTGACATTTGCAAGTTACCAAGTTGAAAAGTGAGAAACTTAAGGTAGTATTTAGTTTTTTAAAAAATCATAAAAATTAAATATTGTTTTAAATAACACAAACTACATAAAAAAAATATTTACTTTGAGGTGCATTTCCATCTGCAGTTTCAATTTCTGGTGTAGGTTGAGTTAGAATAACCTGAGCTATTGGAATTACCAATTCTGCTTCAGGAGGAGCGAATGCAGGAGGTGGTGGAGCACTTGGAGGTGACTGAAATAAAAAAGTAAAAAATACAAATCACAAATTGATTATACTTACACAAAACATTTAAACACATTTCCATACAATCAGCAAAAAATTTTCACATTCTGCAGAACGTTAACTAAATTAAAATCTTTTTTTTCTGAACAAACTACTTTGGGTCAAGGCCGTCTGAGTAAGCTATCTTCAATGCACCCAATCAGAAGCTATGGCCAATGTCTTCAGAGCTGCTTCTACAAAATCCGTCCATCTTGTATAAGGTCTTTCTCGTTTTCTGGTTAAACTTGAAAAAAGTGATACTTTTAACAGAATTTGAATAACCACGACTAAAAATATATCCAAGTTATCAGACATTAAACTGAAATATTAAAATACAGTCTGAAATAAGCCACTTCGCTGATTAATTTCAAAAAATCACTTGTGCATGTGTTTTAATTAGTTAAAATGTGTCTTATAAACATAAGAATAACCTGCATTGTAACTTAGAAACTAGAAAAAGTCTACTATAAAAAATTGCAATAATATACAGACAAAAATATGCTGCAATTATGCATAAATTTTGAGCTTTGGAAAAGATTCAGAAAATAGAACAAATACTAAAAATCTATAATGTGCATGAATGATAGTAAATTACATTTAAAAAAACATCCACTTATAAATATCGCGTAAATTTTACAAATACCTACAAAATATATTTACGACCATAATTCAATAATACAAACTAGTTGATAAGCATCTAAATTCAAAGTGTAATTGGACTACCAATTTAAAAGAAGCTAACTGATCAAAATTTTTAGTTAACATATACAATCGACATATAAATTAGTTTTTAATTTAAAATCTGTCATTACATCAGTATTACAGTACCATCTTCTGGTGAATCTTTTCACTAAAAATATTATAGTACTTCATTAGTATTGTCTACTGTTGAAAAAAATATATAAAAATGTGTATTAATTCATAGCAATTGCAATGGTTAAACAGTCATTATGATTACAGAAATAAACATTTAATTTGAATACGCAAAATTTAATATAAATACCATAGGAGTCAAAGGTGTCAAGGGTTCTCCATTTTCTTTCAATTCTTCAACGACTAAAGAAGGAAAAAGACCTATTTCACCATCCAGCTCTCCTTCCCACCAACCATCATCCACATCTGAGACAACTTTTCGAATAATTCTAATAATTTGTCCTTCAAAGAAGCTTATTTCCTCATCACAGGTAGCTTCATAATCATAGATTGCTTGACAAACAGCTACACCTAGAATGATTCTTTAATTAAGAGTGTAATAAATAACATCAATGACTAGATCCAAAAAGCAGATGGTGAAGTCAATACATTTCTATGTATTTTTATGAGAGCGTTTTACCTTTATTTCCACAAGTAAAAATAAATTTTAAAAAACAATTAAATGTAATTAAATATTTAAAAAGTGCGAAATTTTATATTACAGCACAACAAATTTTGACAAACCTTTCTCAGAAACTACTTAATTGATTTTCAAAAACAAAAAAAAGGGGGGAGGCTTTTTTTTTTCTTTTTTTGTCTGACTATACAGAACAAAAAAAAAGTTTGAATGTCTGTACAACAGATTCAAAGTTGGTAATTTCTTCATGTTGTTAATTATTCCAATTTTCTTTAAGTAACTTTAAAATAACAAATAAAAAATACATTTATAAAATTTAAACATAATTTCTTCAGATGTAAAACACAAATTGTCTAAGATATCTCAGAATAAATAAGCAAATTAACCATAAATTATGCATTTTCACATTCTCTTAGAGTCTGTATTTATTTTTTCTCATGGTTTTCACATAAATATTTATAACAAGAGGTTTTCTAAGAATTTAAACAAAATTTTAAAAATGAAGAATGCACAAAAATTAGTTCAGTTTTAAGCTTTTGGAGCAAGAGCAAAAAAATACTAAACAGAAGTAACACTTTATTTAAATCAAATATTAAAAGAGAAAATAAAATAATTCATAAAAATGAAAAAAATTAATAAAATACTAACGCTCAGCAGAAGGCAAATCCAAAGGTCTTTGTATCTCTTGTGAAGTAAGCTCGCTAACTTCTTTTTCAGTATTCACATCATCTGCAAAACGTAACTTATTTTATATACTCAAAGAATAGAGAACACTACAGTAATTGTTTAATGAAAGGCATATTTCATCGACAAATTTTAGGATTACATTATAAATTATGGCATACAAATTTATTTTTAAATTATTCTATATTTTTTTTAACTAAACTTAAAATACTTAATGAAGTCAATTATGTAGAACAAAATGCTGAAACAGATGAACTTGTAAAATTTTCTTTTTGAGATAGTCGAATACTTTATAGAATTTTTATTTGATTTGCGACAAAAATTTAATCCTAAATAGCATGATATTTCATTGCAAGCAAACATTTTTTAACAAAATAGCAGCACACCACATAAAAAATTTTCTAACTAAGGCAAGAATTTTAGCTTAATTTCAAACTTGAATTAACCCAATTATCTATTAAATATCAATAAAATAGATCATATATTTACTATACTTTCAAATATTTTATCGGAAAAACAATGTTTTATTAAATAGGCCATGAAACTTATGTTTTCATAGAAAATTTTTAAGTTATGCATTTTAAAAGCAAGAAAATCTTACTAAGTAAAAGTTTAATGTACATTTTATAATAGGGAATTAATTCATTATGAGAGATATAAAGCAACATTTTGCAGAAGAACTAGATAATTTAAAAGAACTCAAATATAGTTTAAATTATCGAGTCAAATCAGTCGAACAGCCATCATATATTTTACTAGTAATTAAAAACTACAGTTAAATATAGAGATCGATACTAGATTTTTTTCAGACAATTATTACCATTAAACCGCAAGTATGGTTATATATAAGATTAAAAAAAATTCAACAAGAAATTTTTATTAAAAAAGGTTTTTGTACGAATGAATATTCTAATTTAAAGAAAATTAAGAAAATATAAATAAATTTAACTACTTAGCATATATATATATATATATACGCACAGTAGGTAACCGATTATCCGAAACAATCGGGACCATCGCTATTCCGGATAACTGATTTTTCCGGTTTTCTGAATCGTTACAAAAAGTCGTTTTTTTATTGTCAAACTGAACTAAAAAAAAATATTTATAAATAATCTTAAAAAGAAGAAAAAACGATAAAGTATTACACATATTACACTAATGATTGTTTCTAAAATGATGGTCAGGTAAACATCTTTTAAAAAAGAAAGAAAAATCCTAAAATCTTATGAGGAAAAAAAAATTTATTTTTTTTAAATGTCGGGAAAATTTATCGGATTTTGTTCCGGTTTTCTGATTTCCGGATAAGAGGTTCTGTACTACATTACATATATATACTGCATAAATTTTACTCATTAACTCAAAAACTTATCAGCTTCTTGTTATACTATAAATTTTTAGGTTTCTCTTTTTTTTAATTATGACAAAATTTGTAGCTGAATTTTCTAAGGTTTTGATTTGATAAAAAGCATTATTCACTGACATTCTCGGTTTTTTCAAGTTTCTACGACCCTATAGCAACCAAAGGGTTAAATGTTTAATTAATGATGAAAAAATTCCTTTCTGGAATATAAGCTACATTATTCGATATCATTTTGTAAAATTTTTGGGTAAATCAAGAAGAAAAAAAGAAAAAGAAAAAGGGAGGGGTCATATATTTTTAATGTAAATGTCCTCTTGGAAAAAATGTGAATTAAAAAATTTGCAAAATCTTTTTTTATACCTATGCCTGTCTCTGATCTTTAAAAGGTTGATGATCTCAATGTAGTGAAAAATTAAGAACAGGGTACAGGAAAAATTTTAAAAAAATTTTCTACTGGGGCAGTAGCTAGTCGTAGCATTCTTAACAGCGGCCACTTTTTAAAGTATTAAAAATTTCAAATGATTAGTACAAATTTTTGATATTAAAACTGTAAGGCATTTTTTAGGTTATTCTCAAAGTATAATAATTATTAGAAGGTCATTACTAAAATAAAGAAAAAATTTCGAGAAACAAATGTAAAATAAAGTAATTTTCAGAATATTTTAAATTATTCATAATAATTCTGCATTTATTAAAATAAAACTATGCAAATCGGGTGCATTTTTAACAAAAAAATTTCAATCAAGTTGAGACTGGCTAACAATTTTTTTATTGTCATTTATTATATTTAGTTGCCCTGTAGCGACTATTAATGTGCTATAACAGAGGGGCATATATTGAGGTACTCTCAAGTCATCAGCACGCCATAATCACAAGGCAAGTATTTGCAACTACCAGTCCCATTCAATACCGATGACTCTCCAAATAGTAATGACCTTTGGCAAGTCTAAAGCAGGCAACGCCAATGACTCTAGGCAAGAAACAAGACATTTTTGTTGACTCATTCAAATAGCAGTGTATATACTTTGAAAAATCATATTTCATCAATACTTATGCCACTGTAAAAGAATGATGTATCTGTCTAAGTTACATGAGTTTTGGCTTTAAAGCAATGTCATTTGTCAACAATTTTTTTTTTTTTTTAAATTCTGATATTTGAAAATTTTACAATGACATTTACTTTTAAAATTTAAAATGTAAGCTAATCATGTAAGGCTAATATAAAAGTGATAATACTGAATTTTAATATTGATTATATAAATGCTGCTGTACTTGAAATAGGTTGACCTTCAACATCTATGCCAGCTTCTTTATCTTCATTTCGCATTGTATAATCAACAGAAGAAAATGAAGTCAATGGAGGACGAGAGGTAGTCTCAGTACTCTGGGATTCTACAACTTCAACATAATTTTGAGGTATATAACCTTCCTCCCCACGATAGTTCCGAGCCTTTAAAAAAGTAACAGAGTTTAGTCTTAAAATAACAGTAATTAAAATCTAAAACATTTTTTTTTTCAATGTGGCAAGGAAAGTGATATATTTTCATGATAAGTTTTACAAAATTACAGCAAATACATACGCCAGAGCTATTTTATACTTTAATAAAATAAAATGTTATACTTTACTTTTACAAATTATTTTTAAATAAATAGCAATGAAGAAAAAAACCTTTTGATTTGAAAAATCTTTTCAAGTATTAATAATGTGAATATAATAGTAACCTTGGCTTTTTTATACAATTATAAAAGCAGTAAAAGAAGAACAATAAATAAAATAACTAATTTTATTGCAGTTCCTCCACTATATAACCATAAAAAAGATATAATAATAACCATGCTTTATTTTTTTGTTGAAATAAAAATGAAATATTATCACAATGCAAAAAAAAAAGAGAATTTTTCAGTTATTCTAATACTTTAAATCAAAGCTGTAGACTTAGAAATTTAATAGCAGCTCTTAAAGGATAAATTCACATTGATTAAAACATGTTTATTTATAAAAAATAACTTAATTATTAGGTTGCTCTGCTCATTACACACCAAATCCCACAATTGCTATATTTTTTTTTTCATTTTTATTTCTTGATGATAAATAAAATGTCACATCTATTCTAAATAAAAAAAAAACTTTAATTGAAAATCCTAAAATATTTTATTGCAAAAACACAAGTTTAATTTCACTGATTGTTCTAGATTCTAGGCACAGAAAATTCAAAGTTCATTATTTTACATAATTACCACTGCAACTTTTTTTTAAATTTGTATTAAATTTTTGGTTATTTTAAAAACTTTTAAAATGTTCTTCACCCAAGAAAATATTTAGTAACAATGCAAAAAGCAGATTCTTAATAATGGCATATATGGTTTTAAATATTTTTAAAATCTTAACTATTTAGCTATGCAAATTATTGGTGAGAGGTATTAAATACTTAATTAAAAAAAAAATTTGAATTTAACTTACCATAACCCATCCATCGCCATCTCCATCATTAATTAATTCTAACTCTTCTTGTTCAACAAAACTAAGTTCATCAGAATTCGTTGCCTGCAAACAGAAATGCACAAATTGTGTTAGTATTCAAAACAAACTAATGTTTCAAATTAATTGTATACGAAGCAATTATCTGAGAAAAAAGCCCATTTTTAATTTCAATAACTAATGTTAAAACTTTGAGAAGGTATGTGAAGATTCAATACAAATATCACAGAAATTTCTTTAATGAGGTTTTTTTTAATTGTGGCTATGGTAGAATTTCAAAGAGATCTCCTTAGACACATACTAAAGAAAAGAAGAAAAAAAACTAGAAATAAAAATTATTCCATTTGTACATATTTAATAGTTATCAAAATAAATCTACGTAAGAATAAAATATTTAGTTTGAAAACAGAATAAAGACAATTTCAACATTAGGGGAATCTAAACTAAACTCAGTGGTGCGACAGCCTATAGAGGGTCAAGGCCTACTGTGCCCATCTCAGTTTTCTTGACCTTGGGCTCTGGGGTGCAGGGGCAGATGTTACGGTTAGGTGGTCAGCCAAATGCGAAACCCCCAGTGTTTAGTTCTCAAGCATGCTTGGTACTCATTTATCGACCCACTGAAGGGATGAAAGGCTGACTCAGCCTTGCCCAGCCAGAGGATCAAACACAGGACCTGTGGCACTGGAGCGTGACGTGCTACCACTAAGCCATCGAGCTTCATTAGGGGAATCATCTCTGTTTAAGTAGGAGTAACCTTTTTCCTTATACTGTTACTTCCTTCTACTTCCCTTATACTGTTTTGTAAGCAGTATTTGAAGAATTCGAGAAAGAAAGATGTTTTATTTAATCCTACCTATGATAAAATTTAATTTAGGAAATTTATTTCAAAATAAAATTTAGTATTAGATCAAATTAATGATATTAAGTTTTGTCCCTCAAAAAAATTAATCTGAGAACAAAATTAAAATTTTTTAACTTAGTTCCAAGACGAAGAAAATTTAGAGAACAAAAAATTAATATTAAATTCAATGTTTTTTAAATTAATATCTTTTGTATTAATGAAGTAAAAAAATATAAAGTTTCCTCTTTCTCATTTTATTTTGGGCATGGCTGATCGATTAGGAAAATCTTGTTTTTCACAATAACTCAAAATTGTTATTGTAAATTACAGCATTTATCAACTAATTTCTTTTAATCATTGCATTTGTACAGAGGAAATAGTCTGATGAACTAAAATATTTACTATTCAATTTTTCAAAACTTTGCAAGTGAAATTTCAAACTTATTTTAAATATATTTTCCACTTTATTGTTTAGTGTGTTGTGTTACAAATTATGATTCCAATTAAGGAAGACTTTTAATAAACGAGTAAAATTTCTGAAGGATGACACAAAAGCATCAAAAGTAAAATGCAAATAAATTTTAAAAACTTATTTTAAATATAATGTCTACTTTATTTTTTAATGTGCTGTGTAACTGATTATTAGTTAGTACAGAAAGACTTTATAAGTAATACTTTTGAAGGAGAAAACAAAACCAATAAAAGTAGAATGCAAATTTATTTTGAAAACTTTAATTTTAAATAAAACCTTTCTTTACTTTTTTCTCAAGCTTTGTAACCAATTGTTAGTTTAACAGAATAAGACTTTTAATGATTAATTAAATAATATTTTGAAGGAGGACACAAAACTTAAGTAATGTATTATCTGAACAAAGTAAATTTTATATAAAAAAAAACAAATTTTCAATAGATAAAAATAAGCAAACAATTTACCTCATACGAAAACAATGCAACACATCTTTGACCAGGAGCTGGAGCAGAAACCTCTCCATTCACAAGACTCTCCTTTGCTGAAAGTGGTTCTGGTTCAGGCTCTTCAATCTCTTCAGTTTCTGCTGCAGCATCCCAAGCCTCTTGCACGGCTGCTACAACATCAACAGCGGAAGTTAGATCAGGCATGTAAGGTGCTTCGATTTCTGCCTCCATAGAAGCATTTGCAGGCTCTGCTGTGTCACTGTCATAGAAAGCAGCATCATTCACTTCAACACTGCCATCAAAACCCTATGAAAACAACATTGCTTTAAATCAATATTTTAGAGGTAACTAATTAAAGAAAAAAGTTTTACAAAGTCAAAAAAATATATATATAGAATTGTGACAGAATAATTGCATTAATATAAACATTTTAATACACTTTTCATAATTTCACTAAAAATAATGTTTCAGTAGGTCTCACATTTTTAGTGGCACAAGCTAACTGCATGATAAACATGCAATTATTTGACAAAAATATCTTAAACTGCTATGAACAAATATTAATACATATTTATTTATTATTTTTACATGATATATCTGACTAAAAATTTTTGATACATGGCTGTATTTTGTCATAAAAAGAGTTATTTTAATTATCACAAAATGTTTTTTTCCAGTTCAATACATAAAAACCACTTAAAATGCATTATTAAAATAGTAAAAGTAAGTTATTAAGTTTGAGATTGAGTCCAGAAATTTGCATTTTTCCTATAGAAAGACCATTAATGTAGAAAACACAGTCACATGACTTGCATTTCCTTTTAAAGACTTGCAATCGTTTTTTTTTAACAAACTATACAACTTTAGAAACTGTTCAAATATCTTAAATATTGAAATGCTCAAAGGCTGGGATACCCTGGTTGGTAGGGCGCTGGGCCCATGTCGTGGGTTTGAATCCCGCCAGCCAAAGTGGTGACTGATGCATGTTAAATCTGCTGACTCGCGAAGACCTCCATGTTACCATAACAAAGCAATATCTCTGAGGGTACTGGATTGGAGGTGGATTGTCTCTGATTCAGGTCAAAATTACAATATGTTGATGAATGAATGGATGTATGAATGGGCCCGCCCTATAAACGGATGTACGTATGGGTGCGACAGAAGTCTAAATCTTGGCCATAGATGGCACTAGTGGAAAACAAGAACAATCGCACCTCTCTGCCTAAACAGGCATATGTCAACAACATTGAAATGATCTTAGCAATATTTATTCAAACATGCAAATTTTTGTCATGTTTTACATGAATTTTTTTACACTGTCAGTACAACAGATACACCAAAATGTCACGCAAAATAAAAAGCTCTGTATTCAAAAGATTGATCAATAGTAAATGCTTTATTCATTATGATGCATTGTTTTATTATTTGTTTATTAGATACTTAGAACTTACTTAAGCACAATATTAACATAAAAAAGACTTTAATCACATAATCTTACTTCTGATTGATAACTTTGGCGGCTACTTCGTGAAGTAACTGTACCCGATCGACTAAAGATCTCTGCAGGAGCTTCTGTGACACTCACTGAATCACTTTCAGAACTTCTTACCCATTCTTCCATATTAACTAAATAAAATATATAAACATAATTGTAATAAAGTACAATTGTAAGCAAGAACTAACAGTTAATATAAATTTAATTAATTCAAAATCTTATTTCAAGAAAACAGAGTTTTAAAATGTTCTTAAAAATGAAACAAGACTATTTTTTCACAGCTGATAAAAAAAAAACTGTCTTTTAGTTGTAGTAGTTAATGTTTTGAAATAAATCATGATAATGAATAAAACTTTACGACTAATAAAAATTCATCATTTGCACATTAGTTTCCATACTTAATTATCATTCTGTTGCCACTTTTCTTAATTTCAAAATCGCTTTCTAATTAATCACGCCTTAATTCACTAATCCTTAATCCTTGCTTTGGTCAATGACAAAAGTACTATTTAAAAACAGTACTATATAAAAGAAATTTCAAATATATTACAAAAAAAATTTAAATCATGTTTAACAGATGCTAACAACAAATAAAATTTTGCTTTGAGGTAAACACCATTTTATTTCGGTTCACTTTGTCTGATACCTTATAAATATTAAATGAATCTTAGCGTTATTATTTTCAATAATGAAATAATATATATTACTGATATTGATTTTAAGTAACAAATTAAAAATCATAAATCATTTGTAAAACATTCCTTTAAATATTTAACACTCAAAAAGTGGAAATGTTAACAATGAAAACTACTTTTAAAAAAACATTAAAAAAAAATTAAGCTAGAAATTTTTTACTTCTCTTCAACTATAAAATATCTAAATTACATCAAGACCAAATTGCAAATTAATTAATTAACAAAAAGTAATAGTCATACAGCTCAAATAAACTGTGGGCAAAATGAGACAAAGAAATTACATCTAATAAATAAATTAAGAAAATTCAGCACATCTGCCTTTTAGCTGTTTGAAACACTGCATAAATTTTGTTATTTTAGAGATAGTAATATTTTTTAGCGAAACTGATTCATTAAATTTAATAAATAACTGATTGTATAAATAAAATTCATATTAGTTTCAAAGTCACTAGTAAATTAAGTTTATGGAAATTAAATGAAGTTATAAAAAACAGAAATAAAATTAAATAAAATAGTAATAATAAAAAGTTTCATTTCAGCTATTAAACAATCTGTTAATAAATACAGGGTATCTGCTACAATTTAGATTTTAAAATCCATGACTTTTCATAAATAATTCAAAGAATTTTTCGTGACTTACCGAAAATACTATTTTCTCCACAAAATTTTAAAGAACAGGATAAAAAGATTTATTATTTTATTAGAATATGATTATAAGTGGGGATTTTGTAACAAATTCAGATGTTTGGAACATCAGAGCACTGTGAAATTGGGAAGGAAATGTTAATCTAATTTGTAAATGGAAGTAACAATTGTAGAATAGAAATCTAATTTGTAAATTTCATTTTAAAAATTAGATTTTCGGCAACTTAAATCCATGCCATTCCATTTTTTTTTTTTTTTTTTTTTGAAAAAATAGTTGAAATTATGACATTTCATGACAAATTTTGTGCAATGTTGAAATCCATGACTTTCCATGATTTTGCATGACTTTCCAAATGCGAAGATACCCTGTAAATATGTTCATATTAGTTCAACATTTTAAATAACCTTAAAATACATACCACCAGCTTCTTTCATAGCTTCTAGACGAGCTTCCGCTTTTTTCTTGCTAGTCTAAAAAATATCTTGGTATATAATATCAACTAAAATTTATATTAATACAAATGCTATTAAAATTATAATATTTATATAGCTAATAAATATATTAAAGAATAAAATTACTAAGAATTATTATTTAAACTAAATTTAAAGATGAAGTATTTAAAATATTGTATAAGACAATCCCATTTCTGTAAAATCTTCTAAGCATGGATAATGTGGGAAAATTTGAAAGAAAAGTTCAGTTTTATGTTCAACTACCAATTGAATTACACGTGAAAAAGGCTAAAGTTAAGAAAAAAAATGGAACTCATGTTCAAATAGGTTATTTAGGCTAGATTATTAAAAGAAAACTTCTTACAACATATATAACAGAAATTTGTTTATATTTATTGTTCAGAGTGATATACAGCTATTTCAAACCTGGAGGGGAGGCAGGGTACTTTATAAAAATTGAGAATTACACAACTGCCTGTACCCAAAAGTGCCAACATACACCACAAGCCGCATTTCCCCATCAAGAACTTCCGCTTCAAAAGTTTTTAAAGTAAAGCTTTTATTTATCGAAAGTAATTTAATGTTACATTTATATTTTCTAAAAATTGTTGCAAATTGTATTCATAGGGGCTCAGAAACAAATTGTTGTTGTTTTATCATAATTTAAGAATTTTGTGATCTACTAGGTGAGCTTGTTAAGTTAGCCACCAAATCTTTTTATTCCAATAAAGAAAAGAACAGTTTAAAATTGCACAAATAGCCAACACCTTTGGTTGAGTGCAATGACATTTCTGGCCATAGAATGCTGTTAAGTTTTAAATTCTTATTACATGTTCTACATTCCTTCCAAGTTTGTAAACAATATACTAAATCACCATAGTCTCTAACAAACAGTAATAACTAAAATTAAACTTATAAGTATGAAAACAAAATTTAATAGTACCAACCACTAAACAAATTATTAATAAAAAGTTCTTTTCCCTTAGTACTAAAGAAAATTAAGATTTCACTGATAGTAAATAACATTTGAAAAAAAAGAGCTTGAATTATCTCAAAATACTGAAAACAAAGTTATAAAAAGCTCATTATACTCATAATTTTTAAATGAAAGAAAAAAGGCTAAAAAAATTAACATATCCGATGTTTAACTGACAAAACTTATAACTTGATAAAAAATAAAGCCCGTTAATCATTTCCCAATAAACGACTTTTAAAGAAAGGATCAATAAATTATATTAATCTTTATCAAACCATAAACTTAATATCTTATTAGTAGACATTCACACATTTTATAAAGTGAATGAAAAAAAATATAAAAAAAAGAGGCTATTATTTATTTATCAATATTTTCTTTTAAATCTTGTGCACATAGTTTGTAAAAATTATTACAAAAAACATGATTTTCAAGTAAGATTTTAGAAATCTTACAACTGTGTCAAAAACAATATTTTGTGTCAGAAACTTTCAAGTATGTAAATAAATTGGAAAATAAACAAAATAGAACAATTCTTAAAAAGAAAAAAACTTTTCAATATTTGGTGATTCGATATTCCAACTAGCATTAGTCAACTATATGATAAATCACATGGTCTTACTTGAGATTTTCGTATGATTTGACGTAATTCATCAATCCTTGCTTCCAGTTCTGCTTGTGGTCCAATCTGATCACTTTGCAAGGTATAAGGAGGCTGGAAAAACAAAATATGAAATTATGCAACACAAATTACACAAATATTAAAAAAATCAATCATTTATAAAATTTCCTTAAAACTTTATAAAAAACATACATACAGATTTAAAAAATATTTAAATATAAGAATATTTAAAAATATTCTATATTTAAATATCGTCTATAAGAATATTTAAATATAAATTAAGAAAAAATATTCTGGTAAATTAGCAGCATGAGTATAGATAAGAACTTTGCACTAAATAAATGAAAAAATTCCATGAGCAGTAGACTAACAAAGTACTACCAAAGCTTGCTAGACAAAAGAGAACTTACCTTGTCACCCGCTTGGGCAAGAAGTTTTCTCAATTCTTCTTTGCTGTCTTTTATAACTCTAACTTCTTTTGTAACACAACTAATCCATCTTCGTGCCTCTTTACTAAGGCATAGAGCTGCATTATGTTCTATGGATAGTTTATTGATCTAAAAATACATATGCATGCATGCATCAAAAACAAATGAATCAACTCTTAGCTAATTCAAAGATTGAATTACATTACAAAAATGTTTGTTTGAAATTTAAATTTCTGTTATTAGTTTTTAAGAAGAAAAATGAAAAATAGAAATATAAAAAGTCAGCATTAAAATTCTTTTTATTCAGCAATATAATTAACAGGCACATGCAAATACAGTTAAAACTAATTTAAATTTCAAAACCTTCGAGTACACCTTCAAAGAAATTTTGTTAAATCTAGAAAATACCAAATTTATCTAAATGTTGAAAGGCTTTTTTTTTATTCCTTATCTTAATACATAAAAGTTAAATTCCAAAAGAAAATTAATAACGTTTTTTGAAATAAAGTGATCAAATATATAATTAAAAGATGCTTCTTAGGCCCGGAGCAATCACCTTTTCCTTAGCACCATGTTTTGAAGACCTTGATATGTTAAGTATCAGCCCCTAACTTTTGAATGGATTTATATTAGAAGACATTGAAGGGTAATCGAGATAGCTCTCAGTAAATTGTTTATGAGAACATTCTATAAGCAATGCTATTTGTTTAAATTTATTCCTATGCTTTCTTAATTGGCATTAACATTATTCAACATTATATATTTATTCAGCATTCATACGTTTAAAATTCTTCTGGTGTCTGTTTGTGGCCTTATTAGTGTAGCTCAAACTAATAAGTGCTAACTTGTGTTATGTTCTTAAATAGTGATTAATGTTAAGAATAACACTTGTGAATAATAAGAGTGTTAAACACATTAAAATTACTATATATATTTGCAGAATATTTCTTTGATCAATGCAGAAAAAAAATGGTTGTTCCTTTAACTTTTAACCAAACGAATTTCAGAAATAGTCCCTATCAAAAGTTTTATTTTAGTATTGCTGCCCTCTTAAAAAAGAGAACATGTTGATTATTATAATCCAATTTTACATATAAATATATTTTTAGTAGCTTGTCTCTAGCTTTTTCAGCCAGTGATAACTGTATTTAAAATCTGAGATAAAACATAAAATTTAAAATATTAACTTTAGTTAAAATAAGGTTGTCTGCATCAAAAGAATAAATATCACACAAAAGCCAGGAAATAAAAAATTATGTCAATTAGAAACATCGAAAAAAAAAACATTTTTAAATCTTACATAATTAAAATATAAAACCATTAATTATGTAATGAAAATTTATGAAGCAAAAAATGTCATGTTTCATACACTATATCTTTTAACTTTTTCCTATACTGCTAAAATGAACACTATACTCTCTCATTCACTCTAAGCTTAATTTTATACACTCTCATACACACTAGTTTAAAAAAATGATTTTCCTAAAGGCTACAAAATTATACATTTTAACTATACAAGATGGCATACATATTTATATAATTTTTTACAAAAACTATAGTACTTACTTTATCATTATCACAAGGTTCAAAATCATATAAAATTTTCTGGGATAAAACAGAATTATCATGGAAAAAACTCTCCATTGTATACTGTTTAGATGCCTAAAAAGTAGAAATGCCAGTAAAAACTATAATACCTTTTCAATCTTAAATAAAGAAATAAAGCAATTGAATATTTAGCATTACCACAAAGCATGAAATAAAATATTTCTTAAATTATGCATTAGATACATTTGTTTAGGTAAAAATGAATAAAATGTAAGAATTCACAGTTAAAACAAACCAATAAGAAAAAAGTCACCCACTCTTCAAGACACAAATAGGTACATATGACACCTAAAAGCTTAAATGTAGTGCTTTATATGAAATATAATACACATACCTATACCATAATATTCCCTAATTCTATAATAAATGGTAGTAGATATTAGAGATATCTTTTAATTTTTATTACCAATTGCAAGAATAATAAAAATATTAAAAAAGAAAAACATTTAATAAAATAACATTTAAATATAATAAATAATTATTTATGGTAGTCAGTTTTTATCAATTATTTGCCATCACTCTTAGTAATATCATGAACAAAAAAATTTTTTTATTGTATTTGAGTTGAATCATACAAAATAAAACATTCATATACAGCAAATATGTTAATGTAGAAATCGTAGTTTTGTAAGATAATTTTACCAATGGAAACAAATTTTCTAACTAATAAATGTTATAATTAATCTTTAATAGCATCACCTTATAATTTTAGATTCAATTATTCATACCATTTTCTTTTTTAGATTTTATGTAAGTTTGCAATAAACAGTCTAAAGGAAGATTGATTAACATTTGCTGCTAATAAAAATAAATATGAGAAAGACAAATATTTCTTTTAAATATGTAAAAAAGATCTATTTTTAAAAATTCCACACGTAATAATAAAATGACAGTAATGTAATTACCTTATTAGCTTGTTCTTGAACTATGCTAAATGAAGATTGGCAAGCTGCACATGTTAACAATTCTGTGCGAGCAATCAGCAGAATATATTCTTTAACTTTATCATAAATATCACAATCAGCATACTAAAAGTATAAAAAGTTACTTTCTATATTAAACTAACTAAAAATTGAAGTAACAAGAAATATAATAAAATAATTTATAAACAACCCTTTTCATTCAATTTTCAAGTATCAATATAAAATCGAGATTAAAGTTTATGTCTAGTAATAAAAGTAATAAAATATTTTTACATTTGTGTTTGTACTAATTGAGTAAATAAGATGCAAATGTTGATACGGAGAGCAGGTTCCAAAAATGTAAGAAAACAGAAGAGCGCCAAAACATTGATAAAAGCGTGACTAAGTGTGCACTTGGCGAGGATTCCTTTTACATTGGGGGTTACCCTTTCTTTAGGAGTCAGTTGAACTGCAGCCTTAGTGATCGAAAATGATGGGAAAGCAATTGGGATCATTCTAAGCAAGTTTTTTTTTTTCCCTAGTCACTTCCTTTCAGATAAATACTTTTTATCTGAAGTTTCAAAATTCTATGAACTTGGTAAAAATTAATCACATAAAAATTTAAATACTCTGAAATATAATTTCATGAAAGTAATTTACTAAATATTTATGAAAATTTCGGCTTAAAAAAAAAGAGAAAAAAAAGAAAGAAAAAAAAACACTTCTAAGCAGGCTTTTGTCATCTGAGTTGATCATGAAGGTTAAGGCTCCACAGTTTTGAGACCAATCGTATGACCAGGCCAATTTTGTCAATGTTTGACTGCTCACTGCCGATTAAACTTAGACAAGCTGTAGGCATTAATCTGAAACTGTGTGAGCGACTATCTACCACCAAAGACACTTACAATTTATAACTACTTTTTTTTAAAAAAAATCTTACCAATTGCAGATGTTTTTCTATTTCTATAATCAGTAGAATACTATTTTTAATTCCTTTTTATTAATACATTTTTCAATTAATGAAACTATAAGAAACTTTGCACCATTTTGTAAAAGAGAGAATATTTTCACTACATTAATTCATGCATTTTTCTATTAATAAAGTATTATCAAACAGCAAACCAGTGTGTTCTCAAATGAAGGCTTTTTTTTTTCTTTATTCTATTATTGTATTCTTCTATTATATACTGCACTATGTGACAATATTTGTTTCAAAAAGTTCCCTTACAAAAATTTACAGTGTTTTTGATGTTTACATGAGGTTATTTTGATGTTTTAAGGCTGATTTGAAGTTAGCAACAAAAACAACCGTAAGGAATATACCTCACAAGGTGCATAATGAAGGTGTGTGAAGTTGTTTTCTTTTCCCTTAAGATTGTTTTGAGGTTGATTGAAATTAACTTTGTAGCAACCTGTTGAGGGTGGTTGTTTGAAGAAGAAAAGATTGTTTTTTACTTTAAATTGTTTTGATGTTAAGTTAAAAGCACTTCATATCAACCTTCTGAGGGAGATTGTTTTGAAGGTGTACAGGTTATTTTTTTCCACCTCAAGTTGTTTTGAGGTTGATTTAAATCTTCTTTGAAGCAGCTAGCTGAAGGTGGTTGTTTTGAAGATGTACAGGTTATTTTTTTTTTTACACTTCAAGCAAATGAAGTGCATTTGAGGTGTGAATAATTTCACCAGATTTCAACTAAAGGTATTGATGTGTACTAAGTTTTTCTTTCAAACTTAAGGTTGTTTTGAGGTTGATTCAAATCTACTTCACAGCAACCCCCCATATTTGGCTGTTTTGAAATTATTAAGGATAATTTTTGCTGCACTTCAAGCAATGAAGTACAGAAGCGTCACTCACATCAGCCCTTGTAAGGATAATTTTTTTCTTTCAAATCATAACGTGGTAAGCCGTTCTGATTTGTATGAATTTTAAGGTGTGAATCCACATCCTAATTATTTTTATCTATATTCACATCCATTGGTATTTTTAAATTTACAGTTTTGGGAAAAGTGAGATTGTATAAACCCAGGATAAACCATGAAGTATCAAATGCTTAAAAAAATAATTTTAAAATATCAAAATGTAAACAAATTTATGCAGGATAACTTCTCAACTGCATAATCCTTAGAAATACTCCCATAATTTGTTTGCATTTTGAAATTTTGAAAAAGAAATTCAGCATTTTAAACTTCATGGTTACTACATGGCTAAACTAGGTTTCCTAGAACTAATTTTTTTTTTTTTTTACTTTAAATTACTAATGTAGTTGAAAGAGAATTTGAAACCGCCTGGCTTTGCAAAGTGTAAAAACTTAACTAGCTTTTCTTCATATGCCCTGGTAAGGAACAGTGGAGAAGTGTCGTTTGCATCAACCCATGCAAGGAAATTTTTAATTTATGAATAATGGGGGATGCAAAAAAATATTGCACTCGAATTTGGAGGTTCAAACAAAAACTTGATTGATGAGTGTTTTCACGGTTAAATATATCTCTGAATTCGCAGAACATCTCCAAAATTCGCGAGTTTTTTGCATCTTGTGTGATACTAAGTCATAAAGTAGTAAACTCTTATTGATTAGTATGACTTGCTACATGTCAGTCTAGATACTAGATATTTTTCTAATTTGAGCCCATAAATATTTATATGGATTTATTAAGCGTGCATTAAATTTTGTTGAAATTAGTGGGCTATGCAATATGTTAAAATTTAACTAGTATTGCCCCACATAATTTGATTATTTCAACGTGCATGATTACGCTGAAATCGAATGTCATTCTTAGTGGCTTAAAAATCATGTATGAAAGTTTTACAACAGAAAAGGATATCTAAAAGGCTAAAAAGCAATTAACAATATATGTCGCCCATTTACTTCATATCAATTATCATTCAAGGAAACCCATTAACATAGGTAGTGCTAATTTTATAATAAAAACACAACACGCAGTACTTTTTCAAAAATAAATTTTAAACTTTCAGAATAAATATAAGCCATTTTAACCATGTCGAAAAGGTCATTTGCAGTCATTTCCAGCGATGTGATAAAGAGTGAATGCCTGATCGGATTACACATCGTGTCTAGGTGTCTTATTAGAAACCCACTAAACGTCACCGACAGCTCTAGTACAGTTTTAACAATCAAACATTTAATATCTTAAATTATGTAACTTTTAAAAAATAAATTTCAAAGTCTTCTTATATCGCATTGTCTGCTGCCCTTCCCAAATCACACTGTAGCCCATCAACCTCTTCTTGAAGAATGAAAAAAAAACTCTAACCTTTATTAAAAATGCTTGCTTAATTGTTGAATTAAATTAATTTTCTAGATCCTTGTCGCATACAACGTTAAGTTTGATTTCTATGATTTTAAACGGTTTGTTTAGTCAATAACTTTTATAAAATCTTCACATTTTCCTGCCGTGATTAGATCTGCAGGTACATTAAAAATGAATAAATAAAATAAGAGAAAGAAAGAAAAAATGACTAGTATAATGATTAACTCTTTGCCTTTCTTGATATGATCATTTTGAGTTATGTCATAACTACATGTTACTGCACATCACAATTATTATGTTTTTGAGTATACATGGAAAAAGAGGATGTACTTGAAATGTTACCCCCTCACCACCAAATATATTTTAATATTAATAGTCTGGACCTTATCCCACCTTAGAGCAGATCTCAAAACTTTTTTGTAATCACATTAAAACTTAAGATTTATATTGGCGATTTAAGACTTATATTATATGGACTTCATAATTTAATGTTTCATATATTTTTAGGAAATTAAAAAAAAAAAAATTCTATTCAAGTCTTTCATTTTTATTTTTAATACAAGTTCTTGTAAGAGTATATTAATGTTTGAAAAGTTAATGTTTTAATCATTGGGGGTCACAATTTAAATTATAAAATATTGTGTCAATATCTTTAGATTTCTAACTACTTAATTATTTTATTTGAATTAACATGCTTCACAAATTAAGTTAATTTGTACAAATTTCCTATCTACTTTTACATTGTCATTTATAGGTTCGATTAAGCAAGATCAAAATGGAAAGTTGAACTACCAACATAATGGAACTGGACAAATTCATGAAATTCTAACATATGTTTCATGCCTAAACATAATTTATTTTTTTTTTAAAAATATAGTGCATTTCTTTTGAGACAATAAATGATAGCTTCCAGTTCAAATATGACATGCAGGGTTAAAAAATAATCACCTTAGGTTATAAAAAGAAAGCACTTCAATAGCTGTGAGGTTGTGATTTCCACTCACTACAACCTTGGTCAAAACATATGAAAGAGATAATAAACAACTTTTTTGAAATATTTAACACCTTGGGTATTCTATGTGGTGTTTAATTTTATATTAGATAAATGCTGTTAATTATCTATTTAACATGTTTGACAAGGTTGTTATAGGTGCCCACTGTAACCTCATTTCTACCTGAGGTGTTTTATTCACACACTTTTCAGATATTGTTAATTATTAACTTTAAGTATTTTATTTTATACTTCATAGAAGATGTTAATTATCTACCTAAAGAGAGTAGCAAGGTTCTAATAGATGCATGACATAGCCTCATTTCTACCTGAGGTGCTTTAATTATCTTTACACCTATTGTAAGTTATTATTTATCACCTTTAGGTCGGAAAATTATATCCTAAGGTGTTATATTATTAACTTAAAGTAGAAAATTAACAATTTCAAATAAGTATAAAAATAAAACACCTCAGGTAGATATGAAGTAAAACTATGTCTAATTTCAACCTGAGCAAATATAACTCACTTAAACATCAAAAGCACTTTTAAAAAAACCTCATTTCTATCTCAAAAACATAATTTTTTTGTAAAGGATGTTTTGTGTAATGGTTTTATTTATTTTTCCATTCAAAGTTTTTCATACAGCAGGGCAGTGATTCTATAAGTGGGCATTTTTTTTCTCATCCAGTTACTTTACACGTTTTCACTATTAATGAAATTCTATGAAATTGTTTGGCATTGTTTCTTTGAGAACCCATTTTTTTAATCACTAATATTTTTGTTTAATGCAACAGATAAAAAAAAAATCGAATTACACAAAATATAATCATTTATTATGAAAAAACGAAAAAATCAAGAACAATACCTGTACTAAATCAGGAAGATCATTTTCATAATATTTAGTCTGATGAGCATTAGCTGCAATTAAGGCTAAAACATAATCATTACGAGCTTTAGTAGCTTGAATGTCACATGCCTCACGACGAAATGAAAACTGAAAAATATTAAATGATTAATATATTAGAAAATATAACAATATTAAACATTTTCATAATGTCTATCACTATATAATGAAGTACATTTCTAATTTTTATAATTTCATTCTTAAGCTAGAACAGCTAAGGAAATATATATAAATATAAAATTTGTGCCAAATTTTTTTAAAAAGAAAACTGCCATTTTGAAACAGATGTTAAAATTTTTAAAATTTTAAATTTTTATTCATGCAGGAGATACAAAGCTTAAAATAAGCATAAATTGTAGTTAGATTTTTTTTTTTATTAAAGTTACATAATTCAATTAATTGGGTCTATTAAATTCATACCAGAAATCAAAGGGCTAAATTCTCATAAATAAATTTTAAATAGCTTGTTCAAAAACAGTTATACATTTTAAGTATTAAAAAATAGTCTACTTTTTAAACAATATAGCGTTGAAGACTACACTTGGCATCAAGTAAATGATTTAAATTTTAAGTGTAAAAAGTTTCTAAGAATGCAAACAAAAAAACATGATGTGAAAGAAAAAATTCATCATTTAACCTAAACAAAAAAAAAAGGTGATATATATATATTTATACTTAAACTGAGCTAATGATACAGAAAATACAAATTGAAACGCAGGTATTCACCATCATTATAAAACTAAAATCTAAAATGTATAAATATTTGACAAAATCCTATATATTTACTCTTACGCAAGTGAAACAAAATTTGATTGAACTAAAAACCAGTTTCTTAAGACAACTGAATTGATTTTTCTTCAATAAATTAAATTAATCATTTAAAAATTAAGCTTGATTGGATCATTTTTGATCAATCACAGCTCAGACACACTTGTCTTTAAAGGTGGAGAGAATTTATGAGAAGAAAGGGAGATTAATTTATAATAAAGTAAATCGAAAACTCATCTGGAATGAACGTAGAAACAAAACAAAAAATTTAGCATTAACTTTAATTTTAACAAAACAGTTTTGAAATTAAAAATTTTAAGAGTTCAAATAAAACTTAAATAATAGATTACAGAAAACACAGACAATCAGACAGACAGAAAAAATTTTCAAGTAATAATTTCTCTCCTAAATCACCACTAATATTATTTGATAATTTTTTTTATTAGGTGAAGAAAGCAAATATTATATGCAACCAAATTAAAATGTGTTATCCTTCACCTTAGGTTTTACTTAAACATATGTGTTGAACTCTAAAAAAAATTGCTTTGAACTTCAAGTGTTTCAAAAAGTTCGAAACACAGAAAAGAATATCAATTGCATAAGGGTGTTTTTACATACAATACAGCAAATTTCATACCTTTGCACTATTTTTTTGTAAGGATGATATAGACTGAAATATTCGTCCTTTTTTTCTTCTAAGTCTGATCCATGGCAAGACATAGGTATAAAAAACTTACGAATAAATAATGAATATTAAATAATTTAAACTAATGTTGACAAATTATTTCTCTCATAAACATATATCTCATTAACATTTCTCTTACATTTATGTCATTCAAACATGCAAATATTCATAAAAGCTTACTTTTCATCAGCATCATGAGCTTTTTCTCTTGCATCGTGTGCCATGTGTTCTTCTTCAAAATAAAGCTTTTTAGTTTTATCTATTTCAACTATGCAAGTTTGAATCTCCTCATGCATTTTACGCAAGTTTTCAAAACACTAGAAAAATATAAGTATATTTTACACTTGATGAAATTTCGTAAAATTTTTAAATGCCAGACAATAATTTTTGACCAAATTTTGATTGTGTCTCTAAATAACCATCAATATAAAGAAAATATTAAAACACAAGATCTCAAAAATAATAATCTAAATAATTAAAACAGATAAATAGTTTTATGAAGGAGATATTTTCAGTTAAAAGTAATTGTAATGAATAATTTAAATTAATTTGATCTCCAATGTTTTATGTAAAATTATACTCATAGGAAATTCAATTCAAAAATTATACTTGTGATCTTTCAAATGACAAATTCATTCCCTCTTTTAAATTTGCATGCAACAAAAATAATTATACATTACATTTAAGGAAAATTAACTGGTAGCAAAAGACAAATTTTTAATGTTTTAACAAAATATTTTATAAACAAGATAAAAATTAAGTGCTATAACAAGAGAAATTAAGAAAATTAAGTCACTGGTCTGAAGGGTCAGTAAATAAAAGATATTACTAGTCCATACACATTTTCACTGTTCCATTTATCCTATTAGGTTGTTATTTTTTTTAAGAAATTTAAATGAAAATTTAGAATTCAGAGAATGCATAATGCAATGATTCTGATGAAATAAAAGTTATTTAGTGATAGAAACACATACTCAAATGTGAAATTAGAAATCAAACAAACTAAAACCAATTGCATCAAAAATTCTACACTGCTGGTCCAGAGGACCAGCAATCAACATACAAGGTTTTGATTTATATTATTATACCATATATCATAACTATTTAATGAAGTGTCCTGTGAAATTTTAATAGTCACAGACGATTAACACTCTTTAAATTGTTTTACTGATATGAAGTATTTCAGTTTACATTATCATATCATAACATTGGATTATTATATCATTACTATTTTATAATGATCCCTGTGAAATTCTAAAAGCCTCAGACCAATAGATCACAGTAAGTCATGAGCCATGCTTAAAATAATATTTTATGAGTTTTAATGAAATAAGTCCAACACTGCTTTTTTTATGAATACAAAATCAATATACAAATACTATTCGGAGAACCACGGTGGTTTTGGGGATAAAGCGCTCACCTCCCAATGAGGGGACCTAGGTTTGAATCCCAGTGATGACTAGTTGATATGAATTCTGCTCTTGGCTCGCACCTGTCACAATACTAACTAAAAATATTCTTAGAGGTGGACAGATCATGGGTTAGAATCCCCTTATCGTCGGACTAACTGTAGGTGGTTTTAGTGGTTTCTTCTCAATGTAATGCAAATTAGTTCCATCAAAAAGTCATCCACAAAGCATAAATGGTACAAAGGCTAGTTTGTACCAATAATTGATCCAGAAGCTCCCTTGTCTTCTGGGTTGGGTTCAAAATTACAAGGTTATGGAGTTCATTCAAATTTGTTAACTTAGAATTGGGTCAGTTGTTCAACACTGGTTATAAATAACATCTAAAATACTATTTGGAATATAAAAAATAAATTCAAAGCATTTTAAAAGAATTTCTCTGAATGACTACAGCCACTACAACGATACGATAAAGTAAAAAAATTGGAAAGTTATATGCAATGCCCTGCTATCAAACAACATTTGAAAATAAATACTTAGAAAAAGTTAGTATAAGACGGAAGTTAAAAATAAAATTTATTATTTAAATAATTTAAAAATTAAATCTTTTAGTATTGAAATTAAAATAATAAGCCAACCCATAATTAAAGTATAATGAATTGTAAAACGCATAAATGGTACTTAAGATACAAAAATGAATTTCAGAACAGTGTTACATCGTATTCAAGTTTCAGTTTTGGAAGAGGTTTAATATTTTTTAAAGGAATATATTTATTATAATTTAGAGACTTAATTTTTTTCCTTATCACAACCTTCTAACACTATGGAAGTAAAATCTTTTTTAACATACTAATTCATTAAAACAAAATAAGATTATCTGTAATATTAATAAACTATACCATTTTCAGGTTTGTGTAAAATTCTTTTTACAAACAAACTGAAAACAATAATCGACAAAGATACTGCTACTTATAAAAGTTTGATTTTAAACATAATTTTACAGAAAGATAAGGGGGAAACGAAACAAAGTTTAAAAACAAAAATTGTAAATAATAAGTCACAAAACTATAATTTATATTTTAAAAATTATAAAAAGAAAATATTATACCTTTTTAGCTACTTGTAGTTTATACAGCCTTAATGATTTAGCACCTTCAGAAACCTGTTGTTGATATACTTCAGCTGCAGCTAACCTAGCTTTTGCAATTTTCTCAGTTTCATCAAGCATTGATTTCCAAACACCATAAACAGTGCTAAATAAACACACAATATAATCAGATGAGCATATTAAAATTCAATGGTTATAAATATGTCAGTGCTGAGAATTCAGCAACTTCTCATGCGTATGTAAAATGTTTGAAAAATAATTTCTGATTAATATTTTTTTTAGCTAATATAAATTACAATAGTTGTCACAGTTAACTTGTTTTTAGAATGAAACTTCAATTTAAATAATAAAGGCTTCTTAGTGGTTCAAACTAAAATCAGGATATTTTTTGGCACAATACATACATGAAGACTATTTTTAACTACTATTGTAAAGTAATTTTAAGAAGGGAAACAAAGGACTAAAAAATAACTCCAATAACTAACAATTGCCTACTCTGCATTGAAAATTTCATCTTGTGCAACTTCATTTGTGGATTAAAAAATAAATCGATAAATCAAAAAAAAAAAATTTAACATCAAAATTATCTTTAAGAAATAGTTGGAAAAGAAGTGTACACTAATTTATACTTTCCTTCTTATCACCTTTCAAAATATTTAGAGACAATAAATTTGAAAGCAAAAAGTAAATTAACAAATTTATTTCCTTTATTTGGACAATAAGCAATAGTGTAAAAAATTTTACATTGCCTAGCAATATTTTTACACCAATAAGTTTAAAAAAATATATTTGCTAATGAGTATTATTCCGACTTTAAAAGTGGGTAATACTTTTTAATTAATTTTAAAGCAATTGTATAACTTACTTGCTAGTATCACCATCCTCTGACTTTCCATCTGGTACAGTTGGTCCTTTCTTTTGCAAATGAGATGTTGCAAGTTTTAGCAGAGCCTATGAAACAATTTAAAATAATCATATCCAATCACGTGTAGCAATTAATGACAGAATTAATTAGAAATGATGAAGAAAAAATTTTTATTTAGTTATAGAAAAACGTAAAAATATTACAGCATATTCAATAAGTACAATAGTTTCATCAGAAATATATATGTATACATTGATGATTACTTTTTAAATTTCAAAATTAAAAAGTAATTAAATTAATATTTGTTTTTGTATTACAAACTACAAATTTTGTGAAAAGGTATAAAGTAAGAACAGATATAAAATCTGATTTATTTATTACTGTGATTATTTACCATGATATGTTAATTTCTACCATCTATTTTTCTAATTTCATAATAGAACTTATTTAACATAAATTAAGAAATTTCAAAAATACTATAATTTAAAATGTTACTACAAATTTTTTTAAATACTTATTAAGAATATTTTCGATTAATTAATAGAATAAATAATCACCAATATGAATTTAATTATTATAAAACATTTTCAAAATTGAAGACATTATTAAAAATTATTATTAAAATACAACAAAAAGCAGAAGTGTAAAAGCTATCGCAAGGACAAAATAAATATAGGTAGTAAAAAGAAGTGCACTTCTGTGATAACTTTTTATCAGAAACATTCAAAAAATTAAAAAATTTATGTGTTGACTTATAGTTAAGAATGTGCTATGAAAAAAAGGCCTTCTAAAATACTACAACAAATTTTAAAAGTAAGACCCTATTTTCAAAGTGATCTAACTTTCTTAAAAGGTACATAATTATTATAAAGTTTTACCTAGCATATAGTTATCCTTAAACAGTGAAGCCAATAAGTTATCTAAAATTTACTTAATCGAAAAACTGTACACTAAATGTTTTCTCAACATGAAAACAGACAAAACAAACATAATTATTTTTTCAAAAATCAAACTTTTTGAATGGTTACCAATTTCATCAACAATATTTTTCTTCATTCTGTTGCCTTTTCCACTTTCTTAATGAATTCAGATTTATTATAAATACTTATTAACTTTTTAGAGCTAGTTCTAAATCACTTTATGTCAAAATAACAACTCTATACATTATTTATCAAAGAACTTGCTAACAGCTATGAAAGAACAAAAACCTTCAACAAAAATACAACTGTTCAGATTCAAATATTTCTTAAAGCAAGCAATATAAGTGAACTTCTTCAAAAATTTTGCAGTTTAACAGTATTTTGGCATTAAATAACAAGTAGGAAAGTACTTTTTTAATATGAGAGAACAACAAAGACTTACACAAACTTAGCTTGAAGTCAATAAATAAATCAGAAAATAAGAACACAAACAAAAAAAAATATCAACAATATCAATGAAAAGTTGTTTTTGTAAAAATGTGCTGTTAATAAAGTTATCTGAAAAGATTTTGGTTAATGACATTCTAAAAAATATTTAAAAGATAGTTGAAAGTTACAATATAGATTGGAATACAAAAATAAAGGTCAGAAAAGAAAGTTTTGCAGAAATTTTCTTAATGGTCAATTATAAAAACCAATTCAATGTCTTACTTTAAAGAATATACCAGAAAATAGTCTTTATAAGAAATTTACAACTCTTTATTTTAATAGTAAAAATTCATTACCTGAGCATAATCTTTTTCAATAACAGCACGCATTTTAGAAAAATTTCTGAAAATAATTAGAAACGAAATTAATAATTTCAACAAAAGTACATATATACTTACTATACACAATAACTTAAAATTAGACAGATAATGATAGTTAATATAGATTTAGATAATTACCATCTCTTTTTTTTAATTCGAAGAAAAATAAATAAATAAACATTTTAGATTTTACTTAACACTATGTAAAACAGCAAGTTTGTTTTTAAGATGAGCACAAAATTACTGTGTAATCTCAAGAGCAAAGCATACAAGTGAGTATTATAATAGATAAATTAAAACGTGTAAACAAATTATTGGTATTAGTGGTTATTCCAGACTTTTTGAGAAAAATCCATATGTATGTAAGAAATCTACTTAGAATTTTGTTAATTTTTGAGATTAAAGTTCTAATCTGACTTTTTGTAAAATTGTAAAGAATTCTGCTTATATAATATTTTATATAATAATTATAATTCTAAAATTCTACTTTTCTGAATTTTTGGTGATAAGTTCCTATTTTTGTTTGGAAAAAATGCAAAAGAAGTCTTAACTTCAAATTTCATGGAATTTTGAATGGAAAATTTTGAATTACAGATGTCATTAACTCCATGTACATAAAGAAAAGTTTTGTGAGGAGTCGGTTCTCATGATGCTTTTGAGCAGGGTCTGTAATTACAATAAATAATTTTGTGAATAATCTATTTTTTCAATAAATTATTTCGTGAAAAAAAGTTTTTAACAATTAAAAATTTGATAAAGGCTTAACGGGAAAAATTTCTTCTTAAATGGCCCCTGAATATAGATATATCAGGAAAAAAAATAATTCTTATATATAAGCTATTAGAAATTAAATATATGCATCCTGTATTTGACTAAAATGTACAGTTGAACCTGTTTATCTCGAACCTGCTTATCTCGAAAACCTGTATTTCTCGAAATTTCTTAGTTTCCCAAAATTAATGATTTAATTTTAATGTATTTTTCCAAGTTTATTACGAAAAAATTTCTTTCAAAACCTGTGTTTCTCGAAGTTTGAAGGAGAATGTACATCATCGTAACCGATGCCTGGACAGCAGGACTTGTTCAAACAAGCTACATTAGAAGAACCGAAAAATTCCCTAGCCCCATGGGAAGTAAGAATGAGCAGATTGGGGGGTCGTTTCTTGGAATTTCCGGTTACTATCGTCACACTCTCCAATTGAGTGTATTCGGACAATGAAAAGTTGATTGATGAGGGGGGCGTCACCACTAGGCATCAGTTTCCACACATGGATAAGAACAACACAAAGAGAAATTCATTTTATCAGTAGAATTTTTTTAGGAGGTCGTTGGTTTGAGCGATTTAGTCTTTTTTAAAACATTGTTCAATTGAATTTTCATTAAGTATGGCAGGGGCTAAACGTAAATTGAATGTTCTCTCCATTGAAGAAAAAATGAAAATTTTAACATTCTTGGACGGAAATCCATTAATGAAAAAAAATGAAGTTGCGGTGAAGTTCGGTTTACCAGCAAGCACTCTTTCTACAATTATAAGAATCGAGAAGCTGTGGAGCAAAAATTTCATAGCAGCAACAAGAATGCGAAAAAAAGCCGAAAATGCACTTTTCCGGACGTGGATGAATGTGTTTTAAAATGGTTTACACAATGCAGGAGCAGCGGTATTCCTATCAGTGGACAAATAATGCAACAAAAAGCTGAGGATTTTGCTAAAGAGCTTGGCCATGAAGATAATTTTAAAGGCAGTAACGGATGGCTAGAAAGTTTTAAAAATAGGCACGGTATTATTTTTCGAAAACTTTGTGGTGAAAGTGCCTCTGTTCCGGAAAGTGTATGCGAAGACTGGATTAAAAAACATTCCTGATTTAGTGAAAGGCTATGAGCCAAAAAAATATTTTCAATGCTGACGAGACAGGACTGTTTTATCAATGTTTGCCAGACAAAACTGCTATGTTTACAGATGAAGCATGCAGGGGAGGAAAACAAAGTAAAGCTCGTTTGACATTGCTCTTAGCTGCAAAAGAAACAGGAACAGAGAAACTTCCTCCTCTCATGATCGGAAGCTCAGAAAAGCCTAGATGCTTTTCTAAAGTAAAATCCTTCCCTTTTCCATACAAAGCAAATAAAAAATCTTGGATGACGAGTGAAATCTTTGGAAATTGGTTAAAGTCCTTAGACAAATCCATGCGATTAAAAAAAAGAAAAATTATTCTTTTTATAGACAACTGTAGCGCGCATAACAATCTGCCTGAACTGAAAAATGTTTGTGTTAAGTATTTTCCCGCAAACACCACCTCAAAGCTTCAACCTATGGATCAGGGAGTAATCAGAAGTTTTAAAGTTAACTACAGAAAACAGTTGATCCGCAAACTCGTAGATGCTATTGATGAAGGAAGTACCCTTCCCAAGATAAATGTACTGGATTCTATCAGAATGACAGACCACGCATGGAGAAATGTAACACAGAAGACCATTCAAAATGGTTTTAAAAAAGCTGGGTTTAAGAATGAGCGTGAAGAAGAGATGGGGATTATTGAAGAAGAGACTGAAATTTCCGAAAAGGAAGCTGAGGAAACTTATATCCCTGATGAAGAAATGATCGAAATAAATTCACAAGATTGGAATGCAATAAAATCTGGATTAAAAGTGAACATTTCCTTTGAAGAAATTTTGCAAGTGGATGACTCCTTGGCCACATGTGGAACTTTGACAGATTCGGAAATTGTCGATAATGTCAGATGCATTTCCGAAGACGAAAATGAAGTAGACGAAGAGCATATAGAAGCACCGAAAGTGACAGTAAAGGAAGCTGAAAAAGCTGTGGAACGTTTAACAAACTTTCTTGAATGTCAAGAAAACGTTGGACACGAGGGGTTCGCTGCTCTCTCCAACATTCGAAAAATTATCGAATCAAAGAAAATCCGACGTCAGAAATCATTAAAAGACTACCTATGAGGTGCGTATGACTGTTAAAAACTTTTATTAGATGTAATTAATATGTAATCATAATTAAATTCTTTACAACATAAATGATTTAAAGTTTCTTTTAATTAAACATTGCTGCTCGAATTTCATTTTTTAAACTTACCTGTATATCTCGAAACCTCTCTATCTCAAATTTTTTTCCCTTTCCTGCGAGATTCGAGATAGGCAGGTTCGACTGTATTTTATATTTTATCTTTCTATTCGATAGCAACTTGAAGAAAACATAATTTTAAAATAAAAAATAAAGTAGAGAGAAGAAAGCTTTATGACACAATATCTAAACAAAAATCTTTCGTAATAAAAATATAGCTTGTCACTATAGTTAAAAATTAAAAAAATACCTTATATCATCTAAGAAATCTGAATCTTGCTGATGCTTCACTTGCAACTTTAGCAATTGCTCACTGTGAACATTTTTTAACTGGGTGGTGACTTTACCCTGAAAGTAAAAATTATTAATAAAAAAGTTCTTAACCAAACAAAAAGTTATTAATATATAACGGGAAAAAAATACACTCGAGCTCGGAAAAACTCAATAATTTTTACATTATAAGACTTCCTGATATGGGTTTGTAGCTATTTTAATTTAGCGAGATCAACATTTCAACATCACAAAGGCAACAGCAAAAAGCATTCATTATTATTGTAACATAATAGTCTATTTCATTAACCATTATCTATCTTTCTTATTTCTAACAAAAGATATAATCTTTTATCGAAAATAAAAGATATAATCTTTTACATTTGATATATATTGATATATTTTGCTTTGGCTATATTGATACAATGTTAGAAAGCACTCTTTTTTGCGGATATAATCGTGTGGGCTGATAAAAAGATTATATCTTTCATTTTCCGGATTTTTTTTAAAAAAATTGTCCTTTTTTTTTTGGATTTTTTTCCGGTTCTTTTTTATTTTTATTATTATTTTTCTTTTTTTCCCCTTTTTTCATTGCTCTGTAATTTTTCCCTTGTTTTATCTACATTTTGAACTTATTTTATGAGTTCTATTTACTTGCAGTTTATGCGCAATAAATAAAACTTATGGTTTTTCTTAATTTTCTTCGTGTTTTTTGTATTTATTTATTTTGCTATATATATATATATATATATATATATATATATATATATATATATATATATATATATATATTAACTCATGTTTGTGAAAATTGCAACACCATGAAGGAATCGTCATAATTGAATGAAATTTACTATACAGTTGAGTGGTAGTGGTACAAATAAATGATTAAAATTTCAAAGCAAACAAACTATAACAAGAGATCGAAATCAGTATTTTGTGTAGCCACCACGCACCGCAATAAAAGCTGCTACACGACGTGGCATGGAGTCAAGCAAATTTTAAATGTCTGCCTGAGGGAGAGCATTCCATATAGTTTGCATGCGTACCCAAAGTTCGTCTGTAGAAGTAACAGGACGAGGATCACCAGGGCGAGGATCACGAGCGAGGCACTGACCAACGAAATGACACACATGTTCAATCGGTGACATATCTGAGGAATACGCAGGCCAAGGAAAAAGTGGTACCTGCCGCAATGCAAGGAAGGATTGATCAGTCCTAGCAATATGAGGGCGGGCATTGTCTTGTTGAAATACAGCGCCTGGCAAGGCTTGAAGGAAGGGAACAGCTTGGGGCAGTAAAACTTCACTGATGTACCGGTTGTTGTTCAGATTACCCACAATTTGTAGCAATTTAGATTGTCCATAATATGCTATGGCACCCCAGACCATAACTCTGGGTGTTCGCCCACCGTGGCTTTCGATAATGCACTCCCAGGGGTCTGTCTAGGTTTTTCTGACAGGTACCTATTTTGTGAAAATTTAGACGTAATTTGTGAAAAATTAAAAATTATATTAAGAAATCAACACAAAAATATGGATTTATCGTTTCTTAAGGGATACAAAAATGAAATTTTAAGAAAAAGTATTTTGTGAAACTACCGTTTTTCCAAAATTGAATTTGTGAAACTACCGTTTTTCCTAAAGTTGAATTTGTGAAGGTACCGCTAAACGGTAGTAAATTCGGCCTGGACAGACCCCTGACTCCGGAGGGTGGCATTTACCGGCATAGCATCTGACGTGAATGTGGCCTTCATGGTACCACAAATTAAAGCGGTATTCGTCAGAAAACACGACACGCTGCCAATCAGCACGCCAGTCCCTATGCTAATTGGCCCATTGTAGCCGCAGGCGGCTGTGGTTTAGCGTGATGGTCCTGTATCAGGGGTCTGTCTAGGTTTTTCTGAAAGGTACCTATTTTGTGAAAATTTAGACATAATTTGTGAAAAATTAAAAATTATATTACAAAATCAATACAAAAACATGGTAAAAATATAGATTTATCGCTTCTTAAGGGATACAAAAATAAAATTTTAAGAAAAAGTATTTTGTGAAACTACCGTTTTTCCTAAAGTTGAATTTGTGAAACTACCGTTTCACCTAAAATTGAATTTGTGAAGGTACCGCTAAACGGTAGTAAATTCGGCCTGGACAGACCCCTGTGTATAAAGGAACCCTTGTACGCAGTCCACGCTGCAGTTGACGTCTACGAATTGATGAAGCACACAATGAAACACCTGTAGCTATTGACCACTGTGCTGCCAGTTGTCTAGAGGGAGTCGTACGGTCTGTCAGCACCATGCGGACCAGGTGTCTATCATTGCAAGTGGACATGACATTTCGGGGTCCACTCCCGGAATTCTCAGTTGTCTCACACTCATCCGTCCACTGCTTCCAAACACGCATCACTGTGCTGCTGTTACGCTGCACACGAGCGGCTACTGCACGATAAGACAATCCAGCTTCACCAAGGCCGATGATTCTCCCCCTTTCAAACTCCGTAAATTGTAGAAATCTTGCTCTCTTTTGTTGAAGAGGCATAAGTAACGTCTGAGCTAACGTTTTCCACTAGCAGATAACCACCGATAACCATACACGCCTCGCTACAGACGTCTATTTATTTGGATCCATTCGCCGTTTAGAGGGCGTTGCTCGGCATACGCATGTGCTACGGGTCTGAAATTCTAATCATTTGCATATTATGCTCTAGTTTGCATTTCCTGAAAATTTCAGCTCACTCGCGTAAGTCCTTCGTGGTGTTGCAATTTTCACAAACTTGAGCTTTATAAATATATATATATATATATATATATATATATATATATATATATATATATATATATATATATATATATATATATTATAAAAAAATTTGTAACAACCTTTTTTTTTTAAATAAGCTTACACTTACAACATTTACAAATGCCAGATTTGAAAACTTTAAAATTATATAATTTAATTCAAAAAAGATCTAACAGTTCTAATTATTTCTGTTAAAACAACTCATGTTAACATTTACACCTTTTCCTATTTTTATTAGCTTTCATACGCTTAAAAATTTTATGAAAATTATGATTTTACTTTAATGAAATAATTAAGGATGCTGCAACATATTCTGTTATGTCCATAAGACCATAAGAAGTTTAAACTTTGTTTTAAAAAAATGTTTCACTTTTAAAATTTTCTATGTTTATGGGTTTATGTTATATGTTTTCTATGCTATGTTTCCAGGGATCACTCCAAGTTATACCCTCAAAATGAGTCACTTCTTTATTTTTATTCTTTTGGTTTCTAGAGGGATGCTGCAGAGAAGTTACTATTGCTTAATGATTATTTTACCCCAGAAAATTTAAACCAATAATAGGTAACAAAAATATCCATTCTTTAATTTAAAAAAAAAAGAGATAATTTAATTTCTCTTATAATTAACATGTTTTAATTCAAATCCAAGTATTTTTTATATAACCCTTTTCTGAAATATCTGTTCATGCCACTGATTTTGAACATTTTAACAGAATTTGTTTACCATTAACAAAATAATAAATAAGATAATAATTTATGGGTAACAAGCATCAGTTAATTATTATTTAAGTTACAATAATGGCAACAGTACAATATAATTAAATAATATTAACAATACATCTTTTTTCAATAAAACAAATATTATCAGACATAAATTATATTTCATATATGTGGAATATTCATAGAAACATGAATTTAAGTTCATAGTCAAACCAAGAATAATTATACGTAATTACCTGTTAATATATTTTACAGATATATTACTGTGAGGAAAAGTGAATTCCTTTTTAAAAAAATATTTCATACAATATTCTATTTACAATAACAGATTTTATTTACAATAACATATTCACAATATCATCCGCAGTTAATTTAAATCTTGAATAGGGCACAACATAAAAAGTATTCAACATAAATTTGATATAATGTAGAAAAAAATGGTTTTAAAATTTAGCAAGTCTGAGCAATAGTAATATTTTTTAGAAATGAAGTCTATCAACAGATAAAAATTCAAATATAGGAAACGAACTATAATAAATTTGCTTCTGGCACTTGGTTTAGGTAAAAAGCTATAGGATTACAAACATTCAGTTTATTAAGTAGCGGGCACAGAAATATGAAGTAAAACAAAAACAAAAAAATTTCATAAATAACTATAATTTATTTTAACAATCTACAAAACGATTTTAATAATCTTTATTTAAGTTCGACTACAGCCCAAATGTTATTTAATTAATATCTATAAAAATTTTATTTCAAACCTTTCTCGGTGGAGGCTGCATCTTCCTAAATTTAATAAATACGTTAGTATATTTGAAAATAAGAAAAAGAATAATTCACACTAATAATAAATTCCTCTCATTCTCATATTGTAAAACTACTAGGTGAGACTTCAGAAAATAGAACTCTCTCAACTAAAATTTCATGTTCGTAAAAGGACTAAACTCGAAAACGTATCCAAACTTTCGAGTTTTTATCGGTGCAATTGAGAATTGAAAACCACATATAAATTTAAATCGTTTTGTTCGTAAACTACCCACAGTACAGTCTTCCTGAAAGCATTAAACTCAAAAGATTTTCTATCGCCCTCTCCACTTGATGCCAACTTGAACATGAAACTTTTATGTAGAAAAAAGAAACATTTTGATTTGAAGTTGGCATAAGCATGTCAGTCATCTGAGATGCGTTGTTAGAAATAAGTTATCCTTCGCTTAAAGTATTGTTATGTTTGTATTTACAAAAAGATTAAGCCGAAGAGTACATTAAATGAGCCATTTACTCTGCTGTTGTTGCTGTTGTTGTTAATTTACGTCACACTGGAGCTGCACAATGGGCTATTGGCGACGGTCTAGGAAACATCCCGGAGGATGATCCGAAGACATGCCATCACAATTTTGATCCTCTGTGGAGGGGATGGCATCCCCGCTTCGGTAGCCTATTATCCTAGACGTCCGTGTGAATCTCCTGGATCGGTACCCCCAGAGATATGGATCTGTCATGGAAACATGGAGGACTTTGAGACTCGACAGATTTAACGTGCATCAGTCACCATTTGCGCGATCAGTTTGTCCAAAATTTAGTTTCTAAACATTCACACGCACGTCTAGGAACTAAATTTTAGACAAACTGATCACGCAAATGGTGACTGATACACGTTAAATCTGTCGAGTCTCAAAGTCCTCCATGTTCCCATAACAAATCAATACCTCTGGGAGTATTGATTTGTTCCAGGAGTTTCCTTGTCTTCTGGATTGGTTCAAAATTACAAGGCTACGGCGTTGAGCATTTGTAGTCGTTAACCCAAAAATTGGGTCGACTGTTCAACGGCGGTCATAAAATAAAATAAAAACTGATCGCGCGAGTATGAATTGAATTTACGTACGATCACATACCATGAGAGAACGCTCCCTAAGTAATTAGTGAAGAATAATTTCCCAGCTTTTAGCGACTTGCTGCTTTTTGATTTTGTAGATATTAGCCTAAGATTAGAAGGAAATGAAAGTCTGTTTCATGTGGTGGCAATAAATGAAAGGTTACTATTTTTATTTCTTGTGGCGACATTATTTGCTGTTTTCGTCGCCAGTCAGTGCCTTATACCCGCCTTGTGCGTAAGTCCCATTCTAGCGCAGCAATTCATTGCAACATGCACTTGTTTCGCCATTGATATATGTACATTGTTTTAAAATAATTAATATTTATTTTTCGGAAATTTGAAGAATCCATTAAAAACTTTATGGTAAGTTTGCTTATTTATTATCTTTGAATTTTAAAAATATTCTATTATTTGTTGTCGTATTTGTTTATTGGCGATTGAAATGGGCTGCAAGTGTCGTAGGGCAGAACTCTCTTCCTATGGCAAAACTTTACATGCTTTCCCCATTAGCCTGCGGAGAGTCAAAGAGAAAGGAAGTACGTTAGTTTCTGTCTTGATTTTCATATAGATTAAAATATTTTACGTTGCAAGACTGTATGGAACTGAAAACTACATTAAACATAGTTCTAAAGAAAAACATCACAGAAATTTTAAAAAATATTTTTATTAAATTAAAAGGGAAAATATCGTAGTACATTCCTATACAACTGAAAAGAGGAGGAGAGGGAAGGGAGAAGGGCCGAAAGCATGAAACCGGTCTCTCCCTAGATGGCGTATTCGAGCGTTGCGATCGCCAATTTTATAATGCGTTAAATCTTATAATTTTAAATATTATAATCGCTTGATTAATTATGTAGTTAAGTGTTGTTGTTTTTTTTTTCTTTACCCGTGCAAGTGTTTAATAAATAACGTATACCTAATATAAAGAAACCACAATTATATTTAGTTCCGGAAGCATTCGATTCACGCTATTAAATCTGTTATGTAGGATTTTCTTATTTACCAATCTTATTTATTTATTTATAGTTTTGGATTTCAAATATTCTTTTCGCTATTATTCATTTGTTTATTTTATTATGTGTTACCTTTTTATTGTTAAATATCGTAATCGCTTGATTGTTAATATACTTAAGTATTTTTTCCATAATTTTGTAAGTGTTCAGTAAATAATGTACTTTTACGAATAGAAGTCGCATTTGTATTCAATTCCGATTCCGTAGGCATTTCATTCACGATTATTTATTAGGCTTCATTAGATCCTTTTCCTTGCCAGGTGATAACAAAATCAAGTGCTTTCTTTGTTAATTTTATATATTAATCGCATATTAATTATATATTAATTAGTATGAACATTTTAATTTGTGAAATTATCAGGTATTTTGGACTATTTTTGTTTAATAATATGGAGATATTTTAGTGTCGTGACAACCAGAGGCGTATCTATGGAAGGAAGCGCCTATGGCAAATCTCGCACTGGCGCCCTTCCTAAAATATTTATAATCTCTTTTTTTATGCGATGCGAAATAAAAGCGTTGTTTGAAGTATTTAAGCCTTTTGGCAATGTTGCAAAAAGAGCCGCGGTGGCTCAGGGGATAGAGCATTCACCTTCCAACGAGGTGAGCCGGGTTCGATTCCCAGCGATGACTGCTCGACACGATTTCCGTATCCGGCTTGCACCTACCACGGTGCTGACGTAAAATATCCTCTTTGACGGATCATTGGTTACCCTTGCCGTCAGACTAACCGCGGGAGGCTTTCGTGATCCTCCTCTCCATGTAACGCAAATGCGGATTAGTTCAATCAAAAAAGTGGTCTGCGAAAGCAAATTTCTCCAAAATGCTCGATACAGGCGTTCTCTTGTCTTCTGAATCGGGTTCAAAATTACAAGGCTACGAAGTTGGACATCAGCAGTCGCAAACTCAAACAATTGGATCGGCTGTTCAACAACGTTTATAAAATTTTCCAAAAAGATTGCAACGCAATTTTTTTTTTAATAGATAAATAAATAAATAAAAATTAACTACAACAATAAAATTATCTCTTTTTAATTATAATGCATTCAAGTGTGTTCGAAATCAGCATTAGTTAGAAATAAAAAAAAAGTCTGCTTTATCATTTTTAAAGAAGATTCTCTTGCGTTTCTTCAACTGTCAATAACAATTCTAACAATTTGTTTAATTAAGCAACAAATACAATTAGGTAACAAAAATACGCACGCACAACAAAAGTCTCTGAATTAAAGAAGAACTACAACATAACCAGATGATTACCCATTATTTTCAAAATTTAAACTGAATAAAATTAATTGTTTTTAGAAATAATCATGCTTTGCTAATACCAAAACAATAAAATCATCGAGATATAACAAATTCATTAAAGATCACAGTGTAAATAATTACGATTTGTTATGACAATTACAAATAAAATAGCTACAATCAAATTTTATAACTTCGTTAGCTTTTTATTTACAAAAAACCGATGGTCTTAATATAATGGCCGAATAACTCCACCCCCACATAACCGATAATAAGAAAAAATATACATATAGTAATTAATACAGAACTCTAGACAAAATAGCGACAATAATACATTCTTTAATGAGAAATAAATTAGAGGAAGTTGACGTCTTAGTTTAAGAATATCTAGAAATAATTGATTTTTTAACAGTGAAAAAAAAAGGCAAAAAGTTAAGAAATAGACCAAAAAAAAAATCAAATTATGAAAAATTTTCTTCGCATCAGAATGGAACAAATTAGAGAAAAAGCAGAAAAAATTAAACAGATTTGAATCACAAGTTTGTAGACGTTCGGTGCGCAAAAAAATAAATAAATAAACGGACTACCCTGATAACTTTTGATATAATAATCAGATCTTCACGTTCTTCTCATGTCAATGGTTCAAAGAGGTGACTTAAAATATGCTAATTAATAAGTGCAGGGACAATATTTCAAGTTACGAAATCAGACACTAAAGCGTACTTTCTCAGAATAAACATGCCATTTTTTTGACTGATTTGGATTTCTGTACCCCTAAGTATTGGGGGTAGTCACAATATGAGAAGTAACTCGAGAGCTTTTCAATCGAATTTTAAGAAAATTTTCCCATAAAATACACTATAAAGGTCCTTTGTTAAAAAATATCTTTTCGTAAATATTTATTATTTTATATATAATAGTCGTAAAAAAATTCAATTGTTAGATGTACATTTTTTACATTGTTTTAAAAAATACTACATTTTAGCGAAATTGATCAAATAGTCAAATTTATAGTCAAAATAGAAATCAAATTTTAAATATCCGACTTTTTTTCAATTCTATTTCTCAGGAATCCTAACTCCATATTCAAACAACATGAATTTAGACCAACCTGTATAACAGGGGAAAAAACTTTTTTTAAAAAAAAAATCAAAATTAATTAGCTTTAAAATTTGCTTTTTAGGAAGAAGAGAAATATAAGTGATTGGAATATTTGAGGAAAAGAGGGCTTTTTTTGTATCTTTATGAAAATACATTATAAGAATGCGTATACTTCATTATTTAACAAGGTCTAATTTTTCAATATTTAAAATGCTTATTGTTTTTTTTATATTCTTAAAATAAGGATAATTATTTAATGAAAAATAATTATTGTGATTGTTACTTTATTGATTTTTTTTCAAGTAATATAATATGTAGTGATATAAACATAATGTAAGTGATATGTATTGTAAAAGACTTATAAAATTTAAAAAAAAAGTAATTATTTAATCTAATTTTTCTTTTCTTTTTTTTTTGAAAAGGGAAGAAAATTGTAATCTGAAATAAAATAAAAGATATAGGGGAAAGAAAGATGACAAAATTTTGCACCCGAGATGCTATGGAAGCGTGTTCCATAACTCGAAGAAAGGTTGATAAATATTAAATAAATGTAATTTAAAAGTACAAAACAAACATGTCTTTATGAATTAAAAAAAATCAATTTGTAAGTAAAAGGATTATTGAAACTTACACTTAAAGCATTGTTCCTTAATATAACCCTTCAAAGAAAAGAAGGAAAAAAAACAAGTGGTTAAACTCAAAATCTATCTATTTATGAATAGAAAGAGAAACATTTATCGGTTGTTGGAAACTATTTGCTGAACGTAATGAATGTTACGTAATAAACACAAAATTATTTACTTATCGCAATTATTTTTCAGGAAAATTAAGAAAATATATTCCCACTAACATTAGAAATTTTAACATTCGTTGCTTTTTTTATTACATATTATTTATAATTATAATGCATTAACGAGTATTTAATTATACAATATATAATTATTAATACAAAAAATCTATGTGCATATTAAATGTACTGTCATAAAACAGTAACAATAAAAACTAAAAAATATTATAAATTCTAATTTATAGCATTAAAAGGAGCAAATGTCCCACTCTATCTACACATACAGAGATGCTAACTTGCAACTTAATGGGGAACTTCTTTCTAGTGGTAGCAAAATTTATGTTTTGATGTTTTATTCTTGGTTTATGTAAATCTGATTTAAAATTATATTTTCCGCCACTACGTATGTATAATTCGAAATTTTCCATGAAATACAATTTTACTCCAGTTACCTTGTGGTAAGAATTTCAAATTTTACCAATATCGTCTAAAATTTTGCAAGGTTTAGTTTTTAACTCTCTACCACTTAATAAAATATTTCGGAGAAATTTTACATCCCTGCATATAGACATCATTTCTAGAAAATATAACGAACGCATATAACGGTATTAATAATTTAAGTATAATGCATTAATTTAAATATTTAGGAAATGATTACTTACAATCAAAGAAAATCCTTGTAGTACACGTTGTTTTCTTAAATCTATGAACCAACTATAAAAGTCCAGAAGCTGCATCAAAATAGATTATAAAAATCTAAAGACTTTAAATATTTGATTTTCTTGGCTTAAATCTTGAAACATTAACTAAAACGAGCAGAATTTTTTGTATGAGCACCTAACTACTTATAACGCCTGCCCTTTATTTTTCAAAATAGTGGAAAGTATTCATTATTAAATCGTTCCATTGGTTTAAATTATTTGTAGAGCGAGTCATCAGAGGAACCTCCTATTTTTAGTATTTCACACTTTAGTGGCGGTGATTCCCACCATGGGTGGTAAAAATCTCCTGTTGAGGAAGAATTTACTCTAATTTATAGAAGGGGCTCTACTTGAAATCTATTCAGCAAATTCCGAAAACGTTTTTCAAAGAGATTTTAACCCCTGATAAAATTTAAGATTTACAAGCATTTCACTACAGAATAATTAGTCTAAGCAAGACTGGGACACCCCATGGTTTTCACATCTCTCTGTCCTCTGGTCATCACCATCTGGCCATCTGGTTTTTCTGCCTGAAGGGGTTCCATTCATTTCCTCCCCCGAAAATCGTTCTTTTAACTGGAGGTCTTAGATAAGGGGAGAAAAATTTCTTTACGTTTGTCACCAACTTTTGAACTTCCAAAGTTTCTTTCGTTCGCCTTTCATTTTTTTAGTCTGTTGTACTACTAATTTTTTCATATAGATAAATATTTTAAATTTAACGATTCAGCTTATATTATTATAATTTATATTTAACGTATAGCATTTTCAATTATACATAAATAATATCAAATAATCTAAGTAGAAAAGCATTTTTTCCAAATAAATTATTTTAAATTTAATTGGCTGTCTAAGTAAACTATTTTAGATAAACGAAATCAATAAATATTATTTTTAGGATTTGTTTTCTGTTTTTATCATCTTATTATAAAAAAGGACACGATTTTAAACAAATACGCTATGTATTGCCGAGGAAAAAGGCATTGACTTATATCTATATATTTGCTACTCAAGAGCTATAACATCATACATAGTACTACAATACACATTCAATACAATTCTACAATATACATTCTTAATGCTAGTACATATTCCATACTTTTGTAATCTAAATTATGTTATTAAGTTAATTATTTTACTTTTATATGTAACCATGATTTTTTGTGGCTATTTTAGTGTTTTTTTTTTTTTCCTTTGTGCAATATTATAGTTTGACTCTGAGTTACAGTTTCAATAAAGTCTTATAATGTCTTGCTTGTTTATAATATTGGGAACTTCAATATTTATAACTCTTACTCGTGAATAACCCTTCTGAATGAACATTATTAAACTGTTTATTTTATCATCGTTTATACCTGGAAAAAAAAAACTTTTTTTTTCGTTTTCCTCAAAAAATTTCACGTTAAGTTTGTGCTTTATTTTTCGTTTTTAGTAGAAAAAATGAAATTAATAATGCACTAAAAAAATAAAATAAATAAAATTCCCTGTAATTTTCTATAATAAATAATGAGCTTACATTTTGTCTTTTCATTTTATCAGCGATAACTTAAATTCTTTCTATTACAGCTTTGACGTATCGTGAAGCAATAAGAAGCTACATTTTAGAAAAAAATAAGTTTAAATTCCTTTTAATTTAAATATGGGAGCCGCGATGGCTCAGGGGATAGAGCGTTCGCCTTGCAATGAGGCGAACCGAGTTCGAATCCCAGTTGATACGAATTCCGCACCCGGCTTGCACCGACCACAGTGCTGACGTGAAATATCATGGAAATATCCTCAGTTGTAGACGGATCATGGGTTAGAGTTCCCTTCCCGTCGGGCTAACCGTGGGAGATTCTCGTGGTCTTCCTCTCCATGTAACGCAAATGCGGGTTAGCTCCACGAAGGCAAATTTCTCCCATTTCTCGATATAGGAGTTCCCTTGTCTTCTGGATTGGGTTCAAAATTACAAGGCTACGGAATTAGGTCGGCTGTTCAACGAGGTTATAAAATTAAATATGGGGCTAAAAGTCTTTTCGTCAAAGGATTTTGATCGACATTAAATGTTAAATATTTAGGAAATTCTCTGAAATTAAAAATATTTTTATTGGAAAGTATCAAAAAGTTAGTAAAGAGAGTTATAATTATAATTATTAAAAACTCTGCATTATTCTTTAAATTACGATATTATAATTAAAATTTGGTTTTTGCCGAAATCATCGTAAATATAATAGTAGGAAAGAAAAAGCTACTTTTAATTACTGATTTATTTTAGTATTTATCTTGAATGTATCCATGAATATAAAGTTTTTTTTTATTTATTTCGAATCCTCTGTTGCTCAACTTGAAAGTATAATGAAAGAAAAAGTGTCTAGTGAATGAATGCAGAAACGTGTATGAATTGTTATTACACAGACGTCAAGTTGTTTAAAAAGAGGGGGTATGTGGAATGTTTTTTTTTTCTTATTTCCCCCATTTTTTTTTTAATGTTGAATCCAATATAACAACTTAGATTTCCCGCGCTTTTCGAGTTAGGTAAAAGCGCTAGAAACCTTGGCCCTCCTATTATCCCTAACTGAGGTGGTCTATGAGTTTTCAAACGAAGTTATTAAAAAAATGAAAAACAGTGGGAGGTTAAAATTGTTTAACGCTCGTCACCTACTTTGTTTTTATTATTAGCGGTTCCCTTTCATATTTCACTCCCCCAGTTATAAAAAGAGTTCCTCGAAAGACCTCGATGTCTTCTTTTCGAGCCCTCGAGGAAAGGTTAAATGTTGGATGCTTTTTTTAATTCTGCCATAACTTGAGAAAAAAAATTAGTAAAATTTTTAATTAAAAAAATAATCGTTGATGTTGATTGATTTTGCGCCTTTTTGAAATAATGCGCCCATGGCATTCGCCATACTTGCCATACCCTAGATACGCCACTGGTGACAACTACAATCCCCGAGGCTCCAAGTGGATTTTAAACTTGCAATATTTTTGAAAAAGAATCATGTTCAGGTATAAAAGAATACGTAAAAGTTGCCAGGACTTGACAATATTTCTGCAACATATCATAGTACATAAATCTTCTGTGTTGTATCTTCGGATATCATAATTTGTTACATATTGTTGTAGCAAAAAGTGTTTAGGTAGCAGGCATGCATTTGTTTGCAAGAAACGAGCGAAATTTTCAACGATTAATACACGTGGTCAGAAATACAATTCTTGCAGAAAACGAAGAATACTTTAAGATATGTGTGTTAGCAAGGCAGCAGTTCATCACGGGACACACTTCCAGGGGATACCTAAATAGGCCTATGCGGTGAAATTTAGGGTTTTTTTTATTCCTGGAGAATATAGATAGCAGCACTTTTTTAAGAATTTTTACTCATTGAATGTTTTTTGTTTTATTTTTCAAAATTTTCAAAAGGGATCAGCACTTGATTTTTTAATTTTTTTAATAATTAATTGATTTTTTTAATGATTTGGCAATTTATATCTCATTTTTATTTATTTTTCTTAAGTGTGGGAGTTTTATTATTAAGTCTTACTCTGAGTATTTTTAAATTGTGTTTGTTTGTCATTAATTTTTCTAATTGCTTTATCATATTTGTTTATCCATAATGGTTCCCAGGGCACAGTCAGTTTTTGTTATTACCACTGACGACAGAAAGGCTCTTGTGTGTTGCCAGGCAGCGTGTTCCCTGATGAAGTGCTTTCTTGCTAACACACATATCTTAAAATATTCTTCGCTTTTTGCTAGAATTGTATTTCTGACTTTCTGAATTAAAATAAGACAAATTTGGTTTTAGCGTTTTTCCATTTTGATTTATTATTTTAAATGTTATTTACTTATTTTGTCTTTTACTGAATTTGTGGGAATTAATTTCATTCTTTGATTAGATAAAAAAAAACACGTGGTATAATTTATAACTCAGAATTGTATAATACATGTAATATTGTATGCATAATCCAATGATTTAAAAGAGCAATTTTAAGCTGTACCACCTTAAAATTGCGCTTCTTTAATTCATTAAAATCAAAGATATGTTTTTAAAATCAACTACAATTAAATTAAGTTTGGTAAAATTAAATGTTTAAAAACATTTAAGTAATTTCCATGTATGAAGAAGAAATACAAGGAAATGAAAAGAATTTAATTAGTTAACATACTCTATGATCTTAGTATTTGTTTTATTAAAGCATGTTATGAGTATTCCTTCTAATATAAAATTTTCATTTAGATGAAGGCTCTAGTAATCGGTGATTCAATGATAAAATATTTGAAACCCCATCTCCCTGATGTAATATTGGGTCACAATGTGCAACTTGAAAGCTTTCCTGGATTTCAAATTAAAGGTTTAATGGAGAAAATCAAGGAATTCAGTGAATTTGGTGTTATTGTACTACATATTGGTAAGTACCTTGTCTAATATCACATAAATTTGTTATGATTCCTCTTAAACTTGCAATGATTTCTGCTTTATGTCTCATTATAAAAGTTAGTTCCTATTTAAAATATGAAAGTTGAACCTCTTTATTATTTATTTTTTATCTATTTGTTGATAAAAAAATTCCAATTACCTTTCAAAGGAACTGAGTGGTTGTGCTAAAAAAAGAGGTTTTTCTATGAATAAAAAATATATAATTTTTCAGTTGTTATATCTTAAATAAATTATGAGAGGTTCCTGAAAATTTATGTTTTTTTCTGTTACGCTTTTCAAATTGAAATAGAATAGCTGAATTTGTAAAGAAATGAATATGCTTCCCTAAAAATCTTTTCAATATTTATATTTCTTTTTAGCTTTTATTTCAACGGAAACCGTTTTTCTCCTTATTTGTTTAATTCTCAGCTTCTTGCATATACACCAAAAAATTCAAGAATGTGCATTCAACTGCCAAACACAAATTTTGATTTGTAATTGTTAATGAATCAAAAAAATTTCATTCCTCTTATTTCATGTTTTAAAAATAAGGTATACTTTAATTTGTTAAAACACTCAAAATTGTCTTTAGATATTTTTTTATAATGCTGGAGTTCTTTACTGCTATATTTATAAAGATCTATTATTAAGAGTTTCATAGTCTAATAAAGATTTGAAACCGCTGTAGTAGAAGCAGTTTTTCATTATCGTTTTAAGTATTTTGTCTATATATAAGGCTAATAAGTTTAATTTCAGGTTCTAATGATTGCTTTGTGGATGCTAAGACCAATATTACAGAGTATGAAAAATTGCTCCAGGAAATTTTGTTAAAAAATCCTGGTTGTGAAATTTTCATCACAAGGATTTTGACTAGATTACCTAGTCAGTACCTCGATGTGAAACAGAGACTTTCAGAGTGCATTAGACTAAGGCAGTGGAACAAGAATGTTAAGGCATTGAATGAAATGCTGGACATTCTTTCAACAAATAGCCCTAATCTACACTTTTGTTCCTCTCCAAAAATAAATTGGAATAGGTATTTAGCATTGGATGGAGTACACTTCAGTAGGTTTGGAAATGATGCTTTTGGACAATACTTAACGTTTATCCTTTCTGACTACTTTGCCTGGGTTACGAAATCCAAAACAGGTATGATGATTTTAGTTAAAATTTGTTTTCTGAAATATGTGTTGTGCTTTTCTGAGTATTTTTAATATTTAAGCAAAACTGTTTGTGTGTTAATCATTTGTTATTAATCATTGTCATAGAGGCCTGTTAACACAGTCCAAGTTCTTGAATCCGAGAAATTGGAGGAATTTCTCTGTCCAAGAAATTGGATGATTTGTCGACACTATCCAAGTTCCTGAATGCCGCTGATTGGTCCGAAAGAAAACTTGCGCAAACGCATTGTTCATATTCAGCATTATAAAATAATACTTACACAAGTTTAAAATTACTAAATAAATTCAAATAAAACTATAATAGCACAAATAAACAGCATCAGATTATTTTATTTGGACTAAAATATATGAAAACAGACAGCAAAATGACATAATCTGATGCCTGCTCGTTGACGTCACAATTGGTTAAGGGAGAAAAAACTTGGTTGGAAAGTACAACACGCTCTACTATCGTTCAAGAATTTTGACCAAGTACTTGGATGATCGCATACACAATCCAAGCTCAAAGCAAAACAAGTTTCAATATCAAACAATCTTCGTCCACGAACTTGGATCGTCTAAACAGGCCTTAAGTCTGGTGTGTTAATCATTTGAGATTGTTGGGTATAGTTCATATCAAATAAATTTTTCATGTTAAGTATAAATTTTTCCCTTTCTTTCACGAATTTTTGTTAAGTGACTAACAATTTAAATAGTGGTTTGGCAAATTACTTTCTATTATTAGTATACATTTATTCTTAAAATTTCACATTCTGCATGTCATTGAATGTTTTAGATCATTCAAAAGAACGTTTTTTATTTTGCTAGAATCTTTAGTTTACAAATGTCACATTTTCTTTGAACTCGAAATTATAAGACTACAAAGACTGTTTTGGTGATTGTGCTATATCTGAAAAAATCAATGGTGATTAGTTTGCTTTCTTTTTGCATTGTTAGCCTTGATTTGCCTGTCATTGTTGAGATCACAAACAAGTTTTGTTCAGATCTTTGTGTTGTGGTTTGTCTAGTTTTGTATCTGAAGCTACATTCAGAGCCGTTTTTAAGGATGGGCCCGAACCCGGGGCTCCTAGTTCCGATGGGGCCCCTGAAAAGTCAAAATTCTCATTAACATTTTTTAAAAAAAAATTATCTTAACAAATCTGCTTAAAAAAAGGTTAGCAAATGAATGTTTGAGCTGAAATATTAAAAGAAAAAATTGGTTCACCTATGAATCTCATCGATCATGTCATGTTGCAGATGATGGAATCATATGTTTTTGTAGAACAAGAACAGAAAAGGTAATAAGAACAGAAAGAACTGCATGCGCTTATACAGTTTTAGGAAAGAGGAGTTATTAATGCCAGTCAACAACAATGGAACAATGCTATATGTTTATTATTCCTTGAAATTTGTTACTATGCTCCTTACAATTTTATGTTGCTTAGTCCGTTTTCTGTATTCCGAATAAGAACAACATTGACACTTAGTTTGGTTATGTGCTCACGTGAGTGTGAGAATCAAAGGGTATCAGTTTTATTTCGACTTCAACTTAAAAGTTCTATTTGTGAGTATAAATTTATGAAGCATATTTATTTACTATTGTTGAAACTTATTTACTATTGTTGAACTATTGATGAACTAAAGTGGCATAAAATATGATTGTCAAACTACTAAAATACGCTTCCTCGTAGAGAGTAGTATAGAATTTTTTTTTCTTAAATTGGTGTCTATTTTTAATGGTTTTTTTTTATTCCTTTATTTCTTTATTCCTTTTTTAGTTTGGTAAAAGCTATTATGTCAGGCAAAAGCTTAAAAGTGTTTTTAGAATTGAGTTAATCTCAAATCTCTTATTTGTCAAAATTATTATTTTGCTCTGTTAAATTTAGTTTTAATATTGTAATTATAATTTCAGGGTGCAGAGGGAATGTTTAATAGCGGCAAAGTCTCCGGTCAACTTGCTTGTTGCGTCTGAAGTAAGGAAAGATTAATAACTATGGGCAAAAGATATTAATATAGTGGGCTGCTCCACCTGCTCGCTGACGCTCGCCAACCCCCGAAAATTGCTACGCAATCTTACATGGTTTGCTTCGCAAACCAAGCTCTCTTCGCTCACTACTAACTTAGGTACATTGCAAATGCACAAAATTCTAAGAATTCAAAACAATCATTCAAATCCATATAAAAACTTTTTTTTTTTTTTAAATTACATCTTTTTAGTAAATACTAAGACATTAAAATAAATTTGAATTCAAATGAATGACATGTAATTCGTTAAACCTGTTAGAAATGTGCTATAGTATAATTCGTGATATAAATCAAAAATCGTGAAATAAATTCGTAATATATAAATTCATGAAAAAAAGCTCTTTCGGCAAAATACTAAAATCGAGATCTATCGACAAAGACTACTCACTTCTGCCTAGCTTAATAGTATGAGATTGCCGCAGCTGATGCTCTCTGGTTATTTCAGTTTCCGTTTTTAAAAGAGTTATATGTTGAGCCACCTCAGCTAGATTTGGCATGTGACATTTTTATCGGTAATCATTGGTCGATTTTCTAGCGTTGCCATTCGGGGAGTTGTAATGAGGCTTTTATTTTGTCGCTGTGTAAGAGAAATAGTAACCTAAACAAAACAGAGCAAACGTTGCCACCGGCGGAAAAGAAATGCAGCCAAAATTTAGGAGCCACGTAAGAGAATTATATATATTAGATGTTGATGAAATTTGAACTCTGGTTGTTCGAAGGTGCATTTTTATATAATATGTAGTTATTTCTTTTTAGATTCGCTGAGGTGAGCCTCAGGATCCAAATTTACAAACATTTATTTAGCCTAGTGATGAAAGCTGTGGCAGTCTGTCATAATTAGACATCTTGTCTGTCCCAAGTGATGAAAGTTGGTTCGATCAGCTATAAATTCAAGTCCATTTAATTTTTGACAGAGACATGTAATAAGCTTCTGTGATGCCTTTTGAAGGGAAAAAGTAGTGTTAGAATGTATTTGTATGTCATCTTTGAGTGTATATAATAAAATTGTTGTGTTTGGTTTTTATTCAACAATTACTGTGTTTATATACGTGTTTTTTTAATAAATTTTCAATTCTCACATTGCAGAGTTAATGTATTTTTTAATAATAAATCATATAAGCAGCACCCACTATTTTTTGCGAGTTGTATAATTTTTACAAAAAAAAGTGGTTTTTTTCAAAGAAATAAGTTTAGTTAAGATTCCATCTCATCAAAGTTTTATGCGTCATTTCACAAAGTGCTAATTGTAAAAACTATTATCATCAATAAATTATGTAGTTGGAATTTGAAACATCAAATTGATACTTAACTTCATAGAGTTTTATATAACGTTTCAAAAAGATGCCACATTTCCATTACGGTTTTACTTTCACTACGTGCGAAAAACTTCAGTCGTAATGACACCGACTTGCAGAACGTTGTTATATTTATGAAAAATTATTTAAATCCATGCTGAAAAATTATAACTAGCACTAATGTCCAACTTCATACGTCAATAGTGAGATAAACCACTTGACTAAAGTAAACCTGAACGAGGTAAAGTAAACCTGAACCTAAAGTGAACCTTGCTTCCTTCTAATTTTAGGCTAATATCTACATCACTATCTCTTTTTTGGAGATTTTCCTCTTGGCTACAGTTGGTTGCAATTATGAGCGTCACAACCGGGGGGTCTGAAATATCCGGACCTGTATAAATAATAATATATGTTTCTTACATAAAAAATTTACAATATAAAAATATTTTTAATATAAAAATATTTATTACGTAAGTAAAGTAAAAATATTTATAAAAAGAAAATACATTCCGAGGAAGAAAAAAAAAACGAATTGCCTTTAAAAATGACAAAATAAGCGTTTACAAAAAATATATATCTATATACATAATTGTTACTGCCACTTTAAAATTTCTCTCAAATGAACATTAAACGAAATCAGATTCATCAAAATATAAGGGGCAACCGCAATGTGAAAAAAATAATTTAGTCCGGAAAGCAGACGGGAGTTTGGACCTCTTAATATTAATTTTATTTTTTGAGTATTTTACCATATCTTGAAGTCAATCAAAAATTCTGTACTTACAATTATCAAGTTCCTTTATGCAAAGAAAAGTCCACATACAAAATAATTTTTAATAATTATTTGTTGCATTTTATTATTTTATTTGATGACAATCGAAAATTTTTGAAATGTACGATCTACATTTTTTTTTTTTTACCCAATCTTAAGTAATTATGAAATACAAAATTTTAAGAAATCGGTCGAATAGTTTACAAAAATTACAATTTTAAACATCAGACAAATTTTTTCTCAAAAATACAACACACTGGTCTACACATAAGGCGGTTTGCCTTCTTTAAATATACAGGAGGAGGACTATTTAAGGGATCATTTCTTCTCCTTTTTTTTCTTTGAGTGTCAGATATAGTTTGTAGCATCTTTCAAGAGCATAGCTTGAGTATTATATATGACTAAATGTCAGACTTCATTTACTTTTATATTTAGTTTGGAACTGTTTCATCCAGATGTAAAAGTAATATTTCATAATTTTGAAAATATGTTTCAAAAGTAATAAATACGGAACAAGATATATCAAAATGTTTGAAAAAAAAAGTAATTAAGAAAAAGCCAAACAGAAAAGCGGGTTGTTATTGGCTGCTGGATTGGCTAATAACGAGCCAATACTGCTGAGAACCGGCTCAAATTTTTTTACGAAAGTTCAATGTTTTTCAATTAATATAAAAAAAAAAAAAAACTCGAAGAGAATTCTCTTTCACAATCTAGGAAACTAAAAGGAGAAAAAAAAACTCCTGAAACATTCTATATATTATGTTAATAAAATTTATTGTTTTTTAAGGAAGAAGCATCAATAAATTTTATCCTGGGATTCATAAAATCTGTATTCCAGCCTTGTATCTCTACATGCGGGATACTACTTGAAAGAACTAATAGTCAATTTTATAGTCTCCCTCTTTAAAAGTGTCTTTAAATATGAAAACAACATACACTATTGCTTATATTTTTGGTCCGAGAGATAACTTAACGAAAAAAGGTGATTATTTAAATAATTTTCGCATATTTCGTGCATCCACATATTGCTTTTGATCTCACCACAGTGCATTGAGGATAAAAACAGTTTTGTAACAGAAAAAGTTTTGAAAACATTAGTAGGGATGGGCAAATTATTAATGGTAGAAAACAAACTACTATTTATTTATATAAAAACTCGTTCCTCACACCTGCTTTTTTAAAACGGATTCAGTAAAATTTAATCTGGTTTTAAATGTTGCACGGAATTGGAGTGACAATTTTTTATTTTATTTAAGTAGTATTAATTCCTTGCTATTGTACTTGATATGGCATTTATTAAAGTAACTTCAATTTTTTTTGTGTTTTAACTCTCAATAACAAAAGTGGGCATTTTGTGACCCCTAATGTAAACACCTTTTTAAGTTCGTTTTTGACAAAGATTTTTGAAATATATCAAAGGCAGTGATGACGGTACACCATCACACCTGTACAAACAAAATAAAAAAATTAAGTAACTGATATTTTATGACACTGCATTCCGGGATAGTAAAATATGAAGATGTTAATGAATTATAAACCGAAAAAAAATGTTCATTCAAGTTTAATCATCCTCACCTACTACCAAGAGTTGTTTCTAAACATCGGTATTATAAGGTCACCCTTTTTTTTTTCAGTACAATTTTTTTTAAATATTTTTTATGTGGCAAAGTAACTTTCCCGCTTTAACTAATGTTTTTGTGTTTTTCCACTTATTTGCAAATTAAACTAATCTTAAAATAAAGAGCTTGGTTAATCATCAATGACTTTTATGTTTCATGAATTATTATAACCTGATAACTTTCATGAAATGACAAGTAAAAAATAAGTATTTCAAATATATGAGTGTGTTGTGGAAAAATAAAAATTGTTTGAATAAAAATCGTTCTATTCCTTTAATCAAAAAAAAAAAAAAAATGGAATGCAAAGAGAGTAAATGCTTTAAAAAAACATTTGAACAGAAATTCATTTATTGCTTTCGACCAAAATAAAATAGAGATTAAGAAAAAATCTCGAAAATGGTTAAGTGAGAAACATAATCTAAAAATCTTATTTAAATTAATAGAAATCCATTTTTTTTCAAAGAGTTATATTATATTCGTATTTATTTTGTTAAACTTATAATTTGTGTTCTGCCTCTTTCAAAAAGTAGCAAGATTTAAATATCTTTATCAGACAATATAACTTTCAGGTACACGTTCAAGCCTCGCATTCATACTTTTGAGTTGTTTGTTGTTAAACAGAAACAAAAGGTTGTCTGATTGCTCAAAAAAACAAAGTTTGCGTGACTTTTAATCTAGTTGTTTTACTAGATTAAAAGTCACGCATGTATAAATAATTTAAAAAAATTATTTTAACGATATTTGCAAATATAGTTTGAAATTTCAGTTTCACATTGTGATTTTGAATAACGCAAGCCATCTATTTTTAATTTATTTTTCCTAAAACTAATTTTCAAAAATAAGTTTGATATGCTTGTTAAAAATAAATTGACGTTTTCAACATACATATGAAACAAAAAGGTTAATTTTACTTTTTTTTAAGAAAGCTATTGCTTTTGTTATATTTTTTTTAAATGTTGTTAATAACTGCTGATAAAATACCATAGTACAGAGATGAATCCTCAATGGGGAAAAAATGAAATATTCGCGATATTTAAATTTTTTTCTTTAAGATATTTCAAGTAAATTTTCCATTTTTTTCTCTCATTCTGACTGAATTATTTTCTAATAATTCAGTCAGTAATTAAGATTTTCCAAACTTTGTGTTAAGTAGATATCTGTACCCATCAAATTTTTTCTGAACAAATGTTTTTAACCCTCAAAAATGTCGGTTAAAAATGTTCTTATTCCATTCCAATTCTTATTCCATTTGGAAATCACTTGTTTTAAAAACAACGAAGTTATAGGTGACCTTGGAACTTGAAATATGCATTACAAATACTCATAAATCCCTTTTCATTTTGTCTCAGAATATTTTTGAAAGAAAAAGATCTGTATTATTTAGAATCTACAAAAAATTCTATAAAAATATCTATAAAAATATATAAATATATATATACTTATAATTTTTCCACGCTTTGACCGCGTGAACATCTTCGTCGGTGATTGTCTTGTCTCGTCTCTGACAATCTTAAAATAAGTTAAAACAAGAAGGAAGTGTTTAAATTGTCTTTGACAATTTTAAAAAATGTTGCAATAAGTAGGAAATTTAATGACTATTAAAATTATTAATTAACAAAGGAAAGCAAACTAAATATTAACTTTCAAACGGAAATAAAAGCTAATCATTAAAGTAAGCTATGCAATAAATAGTTATAAAAACAAATTAACAAAGGATAACTAACAAAAAATAAGCTAACAATTAATAATAAGAAAAAACACTAGTTAACAAGAAATCACAAAAAAATAAAAATTAATGTAAAAAAACTAACAGTTAATAGCTATAGAAAACAAGCGAATAATTAATAACTAGCAAAAAAATAAATAACTGTTACTAACTATAAAAAATTAGACGAAAGAAGTAATTAATCCCTTAATAAACGTGCTTTTGTAGTACATATTATTTTATTTCACATTCAAAATTATTATCGTGAACTATTCAAATGAGTGTATTATAGGTAAGTAAACAACTTTTAATCTAATGTTTTCATTGTGTGCCGTCAAATTTCGAAATCGTTAAAAGTGTGCCACCAAAAAAATTGAGAATCACTGATCTGGCAAATGGATTGTCCGTCGCTAAGACCCAACTTCTAACTTAAGACTTTTCTTATAATAAAGTAAAATAACCGAATTATTTTAAAGCCCGATAGAAATAGAGCATTTATGCGTGTAGGTGTGTGTGCATATCTTTTTTATGCGTAGGTGCAGGTGAAATTGCGTAGGTTCCTGGACAAAGAAAATTGAAAAAATTTCCCAACATTGCTTAAACTGATTTGTGCACGTTTTTCCATTGAAATTTAATCTTCCTCCAAGCAAAAGATATGTATGTTATTTTCGAGATTAGAGGAAAAAGGGACCGTTCTATTGTTCTAATAATAAGTATTATCTGATTATACGAGATAAAATTGCTGTCTAATATAAATTAAAGTTACCGAGTTTTACATTTTTCCAATTTTAGTAGAAGTAGATTAAAATCTAAATTTTTTCTGCTATTGTTTCAATATGGACCAAAATTTCTTTTTTAAAAAAAAGCTAAATATGAATCAAAATTTCAACATAAACCAAAATTATGGAGAAAAAAAAATCCTAATCTATCCTTTTGTTTTTTCTATCTGTGTAATAGAAAAAAATATTGAATATCTTAACAGCAGAATTTAAAAAGCTTTAAAATCATATTTCACTTTATATTCCAATACATCTATGTTAATCTATGTAAGGAAAAAAAATGGTATTTGCTCTATCCATCTATTTCTGTTCTACACTTGCTAATTGACGATAAAACTTCATGATAATCTTTTCGCTAAACAATCATTTTTCGACACTGCATTTTATCAATTTAGTATCTAAAGTAAAATACCTATATAACCTAGACAAAGTTCATGATGTGATATAGTCATTTCTGGCTTCTGCACCAAAATCTATTAACGAAGTAATTTATGAAATTTTATTTATAAAAATATTTAATATTGATGAAAAAGAAATGTGAAATATCTTAAAAGCAAAACTATGAAAACTAAGCTGTATTTCATATTTTCCCTCTTATAGTCGTTTGTTTAAATTATTTTTAAAAAGTAAATACAAAACTCATTTTATTACAGTAAATATTTAGCAGTTTTTTCAACATGTTTCATATTACCTCAATTATTAAGAATAATCTTAACACAGGGTTATCCATAATAACCGCCTTAAACATATGTTTTTCAGGTAAGATTAGAAAAATAGAGAACTTAACCATACAATTAAACGAAACAAAATATTATTCGATTCATAATATCGAGACAATTGGCATGTCTAAACCCAGCAGAAGGAATAAATAAAAATAAGGGGCTAACGAAAATCTTAAATTGGAAGGAAACCAATAACATCAGCACCCCAACACTAAGATAAACGAAAGCAAAGACAACGAAGATATATCCATAGATTAAGATTTTTAAAAAAAGAGAGAAAGATGGTCAGTTTATATAAAATATAAACATTTTACCATAATGAACCATAAACCATTTTAACATAAACCAGTTTATCATAATTTATCGTAACAAACGGGAAATCCAAAGCAAAGAACAAAATGGTTTGGAACAGCAACGTTCAACAAACAACTCTGGTCTGTAGCACCATGAAAAATCCTTGTTAAAAGACAAAATACATTAAGGTCACAAATTGATATGTAAACAAAAGGGAAAAAACGTTATCAAAAATGTAGCAAACTGCTTCTGCTGAAGAGTGTGGGATATAAAAAATTAAAATTGTTATTTTGTCTCACTGGTGATTGTAAAGATTTCGATGTTTTTTTTTTTTATCCGTCTTTAAAATAAGTTTTTATATGTGAATATTTTTTACTTCACTTTTTATGAGGATTCTAAGAATATATATCGAAGGCGTGCGTTACGGAACACCTAGTATATCCACTTATATTCTCGCCGAAAAAAAATTTTTTAAAAACGATGAATTATCAATAACTTCTCAAATATTATATTTCCCACTTTTTACAGTTTTCTAGCAACGCAAAAGAGACAACATCCATCATTTAAAAAGTAAACACTTCTAGTATATGTTTTTAATAATTTTTCTCTGTTGCGAACAAACAGTACCAAAAATTGAAGGGAAAAAAAAGAAAGAAAAAAAAAACAAATGGCGAGAATATAATAATGATCTTTGACCAGCAATCGAAGCTATAAAAATGTTTTTTTTCCCTCCCTCATATCTTAACTAGTACTGTTAAAAGGGAAGTAACAGTGAACTATGACCAATATGAACGTTTTTCCAGATAAAGCTCCGCTTTATCTACTAATATTAATACTTCTTCACTTTACTATCTATTTTACTATCTAAGATCAAAAATTTAAGTTTTTGTTGGTTGTCAATAATAATTCTTAACTACTAGCATAACTAAGTCTAACTCAAGCTTTAAGCCTTTAGATAAAACACAATGTTTTCAATCTTATTTTATAAATGACTTAATTTAAATGGATAATTCTCTATTAAAGATTTTATTAGTATTTAACATTTTTAACAATATCTAAAAGCAATGATAAGTCGAAAAACAGTGGTTTCGATGGAAATTGAATCGTTGAATGCAGAAAAACCTTCAGCCCTGCTAGCTACTCTTGGAGAAATCTAAATTAAAAATATTTTTTCTTTTCCTTTCAGTGTTGTTCAATCAGAAAAACGTATGTTTATGGTCTAGTTGCAGTGATTCTATTAACTTAATTAAAAATATATGATACTGTTGCATTCATTGGCGTAGCATCGAGGGGCACGGGGGGTATGTGCCCACCACATGTATTGCCTAAATGCCAATTTTTCCGGTGTAGATAGCAAAATTTAAAAAAAAAAAAAATTTTAATAGCTGAGCAAAAATTAAGATTATTACATCCACTATCCTATGCAGAAAATCCTCAGCGGCCGTGTCATATGATTATGCAGCATGTAAAAGATCCCTGAAGTGCCTTATTGGCTCTTGGCATTTCCGGCAAAATTAAAATTCCTAGTGCACTTTAGTATCCAAATAGAGTCTCGGTGCTGCCTTCTAGTGTGGCAGAAACTAGACGTCCAAATTAACATGGCCAACCCTATCTCACCCATTGTGGTGGTCCTGAAAGAGTGGATACCACTTCTGGAGAACCGCACTAGGTCTGCTCATCGGGAAGACTGATTATGCAGCTCATTGGAAATAAACATCCACTATCCTATTTCTTTTTTTTTCAATTCGAATCTTCTACCGCCTATTATTATTAATTTGTTGTACTTTAGTTTATTTAAATGTGTTCTTCTAAGATAAAAAGTCCCCTTTAAAAAGAGGGAGAGAGATTTTAAATTATTGACCTAATATACATATATTATAATCGTCTGCTTCAAGATGTTATTTGGATATTTTTTTCCTCATGAGTGCTAGTAAGAGCAGCTGTTTAAAAAAACAGGTGAAGTGAATATCGGTCTATTTTTTTTTAAAAAAAAGGTAAAAAGGATCGTTGATTACTAATTAAAACTTCGGTAATGCACCCATTTTCTGGAATGTACTCGTCCATAAGTTTGGTCTTTCAAAACAAGATCGTTTGCTTCATTTGAAATTTGAATTTTAATACTCGTAAGAAAAAAAAAGTTCTTTTAATAAATTGCTGTTCTGAGTTAGCACCAATACATAACTCAGAAACTTTATTTCTGAGTATTATTTTTTGTATATATGAATTAACAATAAATGATACTGCTATAATGATACTCTATAAATGATACTCTATCTATTTTAACATTTACCTATACTTCGCCTTTTGTATACATAAATAACTAGAAGATTGGCTAACCTATTCTGGAATCAGTTAAGGAAGTTTCATGAATATATTTCGCTAACAAGAACAGCAGACAAATATTAAGCTTATTTTATTTGTAACGTTTTAAAACAAAGAAATAAAAAGTTCTGGAAAAAATATAAATATTCAAACGCAAAAATAAAAACATGGCTGTTTATGTCCTTGTTATTTCTGAACAGCGAAAAATAGCTGGAAGAGTGCTTCAGGACGGTGGGCAAAACCTTTATTATATTCAATTACTACAAATATTTTAGATTTTTTTTCAGCTTATAGGAGACATACTTCTAGAATTTATAAAAAAATTTTATTTAATATTGAAAAGAGTTTCTTAGAAAAAATCTAAGGCTGCTAAAATTACTACTATAATTTTAGAACTTTTTTAATATTAAATAAAAATATTGTATTTAATGTTAAAAAAGTTTTCAAAAAATATTTAAATCCAATAAAATTGCTCTAGTTTTTATTGAAAATAACCTTTTTTTCCAAATTTACGCTGCTTCTATCATTTTTTATTTTAATTTTCACTTTCTATAAAGATTTTTAAGACTAAAATCATATTTTCATGTTCACAAAAGTTTATAAGTCTTTTAAAAGATTTGCATGAAATCAAGTTACCAAATGTAATTTTTGGCTCATCACTCATGTAATTAAATATAGCGAGATATACTCATTACATCTAACGTAGTGCATTCGTATCATAAATTTCAGGTAGTTTTATAGAATGTGAATGCTTACGACATGTAAGAACTTTTGCGAAACGTGAAGTAAAAACAAAAACAGAACACCCTGAATAACTTTTGCTCAAATGGTCGGATTTTCACGTACTAGGACTAAATTTTAGTGGTTTGAATCCTTACCTTAAATTTGCAAATTAATAGGGCAGACTATAATCTAGGTTACGAAATCAGTCACAAGAACGTAATTTCCCCGAATGATTCACACTCTGATTACTGACCCTCAAAATATTATCGAAAAATATAGCCCCAATAGTAAGGTCAGTAGAACGGCCGAAAATTAAAACTTCTTAATGTTAATTTTAAATCTTGCTTATTTCGCCATTTGCCGCGAATTTTTTAAGTGATCGAAAACTTTTTTGCACGCAATTATAAAATTTGTTTATCCAAAGATAATCCCAAGTAAAGATAGTTTTTAATAAATATTTAGTGGAGTCGTGGTGGCTCAAGAGATAGATAGAGCGTCCGCCTTTCAATGAGATGAACTGGGTTCGAATTCCAGCAATGGCAGGTCAATACGAATCCCACCCCCAGGTTCGCACCGACCGCGGTGCTGACATGAATATCCTCACTTGTCAACGGATAATGGGTTAGAGTGCCCTTGCCGTCAGGGTAACAGTGGAAGGTTTCCGTGGTTTTCCTCTCCAAGTAACGCAAATGCGGACTAGTTCCATCAAAAAGTCATCCACGTAAGCAAATTTCTCCCAATACTTGATCCAGGAATTTCTTTGCTTTCTGGTTTGGATTCAAAATTTCAAGGTTACGGAGTTTGAACATTAGTAGTCGTAAACCCAAAAATTGGATCGGCTGTTCAACGAGGACTAAAAAATAATATGAATATTCAGTATATTTTTAATACTTTATTTTAAACGAGGTCAAAAAAAAACTCTGAATAGTAAAATCGATAAATTTTTACATTATTTCAAAGTACGACATTTTAAATGATGAAATACAAGATTTGAATAAAATTGACCGGATAGGTTCTTTACTCAATTTTAAATATTTAAAATTTGATTTCTCAAGCACTATTTGAGTCCTAATAAAGGAAAATCCGATCATTAAAATAAAAAGTTATCCAGAAAATTTCGATTTTTTTTTTCTTGCTGCACGTTTACCTAAGAAGAAACACTACTGAGAATTGTTACATATGCGAGAAAACTTTCAAATATGGTCCAATAATTTCCTATGGAAACAGAAATATGTAACTGTTTTGAGAAACTGAATGGTTTAAAACTTTACCACTAGTATGAAAGGAAAACCAGTCTGAAATGATTTCACTGTCAGAAATTGTATACACTCAAAGAGAATGATTAATCTACTGAAATCATTTACTCGTAAAAGCATTGTCAACATGAGTAAGAAATTCCAGAAGGTGAATAAGAAAGCATCATCTTAATCTTGGCGACATTTGCTTGCTAAACTTTATTTGTGAACTCTTGAATTTTTAACCAACGAAGTAAGAGTGCAAGGTCATAATATTTTAGTGCTCTCATACTTACTAACCGAACACTGAAGACTTAGAGTAAAAATATCTACACTACACGAAAGTTGGATGAAATAAAATACATTGCTTTTTATCTAATTAAAAAATTTTAATTATTCATTTCTATTATAAAAAAAAACCTAAAATATTTCATCTAATTTGAACAGATAAAATGCTTTTTTTATTTTGGTTCAACAAAAATTCAAATCATTGGGTTTTACGGGTTTTCGAAAGCTTTTAGGTACTTCGGAAATTATATGTAAAAAATTTAACACAGCTAATTTATTACAATTATCATAAATGTTAAAATTTAAAATTATTTCAATAACAATATTAATAATCGCATGTCATTCATTTATGAGTTGCGAGAATAATAGCAATGAAATAATCATATAAATACTGAACTAGTCTTGATTCAAAACTCTACAAAACTATGTATTAAATACAAAATATTAATGATGATAATATTACAAATTTATTTTAACATAAACAATAGTATTAATTTTTACTATTTTTTTTTTGGTGAAGGGATTTTTTATTATGTAGAAAGTTGTTTAAAGGAAATAGTACAACAATTAAACGCAGGACATAAAATTTTTTTTTTAGTAAAGTACATTGGAAATTCTTTTATTTAAAATATTTTGGCTGTTGCTATTCATATTATAATTAAAGTTTAATCTGCAATTTTAAAAAAAATATCAACAAATGAATAATTTGCGGTTATGTTTTTTTTTTTTTTTTTTTTTTTTTTTTTCGTGTTGACAACCCTTTATTTTTACTCGAAACTCTTCCTATAAGTTTGCTACAGAGTGTTTCAATTAGGTAATATTTGTTGCACCTGAATATCGAGTTTCGTTTCATAGATATTGAAAAAAATTTCATAAACAATGATAATTCTGATTCATTATCAATTTGAGCCATGTGATTGGGGAAATTATAAAGAAAACGCCTATTTGCATCACTAATGTGAAAGTCAGGCATTTGTTTTTAGAAAACTATTTATATTGTTATCCTATCGCATTCATTATTAGTCTCCTCCTGATAAATCATTCCATTCAAGTGCGAAAAATCATTGATCGGCAGATAACGATATACTTAAAACCGAATACTTTCAGCAAATAATCCTTTTCATTTGTTTTCTTACGAGTTTACACATCTTTCACAGTTTTTGTGAAGATTTTCATTTACAAAGATGAATATAACCGCACTTTTTCACGAACTTGGTATTATCCTAGGCCTTATCCATGGAGATGGTAAATACCGGTTTATGAATTTTTTGGTTATATTATTATATAATAATAATATTAATACGTAATAATAATATTAATATCCAAATAATATAATAATTAAAAATTATTTATAGTAATAAATTAATAATATAATAATAATGTTAATATATACTAATAACATCAATATATAATAATAATATTAATATCCGAATAATATAATAATTAAAAATTATTTATAGTAATAAATTAATAATGTAATAATGATGCTAATATATAATAGTGATATCAATATATAATAATAATATTAATATCCGAATAATATATAACAAAGAATGATTTATAATAATAAAATGATAATGTTAATATATAATAATACTAATATCAGAATAATATAATAATAAGAAATTTTTTATAATAATAAATTAATGAAATAATGTTAATATCCGAATACTAACAGTGAATTAGTTTGGTAAGTGTAATCAAAGGGAGGATACGAGGTTATACTCCCCCCATGCAATTTAAGAATCTCTAAAATTTCTTCTCTTTCGAATCGTTTTTGTTGTTCATACATGTAATCATACAGGTTTGCATATTTAATAAGACAGTTGAAATATCTACATTTTCCGTGATAAAGGAATAATAAAATTATCTCCTTCGTTTGAATTTTATTTCAGAGGAGGAAAAAATTTAAAAATTCCGATCTCAGCTAGTGCGAATTAGAAAATATGTACAATTTATTATTTATGTTTACAATATTTTCTCTTGACGCAAAACATTTATTACGTCGAAATGTCGACAAATATTTTGCATGTCTGCAGTCTTTTTAGTTGACCAACCATTTTACAAAATGGCAGTCTAAGTTAAATATTGCATTTTTTTAAGAATTAATGTCATACATTTAAAAAAAGTTACCTGCGTGATTGCAGTAATTGAAGAGAACTATCAGTAATATGAGCTGTTGGTGAAATAGTCTTGTATTTATGTGCCCGAATACACAAGTAATATCGGCTAAACAAACAACAAAAAATTACTTGCTACGCCATTGTCGCGTATAGTTCTTTTGATTTTGTCGTGTAACACGCTATTCTGGGACATTTTTATAATAAAGATTTTTAAAAAAATGGTGATTTAGCATAAATTTGTCTTCTTACTGGGCTTTGTAACTTTGGATTACCTGGTCATCGTAGTTAGTTATGCATAATCACGATCTAGCCGAAAAATTAAATAATGATATTCTTAAAAATAAATTCCTTCTATAAAAGCAGTTTCCCCTTCTTATATGAGTTCTACTTCGTTTGCACTTTTTGCAGATTATTTACTTATAATTGTGAATATACTCGCGAATAAAAGAATAAAATTTTTTGAAGATAACTCTTTCATAAAACGGTTTCTTTAACGGCTTCTTAAAATCAGAAGATAACAGTTGCTTTGTTTTACTTAATTTATAAATTCTTTTCAGATATATTTCTGACAACATTTCTTGCTCCTATCCCATTTTTCAAGTATAATTCAGTTCCATTCTTTAGGATCTATTCTGTTTTATTCTTTAAGTTTTTCAGTTTTGCTTCTTCAGAAATTCTTTTCAGTTGAATTTCTGAAAAGCTTACCTTCATTTTACGATTTAGTTGGGTTTTTTTCCGGGAAATATAGTTTAATGCAAAACTTTAATTTATAAAAATGGATTTTATGGAACTTTTGCACAAACTCGGCATTCTCATAGGATTGAATGGTAAATATTATTGTTCAATGATTTCTTGCTTATTATCTTTTATTCAATCGGTGTTTTAATTACAAATATATTGTATACAAAAAAAAAACACTATTTAACTACACTTCAAAGTAGATTTTCTGTAAATTGTTTCTGAGAAAATTTTTACTTATATGTTGGGTTTTATGTTCTAAAACTCTAACAAAGACGGTCTTTATTAATTTCATGTACCATATACCTGGTAAGTCTAATCCAGAAAAAATAATTGAAGTTCTTAAAATTTTATCTGCTATCGAACACTTGATACGTTATGTACATTATTTACAGGATTAACATTAGTGGATTTTTTTCTGCGTAAAATTTTAATACGAAGCACACATGATTAGCCTAGTGACAATTTGGTTCTAAAGATTGATGAGATTCAGCTGATACTTTTATACCAGCGTTCTACGCACTCCACCCCTAAAGAGCTCCCCAACCCCTAAGGCAGCGATTCCCAATCTTTTTAGTCGTGTTGAACATCAATTTCTTAAAAAGAGTTTGAGGCTCACTAACTACTTACTATACAAGTAAAAAGTATAGTGACAAATAGACAACTATTATATACATAAAATGCCGATATTTTAACGTGTGCGTAATCACCACTTAACATTACTTTCCAAGAAATGACATATGTAGAAGGATCATAAATCATAGAAATACATGTGTAAAAGAGCAAAATTCCTTGTAGCATTAACGTAAATTTGCACGCATTTTGTTGTATACAATATACCATTCTCGAAAAGTCATTGATGTACTACTTTTTTTAATAAATGATTCCTTTCTGGAAAAATTCAACCAATCCAGAAAAGTTACCCCACTAGTGGAGTAAAACTAAATACATATGTTGATTCAATTGGAAATTTAGAAATACTAGAATGTTAAAGAAAAAAACCCCCAGTATTTCTATTTTATATGACAATTTAAGAGATTTAGTCTTGTAATTTACTTGTGATGTAATCATAGGCGTACTCATGGAGGAAAGCGGAAAGAGAAAGACAATTGTCCCTGAGCCTTAGATAGCTGAGGACACAAACAAAATTCTTTGCCAAAAATTATAGCGTTTATCAATATTTTTTCAAAAGAAAATGGCACAGAATTTCTTTACATTAATATAAAGACTACAATTTCGTATAAATGGATTCTACGAAATATGAAAATACGGTTTTTTGTGCTTTGAGAATGGAAGGCGAAATAAATATTGTCCTGGTCCCGTAAAACCCTTACTCAGTCTTGGATATATAATTATCTTCTTCCTTCGTAGCATTACAGCTTTCATGGGCCCAACATAGGCACACATGAAGGAGAGGAGCTTTCTAACAAATTTCAATTTTGATTAAAAACTTATGTTAAATTCATAGTCCATTTCAACTCGTCAAATTTCAACTCTGTACTTGCATTTCTGTGGTCTGTAGGGCAGCGTAAGCAGCATTTTTTACTCAAAGTTAAACAGATAATAATTCTCGAACTAGTTATGGAATATTAATTTTATTTTAAATAGAATTTTATTAATTAGTTAGAATTAAACAGAAATTAATTAGAATTAAATAGAATTTTATTCTGCCGTATTTTCTGCAAATTTTCTATACACTATTGCAATTTTAAATTTCAAATTCTTGACCATAGATGACGCCACTGCAAAACAAGGGCAATCGCACCTTTTGCCATCATGGCTTACAACAACAACTATAAGTTTTATGCTGCAAAATAAAATAAAATACTAAGTTGAACACCCAAAACAGCAGTGTTTATGATTTTTTAATGTAAATAGATTCAAAGTATAATAAAATAGAGTAAATTGAAAAAATTTTACTTGTCTACGTTCGTTAATACATTTATTTCGTCTTAGAAGTATTTACAGATTTATTTATACTTTGATCTTCTGTGAATAAACTTCAAAAGAAAAATATTTGTTTCTAAAGAAAAATATTTATATCTCAAGTTTTACTTTTCGTACCCATCAAAAGTTAATTTTTGGGTTTGTTACTTTTATAATTTTTTAAAATAAAAATTTAAAAAAAATTAAAATTAAAACCTTTTTTAAGGTAAATTTTTGTACAATGTGTCTCAAAGCACCAGAACAAAAAACCAGAGGAAGTGTAAAGGCAGATCAGACGGAATCATTTTGATGTGCCAAACGTAAACCTAGGAAGCTGATTAAGGGGTGTTTTAAACTAAGTATAAGAAGGGGGAAGGAAAGATCCCTGGGGTGCTTCAGGGTCATTTGATCCATTGCTTACTTTAAAAAAAAAAAGACTTATCTCCTAATACAGATACTTAAAAACTTGTGCTAGACATCTTTTGTCATAAAGCAACTTTAAAATAAAATTTAAAATATTATTCAAATATAAATTATTCAAAAATATTGCTTTACCACATTAAAAATTTGCAACAATTTCTTTGTTATTTCTACGCGATAAAAAATTGTTAAAACTTGTTGATTTCCAGTGTAGTACAACAAAGTGTTTTCATTGGAAACACCTGAAAAATTCCACATTAATGTTCTTTTAACATTTTCTTGAAAACATGTTTCCAAATTGTACTACGCATATTAACTCCTACTGTAAATTGTTTTTGCTCTTAGAATTAACTACAATAATTAAAAAATTGAGACTTCTTTTGTGCTTTATAAAATGCAATTAGTTTATTTAATGCATAGGTAGGTTAAAATTAGCGTGATATAAATAAGTTGATAAATTCTATTAACGAAAACGATTAAAACTAACTAAAGGTGAACATTTTTTGTGATTAGGCAAAAAAGATAACATCGCTTCTATTGTTAAAATTAAAACTAATCATTTTTTCTTTATTTCAAAGAAATTCTTATCTCAAAAATATCATTGCACTGTGTTATCTTTTAACCAAGATCTACTTATTTAAAACAATAGGGGGAGGTTTGTTTTTTAACAATTATGTCATTTCTAAGACAAAAGAGATCGATTAAAAAAAAAAACGTAAACAAGAAGAACATTGTAGCTAAATTCTTTATTTTGTTCTGTATTTTGCTTCATAATATTTCAATATTTATTTATCTTTCTTAAGTTCAAAAAGTTTAGTAAAAATTAGACGTAGAATCTTAGTTAGAGCATTTTCAATTAAACAGATAGAATAATAAATAATTAAAAATAAATAAAATAATTCAAGTATAAATACTACCAATATATATAAGAGAATTAACCTATTACCATTTCGCCATAATGTATATTTTCGTATTTTACTTTATTTACACAACAATAAATTAATATCCAAATTAAAAACTAATGTGTCTGAAAGGAGACCAACTGAAATATATGAGATTCCCCACTTTATAAAAGAAATTTCACGAAAACAGTTTTTTTACTTAGCACCTAAATTATATAATAAATTACCATTCCAGTTGCAAAACATCCAAATATATCCTTCTTTTAGCGTGCTTTATTTCAATTTATGATGAACATTGACGATTCAGATCTCTATTTTTCACTTTAAAGGAAGCATTTGAATTTTTATACCAGTCTTGTGCCAATCCAAATGAATTTCTTATGTTACCTTTGTTATTTTTTAATATAGTTTCATGTATTTTTTTTTCTATTATTACAATGCTCAACAATATATGATGTTTTATGAAGAGCAAAATAATTTGTGATTGTAATACCCCCCCCCCTTTTTTTTTTAAATTTCTATTTTAAATTTATTGTATTACTTTTCTTTGTCGCCTGGACAGGATTTTCCTCTTGACGACGAATATATATTCTTTGTATTTATGTGTTTGTTTTTGTTCCCAATAAAGTTATATTAGTTTGTTAAAAAAAAAGTGTTCAAAATTATTTGTAATAAGGAAATACCCGAGCTCTTCCAATTATTTAAATCCGTTTGTCAATCGCGCGTTCATAAACCTAACTAATTATACGCAACTGAATAAACGTGTAGTTTTTGTCACCAATCATGCTTCCCAGTCACCCTTCACATCACCTTTTGATTGAGCATACCGTATCATCAGTTCTTATAATTATTATCCAATTATTAAGCGAATTTCTTTTATTGAAAAAACAGTCATGCCATGGCATGGGGCCCGGGGGGGGGGAGCACTTGTTTACATGGACCTTATAGTGAGATGACTTCTTGAAACAGCAAGGTGCTTTCAATTGTCTTTTTTCTATCTCATTCTTTACAGTCTTGTAAAAAATGAAAACTATTTAAAAGTATAATATTTTAGATGTATAAATATTAGTGGTACATATTTTGTATTAGAACTTAATAGCAACAGTTTAACCATATTGCTCTTTCTCTTTTTAAGAATATTTTAATTACCAATTTAAGTTTCATTTTAGTGTGAGGAATTCTATTTTTCTATTGTACTTTCTACTGCAGTTTCTATTTTTTTCCTTCTTCATATTAATTGATCTAGTGATATTTAGAGGAAGCGGTTATGGGGTTTTCAGCAAAAACACTCTCTTTTATTTTCTAGTTCTGTTTTAAAAAAATTAAAATCATTGCGGGAAAAATCTAAACAATTTCAAAAACTGTTTTTTCGCAAAATTTATTTTTCCCTATATAATATTCTTGCTGCTCTAAATCTTCATACATTCTGGCATCCCTGACTAAAACTTGATCGCCATGTAATTGTACGCTCATCCTTTAAAATCTAACACCACTGTTATAAATAAATTTATTTCAGCTTTGTTAAGGTAAATATTTTTACAAGATTAAGACCAATACATTATCTAAGCTATTAATACATTACTTAAATTCACGGCTAAAGTTGTTGTTCGTATTGTGTTTGTTTCTAAAATTTTCTTTTCGAAAATGATTCTATGCGCCCTCTTGAACGACCTGAGAAGGAACAGCATTTAATTATAATCAATGTGCACATATTTTTTTTCTCGGCTTATCAAAGTTGGTTATTTCTGGTTTGGTGTTGCGTTTTTTCCACATTCTCTACGTTTTGTCGAAATTTTAACTATATTTGGCTGCTCATTTATGCTAGCACTTAATTTTGTCACAAATACTTCGTGAATCTAACTCTAGTTAGAAAGGAGAAATTATTGCACGAAAAAATTAAAACAAATGCTTGCATTCACAAGATAGATGTGTATTGTGACTTTAGTGACAATAAAATTTTTTTTCTTAATTTCAAATAATTCAAATCTGACACGAAATAAAATAATTTGTATGTTTCAAAAGAGAAAGGTTTTTTTTTTAATTTTATTTATTATTTTTTTTTACTTACGTGCTTCTTGCTTTGCTCATCAAACTTTGAAGTTGCTTCTCATCAATCATTGGCTGTTTTTTTCTTTTTCTTTTTTTTTTTAAACGAAATTTTTTTCTTTTTACAAAACAACGAAGACAATTTTTTCAATAACATGTATAGTTTTATGTAAGCACATTTTGTTAATATATTGATAATCGTAACGAAATGAAATTAAAAATTATGTAGGCTGTTCTTGAAAAAATTAAACTTAGGAATACTGAATGTGACACAATAAGAAGAAATAAAAGCGAAGTAATTTTACTCGTTAACGATAGGTTTTCATTATATCAATTAAGAGGAATATTTCACTTGAACTCTTGAATTAAGTTTGTTATATTTTCGAATGCTTCAATATAAGATGTAAAATACGGCAATATGGTAATCAAATCTCTCTCTCCCTCTGTTTTGTTTCTTTGTTTCTTTCAGCATTAACTCAACCACGAGCATATATAAAATAAAGATCTCCAAGAGATAAATAAAATTTTCCACAATAATGCATAAATAGTTATTATTTAAAAGAAAAAAGTAGAAAAAAATTACGAAAAAAGCATTTAAAACTGCAATGACAATGTTTAGTAGCAGCCGCAGGGTATTTTTTATTACAAGTTTAAACTGTTCTTATTTCCTGGTACTTCCTGTACATTTTCCCCCACACCTACGTAATTTGAAATTACTAATTTGTAACCGTAAAATTAAACACCCAAAACTGCGTCGGCGGCAGCGCAGCGTACGATTTTTTTGATTTAGTGAGATACAATGTTTTTTCTGCGTATCTTATTAAAATTAGCGTAATAATTACAGCACATTTTAATTTAAAACTTTTACCTTGATTAGTTTTAAGAAATAAAAAAGGCTTAGTAATTAAGAGTTGATAAATCTAAATATCAAGAAGTGAGGGTCATGTTGCAGTAATATTCCCGACATATTTAGCTTTATTTCAGTTTCACTTTGTCTCTGTTCTTAAAACAAGTTCAATTTTTAATCTACCGTTGTAATTAAAGTTTTCCATTTTAAGGTAAAAATTTTATTACAAATTTAAAAATATCATAGTCACTGAAGTCAACATCATGAATCGCAGATGAGAAAAGATGCCTTCATTTGGAATAGTTTTATTTAATCAATTTTTAAGAAGAAAGGCTCTTCTTTTTATTAGTACTACTATCTTACTATTTATCTTATTATTATTAGTTCTTAAAATTATATGGTGAAAGCATGTAATTTTTAGTTATGTAATTTATAATATTCGAAAAACGATAGGATTTTCTCTTTTTATTTAAATGCCTAAAAAGTATACAAAACGTATAAAGGCTATATTTCTGTTCTACACATTGAATGAAAGTACCTTTAAGTATATGTGTGATTTCTTCCATACATTTTCGACTATATGAAGAAAAAAGGAGATGATAATAAACAATAGGCGACTACATTACGTTAGTTCTCACGTTTTAAGTACTTTACGTGTATATAATTTCTTAAGTTTTTTTTCACTCTTTATAGAAATGATAATAATAATAATTATTTTTTTTAATAGATACAACCACTACAGCTTTGACAACATCTGGAAACTTCAAAGTTTCCACAACTCCCATGATTCTTGATATATCATCATTAGGACCCATTTCCACATCAGACGACTTTCTAGTTTCCAAAAAGTTTTTATCTTCGATATCAACAGATTCAGGTCATGAAACAACGAAAAATCTCAAGATATTTTCCGACGTTGATGAATCTACGTATCCTCCAACCAAGACTCCTCATTCAACTACTAAACAAGAGCCTAATGGTAAAATCTTAAATTTTCAATATGTTAAACAAACATGTTACACACAATTGCTTGAATTTTGCCTTGGACAATGTTTCAATAGCTTCCAGTTGTGACCTGTCTGAACCTCACTTCTTCATTCAAGTTTGAGCCCTTTGGCAACAAGATTTGGGGGCGAATGATTGAGATTTCATTGCAACCAATTCAAGGGAGACATGAAATTTGCGCATGCCATAAACATAATTTTAAGATACATAAAACATAATTTTAAAATTATTAACTATAATTTAATAATTGTAAGGCTAACATATATATATATATATATATATATATATATATATATATATATATATATATATATATATATATATATATATATATATATATATATATATATATATATATATATATATATATATATATATATATATATATATATATATATATACATATATATATATATATATATATATATTATATATATATATATATATATATATATATATATATATATATATACATATACATATATATATACATATATATATATATATATATATATATATATATATATATATATATATATATATATATATATATATATATATATATATATATATATATATATATATATATATATATATATATATATATATATATATATATATATAAATATGGAGTATCTGCGCAACTAGAAAGTCATGGATTTAGGTTGCCGCAAAATCAAATTTTTAATATGGAATTTACCCCTTCCAATTTCACAGAGTTCTGAATGTCTGAATTTGTAACAAAATTCCCACTCATAGTCACATTTTATTAAAATATAAAATGTTTTTATCCTGTTCTTTAAAAATTATGGTGTTCATTCAAAAAATGAAAGAAAGAACACCATTTCTAGAGCGAATTATCTTTTAAACTTCCTTGATTTCAGAATTTTTTTATCTATTTATTTTTTATTTTATTTTATCAATTTAAAGTACTAGTTTAGGCTTTTTATATTACACTTACTTTTAAGAAGAAATAAAACAGGTTTAAATAACTACATATATCTGACTGTATTAAGTTAGTGGTTTTTTGTATATTTTTTTTAGCTATTTTATTGCAAACAAAACAATAAAAAACATGAGCATTCGCAGTTACTTCAAATTTTATGTACGGGGGAGTAAAGATTCAAACTTAAATTTACAAAACATCGCTATTTATTTAAGCTCGTTTCGGTAACAAAACATTTCACGGACATTTTTTGCAAAAAAAAAGCTTTCAGCCCCTTATTTTGCAATCACATGCTTTTTCCGAAAAATGCATGTTTACATTGAGAAAAGAAATTATCTGAATCTAACACGTAAATTTAAAGAATGGTTAAGAACATTGTAATTATTATTATTGTTGTTGTTGTTACTTGTAAAGACTTTGACAATAACAACCCTAGAGTTTTAATAAATTTATTTTACAACATCTACAAGTGCAGTACTCCCAATCGAAGGTATTTTGAGCACTTAACACTGCATTAATATATATAATCGTCCAAACCACCAAAAAAAAAAAAATTAGGTTATTCTTTTATTGCACGTTGCATCTTCAACTACACTTTATTATTAATTATTATAAATCTGATCTTTCAAATAGTTAAAATAATATCACCATATGTAATTACAATATCTTCCATTGTTTTTACAGTGACTAGCCACGCCCCTCCTACCCATGATTCCAGCTCAGTATCTTCAGTAGTTACTTCTGAAGTCACTTCACACAATTCAACTTCAGAAAGCACAGACGAGGGAACTGATCCTACTCGTAATAGTAGCTCCACTGGATCTGAAGTTACAGACCACAGTACCATCACCGATTCTGTGCACACAGATAACAGCTCCATCACCGATTCTGTAAGCACAGATAATATTACCGTCACTGATTCGGAAAGCACAGAGAACATTACCATCACCGAATCTGTAGGCACAGATAACAATACCGTCACCGAATCTGGAAGCACAGAGAACATTACCATCACCGAATCTTTAAGCACAGATAACATTACCGTCACTGATTCTGTTAGCACAGATAACAACACAGTCACCGGCACAGAAACCACAGATAACATCACAGTCACCGGCACAGAAACCACAGATAACATCACAGTCACTGGAACTGAGCTCACTAAAGAAACTGGAGGCACTGAAGTAACCCCAACTGGTTCTCCCAAACCTACTGAAAAACCTGGTTTGTCAAAAGGAGCCGTTGCTGGAATAGTTGTAGGATCTCTACTGGCAGTTGCTATCGTTGCTGCTGCAATCGTATTTGTATATAAGCAGCGAAACAGTTCACCTGAAACTAGAAGACTCAATGTTTAAAACATCGGATAAAATGATTTAGAATGATTAGAAAAAAAAAGATTAAGATCTGTAAAATTATTTTTTGAGCAAATGCCACTTTGTTATAGAAGAAAAGCTTATTGCTAAAGAACTGTTGTATAAAAAGAATGTTTTATTGTTTATTAAAGAACTATTTTATTGTTTCTTCATCTTCATATTTACTTTTTTTTTGCAGATTATCCAACCGATAGTATAAGGGTCTCTAACGTTCTGAACATAAAATTCGATTATTATTAATTTAATATATTTATAATTCAAATATTGCATAAGCATCCAAGAGGGGGGAACGATTTGAGATTTAAATATTCTTGCTTTTATGACAGAGGATGATTTAAACAATGTTTGCATAAGACATTAAATTATATTTATCAGAAAAAAATAAAATTCCAAAGAAAAAATTATGTAAGCGACTGGCTTGTTTCTTACTGATAATAAAGGGGATGCGAGAATACCCCTACCCGTCGTATAACAGAAATGTTTTAATGAGGATAAAAGAACATTTATTTATAGAATACATAGCTCATTTATAGAATAAATAGTTAGTAATAAATATTTATCGAATGATCCAAAATATGCATATTTTATATGTGCCAAAAATATGCATATTTTTAGACAAAAAATTGAACGATTTATGAAAGATTTTGCTAAAAAAAAATTTATAAAAATTCTTTTATTCTAAAATTACTTCGTTTTTACCTTCGTAATTGACTAAAAACTAACAAATAATGCATTTTATAACAGTTTATCCGACCAGCTGATCCTAAAAATTATCTTTTCCTCTTCAATATTTAAAAATAATTTAAAATATACTAAAGAATTATACTAAATACTAAAGAAAATATATTAAAGAATTATATTAAAGAAAAACGAAGGAGACGGAAATGTTTTTAAAACCAGGCTTAAAAGCAAAGTGAAAATTGACGATTAATGGTTGTTCGACATATTTCGGTGATAAATTTTTTTATACTTTTGAATCCGTTAGTGTAAGCGAAAATAAATTATTTGAAATGCTTAATGATAGAATTAAAAATATATATTTTTTCTTTTTCCAAATTTTCGCAGAGTCAGCATGACTTCTTGTAGTTTATTTTAATAAAGCGGTTTATCTTCTTTTGATGATGATACAAGATAAAGCTCCTGCTTTATCAAATATGTAACAGCATCAAGTTTTTAAACGAAATTAAATTAAGCAGTAACTAAAAAAAAGATGGAGTACCTGGCCAATGAGGCCACCTCTGTACATTATGAAATATTTATTGAATCAAGACCTGTGAGATTAAAATTAGTTGGTTAGTTAATTTAGGAGTTAGTAGTTTATTAAAAAAAAAAGAAGAAGAAGGAAAGGACAACACAAAACAAGTAACAAATAAAACATAAAAATTAGGTAATTAGTACGTCAGAGACGTCACTTTTTTTTAAAAGTTAATTAATTAATAAAAAGGTTAGTAAGTTATAAAATTGGGACAAGATGAAATCACGCTGTTGATCAGCTAGGGGGTGGGGCAAGCAGGTGGAAAAAGTAATGAAAGTAAGCATTAGATTGAGCAGGTGCCAGACCGGGGGACAAAAGAAAATTGTGCTTAATTATGCTTGACGCAAAAATAAAAGAATAAAAACTAGATCAGAAGAAAAAAAAAGATCACCAATAGATATCTACTCTAACAAAAAAAGTAATTCAACTTAACATAAAAAAATAATTCAACTTTGTGCCTGGACTCATATTGTGCAAAATTGCTGCAGTCTTACTTTATTAAGCTTTCAGGGACTTCACGATATTATTGATTAACACTGTTCAAAATTTCTAAAGGCGTGGGTTCATAAGACCAGCAATTATCTAAAGAAGATAAAACCCCTCAAAGGTTGATGATTTTACAATGTTAATACCTAATAATGGCCTCTGAGGTTTGAAGAGTAATTTTCTATTAGTAATTGAAGAAAAAGAAAAACACTCTCTTAAAAAATATTTATGTGGGACTGTTTCTTTGATAAATTAAATATAATAGACTTATTTTATAATACTTGGCTAAACGATTAGTTATTAGATTATTGTAAATTGCAACTGATAAAAAATTTTTAAACTGCCCTTTGATTCCTTCCATCAAGAATCTATATCAAAAAAATAGAAAATGTATCTTCTTGTTGCTTCTTGAATAGAATTATTATTATTATACAGGGTACTCAATTAAGACCATAATAACAGTATTACTTTTAAACTACTTCAGGAATTGTTCATAGTTTCTTAGTACAGCAAACTGTCGATGTGATATAAGAATAGACCACCAACAGCGCTTATTGATGGAAAACTGACGAGCTAAAGTTTCCATTTCCGAAATTATATGTAATACAAGTAAGTGAATATGAATTACAAAGAAACTATTTCTGTTACAGAATCCTTTCGACGAATCTCTGTGCTAAGAATATAAATTTGGATAATTAAAACCATTTGATCGCAAAAACAAACTCACCAGAATCACTTAACAACATTAATATTTTGTAATTTACGGCAGATTTTGGCTCAGAAATTATCTAATTTACTCCTTTTACTGAAGACAAAATTATCCGTTTGAAAATATCGCCTCGCAGAATCAACTGTAGTAAGCAGTTGCAAACTTTCTAACCGGAACTAGAGCAGGTATTGAGCCCGAGATTGTTATTGTTTACATTTATATTGAAAACATCATCCATATGAAACATGAAAGTTTCTCGTTTTTCCTACAAAGAGTGTCGTAAATAATATTTTTTTTTATTTGATTCACATGCCTTAAAACATTTTCACTTTTTTTAAATAAGAGAAACGGAACAAAATATCAAAATATATACACATACATATATATATATATATATATATATATATATATATATATATATATATATATATATAGTCAAACCCCGCTATAGTGAACACGGTTTATAGTGAACCAAAAAAGTGAGGAAGTTGGATATAATGAACTTTTTTCTATTTTCGACTAATTTTTTTCCCATTTTTTTTTTTTTTTTTTTTGTAATAATTTTGAAATTTTTTCTTCAAAATAAATACATATACCGATTTTTAAAACCATCTATAGAGGGGAATGCATAGTTTTTCTTCTTGTTTGCTTCTTTTATCTCATTTTCCTATCCCTAAACAAACCAAGGATATGTTTCCAAACCAGGCAGATGATGCACCAGTAAGGTGCATATATGGCAACGTTACTTTTAAAAAGTAACGAGTAAAAGTACAAGTATTTTTAAAAAAAGTAACGAGTAAAAAGTAAAAAGTTCTTATTTTAAGTAACGAGTAAAAAGTACAAGTAAAAGTACAACTTCTAAACAAAAAAAGTAACGATTTAAAAGTGCATTTCTAGGAAATCGAAAATTCAAAGTAACCTAAAATTTTATTGAATAATATTCTTATGTTCTTTAATGTTTTTGTAAAATTGTTGTTATTTATTTAATTATTTTTAATTTTGAAAGTTATGGACATTAATTTATTTCTAAATTCGGAAGAATATTATAATATAATTTTATAATATAATCGTATAATATAATTTTAAAATCAAATATAATTTTAATATCAAATTTCTTATGGATTTTCACGAAAAATAAATTTTATCTATTGATTTTAATTTTTTTTTTATTTGTTTAAATTACCATTGATTTAAAATTGTATTGCTCTATAGAAACGCGTTTTGAAAGCACAAACATAAACAAAGCAAACACAAGGTTTCAGATAGCTTTGTGATCTTTGAGCTAGTAAAAAATAATTGAATGTGCAGTATAAGTTGAAACAGAACAGTCTACAGTTTTATTTGTAACAATGGCTAATGTTAAAGTCATGCGAGAAAATAATTTTTCGAACATTTCTGCCTAACAGATTAATTAAAATTTGTAAACGAATTTTAGTATCAGCGGCTAAATTAATACCTTTGAGTTTTCAAGAGTTAAAATAGTAATTATAATAGTTTTCAATAGCACAAATAGTTCTGAAGTTCTTAGAGATTTGACTGGGCGTTATTTAACAAGGTCGGGCATGAACATAATTTTAATAAAAAATGTACTAGGTAAAAGTGTATTTAGTAAAAAATGTATTATTAGTGAGTTCAAACAGAAAATTGAAAAACGCAATAACAAAATCCGAAAGTTTTTATTTAAAATGTATTAAATAAATGCATAAAACTCGAAAATGAATGAAAATAACTTGCTAATTAATATTTTTATTCATTTTGCAAAATAATTGCATTTCGAAAGTGGTGTTACTGAATCTGCTGCGAGAATTTCTCAGAACGTGCTTAGCAACGCTGAATAAGCGCTCCGCGGGAGCGCTAGAAGGTACTGCAGTATTATATTTCACATATAATTTTTTTACGATTGGATATCGATTCGAAATTGATATGCTTTCGGTTTCGACATTTGAGCTCATGTATGCCATAAATTCTTCTGTCGATGGTGATTGGCATGATGTTTTCAACTTTAGAAAATTTAAAATCCCTGGTTTTTTTTCTGTTACGTTATAGTTATAGCAGGGTGTTCAGCTTGGACAATTCTTTCCAGCTTTTTTGTAGCCTCCTCCCTAGCTTTTTCTTCCAACCAATTAAATTTGATTCAAGGTACCAGACCTGCAGCATATAATAAATCTTCCTGCGATTTCACATCGCGAAACCTTTCGCGCACGCCATCTAAAAGAGCTTTGTTTAAGGTTTACAAACTGTTGTTTTAATAATGTTACTATTGTGGAAAATAGAGTGATAGTTTTTGTAAATATATGTCTGACGTCACAAAGTTATTTTATATGTTCTTTAAGCTGTAATTATTGTATATTTGTTAAAAGAGAAAATGGCAACGATGTTGGTATTCGAATGTTGATAAAATGAAAATGGTGAAAGTTAATGCATCGTGTCAAGTTATTTTCGACTAGAATTATTGTAATCTTGTAAAGTATAGAAATTAAATGGAGTCAGATAATAAATAAGCTGAGTACGACTGAATGAAACAATATTCAGGGAGATACTACCGACATTAGTGGTGACCGACGGACGTGATTCTACAAAAGGTATTGTGCCATTAAGTTTTAAATTATGGAACTCTTGATTAAGAAACGCTCGCCAATTAGAGGCAATTTTACAAAAATTTACAATGCATTAACTAAATTGTTGGCGGAAGAAAATCCTAAGGAGGAAAATATTAAAGTAAATTACGCTAACTTAGAAAGAATTTATCAGTCTTTGACGATATTGGACAATGAAATCTGCGACATGTTAATAGATACTTCCGAACAGCAAAAATACGATGATGAATATAATGCTATCGAAGAATATAATGAAAAAATGGTTTCTGCGAAAGTAAATTTCGAGCTTTTTTTGGCGAAAAACGCAAGTTTAGATAGAATAAGTTTAGATGGTTGTTCGTTGTCAACGAAAAGGAAATTGAAATTGCCAAAAATAGAATTAGTGAAATTTAGTTCAGAGTTAAAAGATTGGCTTTCCTTTTGGAGCCAGTTTAAAAGAATACACGAGGATAATGAATTAGAAAATGAGGATAAATTTCAATACTTAATTCAATGCATCAGCAAAGGAACAAGAGCTAGAGAAATAATCGATAGTTTTCCGCCCACTAGTGAGAATTATAAAAAGGCGATTGAAAGTTTAAAATCTCGATTTGGGCGAGATGAGTTGTTAATTGAATTTTATGTGAGACAACTTCTTCAACTGGTTGTTCAAAATGCAAAAGGAGCTAAAAATAAAATTAACACCAGTAGTTTGTATGATAAGTTAGAATCATATCTAAGAGCGCTGGAATCAATTGGCTTAACCTCTGACAAATACGCCGCCATGCTTTTTCCACTTGTAGAATCATGCATTCCGGAGGATGTTTTTAGGGTATGGCTAAGAAACCCAGGCGCCATTACAGATGATTCATCAAATAATGTTTACAGCACAAAGTTAAAAAGTTTATTGGCATTTCTCAAAACCGAAGTAGAAGGAGATGGACGAATTCGTTTGGCGCAATCCAGTTTTGAAAATGATCGAAATCGTTTGGAACAATCCAGTTTTGAAAATGAACGCCGCCAACGAAAAGAGAAATCGCCACAATTTACTACTGCTAATGATTTGTTCTCGGGAACACTTGAAAAGAAGAAAATAAATCATCCTTGTGTATTTTGTGACAAAGTGCACGACAGCAAGGAATGCTTTCACGCTCAAGCACTGAATTGGGAACAAAAGCAAGAAATTTTACGTAATAAGAAGTGTTGCTTTCTATGTTTGAAAATCGGACACAGATCAAAATTCTGCAAAACTCGGGTAAAATGTGTTTTGTGTAGCAAAAGGCATTTGGTGTTAATGTGTCCAGAATTGCCAGCTAACAAACTAACTGAAAAGAAATCCGACTTGACCTCGCCAAAAGTCAGTTTGACAAGCCATTGCAGTACAGAGGACGTGTTACTTCAAACATTAATTGTGAAGTTGAAATCAAGAGGTAAAACACGCCAAGTTCGAGTTCTAATTGATAGTGGATCGCAAAGGTCATACATACTTGAACGTACTGCTGAAACTTTTGGCTTGGATCCAATAGAGAAGAAAAGTTTCATACATGCATTGTTTGGCGGATTTAATACTCAGGAAAAGCATCACAAGCTCTTTAAAGTAAATCTTGAAGCTCTCAGTGGGAATTTTTCATGTGACATAGAAGTTTTGGATCATCCAAAAATTTGCAGTAAGATCCCTAGACTTAAACAGGGTTCCTGGAATAAGGAATTGCAAGAAAGCAAGATATGGATAACAGATTATGGAGAAAACTGCCCTGATATAGAAATTTTAATAGGAGCTGATTTTTGCGGCCAACTTTTTACCGGGCGCATACATAAACTTAAATGCGGCCTAATAGCGTGTGAAACTTATTTGGGTTGGATAGTCATGGGTAAAGTGCCTGGAGAGAGATTTGACCATACCACAACCAACCTGATAACTTCATTGTTTGTAACAAACGCATCAATAGCCAATCTCTGGGAAATGGATATCCTTGGTATAAAAGATCCTATTGAAACCAAATCTAGAAAAGAAATGGAAGCAGCAGCTGTCGATCATTTTAGGAAAACTTTTTCAATAAACGAAGATGGCCGTTATGAGGTCCATTTACCTTGGAAAGAAGCCAATTGTGAGTTGATTGACAACAGGGACATTGCAGAGAAAAGACTTATTTCGACATCTCTGAAGCTCATACGGGAAGAAAAGTATAATGATTACAATGCAGTTTTCAAAGATTGGGAAGAATCAGGGATAATAGAAGTAGTACCCGAAGAAGAACATCAACGTCCCTCTATTTACTTGCCTCATAGAGCCGTTATAAAGGAGAATTCCACAACCAAAATAAGGCCTGTATTTGATGCTTCTTGTCATGTAAAAGGGCACCTGTCACTGAATGACTGTTTGGAGAAAGGCCCCAATCTTCTAGAAGAAATTCCACCTATATTAATGAGATTCCGCAAGGATAAGATTGGCGTAGTTTCCGACATCAAAAAGGCATTTCTCCAGATATCTGTTTCGAAGGAAGATTGTGATTCTCTCCGTTTTTTGTGGTGGGAGGACTTTGAAAAAAGACAAACGAAGGTGTTCCGAAATCGGCGTGTCGTATTTGGACTTACATGCAGCCCATTCCTATTAGCTGTTGTATTGAATAACTTGATAGAAAACGCCCCAATAGAGATGCAGGAAACAGCAGACATCTTAAGAAGATCCTTTTATGTAGACAATTGTGTTACCTCTTTGCCAACTGAAGAAAGAATGATAACATTCATTCATCAATCGAGAAATTTATTGGAAAGAGGCCGTTTTGACCTCAGAGGTTGGGAACATTCCAATTTCTACGAAATAAAAACTTCTGAGAAACCCATATCTGTTTTGGGATTACAATGGGATAAAATCGAAGATACTCTTTTTTGTGATATACCATCAGTTGAAGAATCGAAGAAAAATGTGACCAAAAGAAATATTCTTTCAACTGTGAATAAAATATTCGATCCTCTAGGACTTTTATGCCCTGTGACAGTCATTCCCAAGCTTATTGTGCAACAAACTTGGAATCTCAAGATTGGTTGGGACGCAGAACTTCCAGAAGAAATCCAAAATAAATTTGAAGTCTGGATTAAAGATTTAGAGTTACTATCCAGTGTTAAAATTCCCCGATGTCTCGATATATGCCAGCCCAGGTCTCAAATAAGCCTTCATGTCTTTGTGGATGCAAGCAAACTTGCATACAGTGCTGTTGTATACCTTAGGAGAGTTGAAGGCAAAACTATAAGGGTTGATTTTATTCAAGCGAAAAGTAGAGTCTCTCCTTTACACAAGATGTCAATTCCCAGACTTGAGCTACTTGCATGCTGTATTGGAGCACGACTAGCCCATTCCGTAATGAAGGCAATGGATTTGTTTGGTGTGCCCATTACCTATTGGACGGATTCCTCAACCGCTCTCAGTTGGATAATAAGGAATGAGAACTGGGGAGTCTTTGTTAATAACCGAGTAAGAGAAATCAGAACGCTTTCGAATAAAGATTCATGGAAACATATTTCCGGAGAGCACAATCCCGCCGATTTACCTTCAAGGGGTTGTTCAATTACAGCCTATTTAAAATCCAAATGGTGGGAGGGGCCGTTATGGTTGAGACAAGACGAAGAAGATTGGCCAAAATCAGAAGTACAAATAGATGAAGAGGAAGTTTCAAAAGAAAAAAGGAAAGGTCTTGATTTATCATCTACCCTTCTCGTTACTGAGGAAGAGAGAAAATGGTACAACAGAAGGTTTTCGAAGTATTCTCAAATACTTAGAATGATTGCCTGGATTCTCCGTTTTTCAAATAACTCACTTAAAAGAAAAAAGAAAATTACAGGGGAGCTATTAATTACTGAATTGGAAATTGCAGAAAAGAAACTTGTAAAATTTATTCAACAAGACCATTTTAAGCAAAGTGAATGTCATAAACAGCTAAAATCGCTTTGTACCTTTCATGATGATGAAGGACTTCTTAGACTCAAGACCAAGATCATAAGACGTAAAGATGAAGAAAATTTTTTGTGCCCAATCATTCTCCCATCTAATAATGATGTGGTTAACAAACTCATCCATGAACGTCATTTACAACTCTCACATGCTGGAACTCAGGTTGTATTGACGAATATTAGGCAACAATTCTGGATTTTAAGAGGCAGAAAAACTGTGCAACGTGTAATAGCGAAATGTGTCCAGAGCAGGAGGCATGCTGCAAAAGGAGTTGAATCCATTCCTACATCACTACCAGAAGATAGAACCAGGGATACTTTAGTCTTTGAGGTAATTGGATTAGATCTGGCAGGACCGTTATACATGAAGACTGGAGAAAAATTGTGGATTCTACTGTTCACCTGCGCAGTGTATCGTGCTATTCACCTGGAGCTACTAAAAAGTGTGTCCACAAACTGTTTTCTTTTAGGCTTAAGAAGGTTCATAGCTCGCCGTGGTCGGCCTAAAATAATATATAGCGACAACGGAAGCAATTTTCTTGGAGCCTCGAATCTTATGAAAAGTCTAAACTGGGATCAGATAATTCGTGACACTTCAATCTACAGAATACAATGGAAATTTAATCCCCCAGCTGCACCATGGTGGGGCGGTTGGTGGGAGAGAATTGTGCAAATGGTGAAAAGTCTATTAAAAAAGGTGTTAGGAAAGGCTTGTCTTGTTTACGAAGAAATTCTAACCATTCTGTGTGATGTAGAAGCTGTAATTAATGCAAGACCCCTCACGTATGTCTCAGATGATCCAAGAGATTTGGTTCCCCTATCTCCATCACTGTTCATTCAGGATATTCCAACTGTTGGTGTCCCAGATTTGGATCATTTGGATGACATTAATATTTCAAAAAGGTTGAGATACCAGCAAAGGCTACGTAGAGAATTTCGAAAACGATTCCGAGATGAATATCTTAGTCTTTTAGTGCAGTCACCTGTTAAGAAAAGGTATCTAATCAAAGAGTTAAAGATAGGTGATATTGTGTTAATTAAGTGCGATAATAAGAAGAGAATGGATTGGCCTCTTGGACGAATTATTGAAGTTTTTCCTGGACAAGACAATTTCATTCGTGTGGTTAAAGTTAAAACTGCGAATGGAGAATTGACACGACCTGTTAAAAATATATACCCCTTAGAGATTTCATGTAGTAATGAACTGTGCGAGAAAGTAGACATTACCAAAACTGAGTCTGTGGCACCTGAAGTTGTTGTCAATCAAGACTCTGATACAACTCAGACTGTTGCTCCAAGAATTGTGGTTGCTCCAGACTCTGATTCCAAGAATGATCAAACTAGGTGCGGAAGAAGAATTAGACTTCCAAAACGTTATGATGACTTATTCAACTTCTCATTATTATTTGTAAACTGTTCTATCTTAATTTATATGAATGTTGAATTATATGTGTGTTGATTATATGCGTGCGTGTGTGATTGAGTTGAATGTTTTAAAATTAGTTTAACATTAAATGTTTTGATAAATTAGCATTTATCAAAAGGTGGGAGTGTGGAAAATAGAGTGATAGTTTTTGTAAATATATGTCTGACGTCACAAAGTTATTTTATATGTTCTTTAAGCTGTAATTATTGTATATTTGTTAAAAGAGAAAATGGCAACGATGTTGGTATTCGAATGTTGATAAAATGAAAATGGTGAAAGTTAATGCATCGTGTCAAGTTATTTTCGACTAGAATTATTGTAATCTTGTAAAGTATAGAAATTAAATGGAGTCAGATAATAAATAAGCTGAGTACGACTGAATGAAACAATATTCAGGGAGATACTACCGACAACTATGAAGCTCTTCTTCAAAAGAGCCGTCTTTTTCCCTTCAGGCATGACAATTTTAAAAGATAAAGGTATTTAAACACGAAGTTAGCTGCGAATGCATATATATGTCACATTAATTTTATAAATTAAAAAAACATAAGCATTTTTTTTCCTTTTTTTAATCTCTTTTTTTTTAGAAAGCTTACCGAGTTTTAGAAAAAAGTAACGATTTCATTCGACATTTCCGTTACAAATACTTGTACTTTTTCCCTTAAAAAGTAACGAAAGTACAAGTAAAAGTACTAAATTTAAAAAGTAACGAAGTACAAGTAAAAGTACGTACTTTTTACTTGTACCGGCGGTACAAGTAACGAAAGTAAAAGTACTGCCATATATGGTAAGGTGTCAGTTGGATCAATATGCATTTTCTGTCAGAGGGAATGAGTAATTATTCATTATTAATCAAAGAGTTGGACACTAATATGTGTTGATAAGGCCCTCATTTCAACTTCTTCTTGCTCTCAGTTCAGTTAAAAAAATCCTGCAAACAAGTGTCTTAAATTTAAATATGGCGATCAGAAAACGTAAAACGTTGATGATGAAATGGGCAAAATCAGAAAAATTGAAAATGGATGCAATCAAGCTGATATTTGCAGGGAATATAAACTATCCAAATCTGCAGTTTGTAACATATGGAAAAATAGACAATTAATAATTTCTGCTCATGAAAAAAAATTTAGATGGCAGAAAAAAGTTGAGAAAAGCAGATCACAAGAATGCTGAAGAATCATTACTAAAGTGGTTCACCATTCGAAGAAGCCGCAATCTCCCAGAATCTTTACAAATGTCGATGAATTTGCTAAGCGACTTTATGAGAATACTTTTATGTGCTCGAATATCAGGTTAGACAGGTTTAAAAAGCGGAGTAGCAAAAATTCTGGAAAAATTATCTGAGAATTGGGAAGTGTTCACAAAACGAAAACTTGTACACAAGACGAAGAGTAATGAAAAATAACACATCTTTTGCTACTGCATAATATTTTTCAGTCATTTATTTGAATATTGTGTAATAAAAGGAGGAATTTGAGAACCATTAGTTAAATTACCTGCGTAACGGATATAGTGAACTTCCGGTTATAGTGAACCAAAATTTCGGTCCCTTGAAGGTTCACTATAGCGGGGTTTGACTGTATATATATATATATATATATATATATATATATATATATATATATATATATATATATATATATATATATATATATAAATGTGAAATTAGAAATGAATGGTGTTTTCTACGCCGCACTGCAAGCTCTTTACTGTCTATACTTCCGGGTTAGTGCTGCCTGTGTATTTCGAAGCCATATGGCTCAGCATGATCATTCTGCTTCGTGTTTCGCAACTATCTTGAGTAGTATTTCTTGTTATACGTGTAGTTTTTTAAATGATTAATTATTTTTGTTTAAAACAAGAATTGTCATTTGAAACCTGTCTTTTCAAAACGTAAGAATAGCCATTTGAAAAAACGAATCGTTACAGAAAACTTTTTACTTTGCCAACAATATACCAATTCCGGAATTTAAACCTAAATGATAATTTGTAAAATGAACTTAATCTCGCTGCTCGAACAATATGCTAATATTAACGTATGACTGGTGCACGGACTTTCAACAGGAACAGTAATAAACAAATATAAAAAGGCCAAAACAGGACAGCCAAAAAAACGAGTTATTTCGCAATCTAGCAACCATATCATATTTTTTAACAATACATCTATAAATAGCTAAAACAAATTTTCTTTTCTAACTAACCAGAATTATTTAATATCTTTTGAAATACAGACGATTTGAACTCAAAAATTATGTAATTTATTTCTTTTATTCGCTATCACAACGCTCGAGTACGCCCTCTAGCGGGAGCCTGAAAATATCAGACATTAATTTATCACGTTTTCATTTAGTTCCATCAAAATCAATGGCAGAATCAGACCCAATTTTCTTAGCAGCAAATAAAAATAAAAATTTCCCTAAGGAAAAGACGAAGAACTTGAAAAAACTCTCCAGAATATTGGGATATCTTTCAGACCCCGAACATCTGAAGAAAAATTACTGAATAATTTTTAACTTCTATTATCAACAAACTTGCAACTGATAACTTCTGATTTCGCTATAGCATACTGAGCGGATGTTCAGATGTTACAGATCTGTTACAGATGCGTGTATTAAGGTAAAATGCATTTCTTCTGTCTTCGATTCATTACAAATTAAAGTGAAGTCAACATTGCTTTCGTCATTTCAATGAATAAATGTGAATACAGAACTGTAATAGTTATAGAATATTTCTGTATCCATATAATTCGGAAAACAACAATAAAAAATTATCCAAATTACTTGTAATAGTGCCATTTGTGCTGATTCTTAATTAATTTTTATCGTTTTCTTGGTAAGTATTTTTTAGTTTTGAAAGAATAATTTCAACTAGAATTCAGTTATTCTGTTTTTAGCTACATATTCAAATTCATATCAAGATCTTGCAATTATAAAATTTTGCTGTGTAGTATGTTATCTAAAAGTAATGAAGGGATAAACTATGCATCTATTATTTGAGAATAAACTTTTCAAACAAAGAACATATCATTTTGGAATTCTCCGGATTTATAAATCATTTTGGAATTCTTCTGATTTATTAAGCAGGTAAGTGTTAATTTTTATGAAGTAAAAAATTTTACTTTTAAAAAAATTTTTTTTCTTATTTGATGATAGTTTTCTATAGAATGGTTTTCTACGTCCGATTATGAATCAAAAAAGAAAAAATATGAAAGTTGTTTATTTTAATGTAAGGAATTTTTAGAATTGTTTTTTTCTTTCTTGTTTTGTATCGTAAGCATTCTTTATTTTACATTTTTTAGTTTCTAAGTAATGATTTTTATTAAAACTTAAAATTTTTTATTAAAAATTGTTGTCAAAAAACTTCTTTTCCAAAATTAAATTACATAAAATTATGAAGCTTATGTATACTTTTTGCTTATTTTATTGTTTGAAGTAATATGATTCTTAAAACTATGGAGTGTAAAGTTTAAATAGGTCTTTTACGTTACATCATTAAATTTAGTAAAACTATTTCTCAGACAGGTTTTAACTCTAATAAGAAGATACATATTTTCTTCTGTTTATTTGCAAATATTTTTCAGATTTGTTTTGGATGTTCCTTCCCTAAAAAAAAAAAAAAAAAAAAAAAAAAAAAAAGAGAGATACCATTTTGTTTTCGGTTGCATAAGAAAGAATATCAAACATTTTTCTTTTTTAAATTTAATCAGCCACACTAAAGAAGGAACGTTACAATGCTACACGCTACATTAAGGAGGTCTCAAGAGTAACTGAATGACTGTTCATATAGAAATCGCAGGTATTCGTCTCATACAACAACGCACCCTATAGTTCCTTGCAATCGCGAATTAAAAAGAAATTTATCTGCTTGAAAATATCGCACCTCAGAATAAGATGTAGTAAGCAGCTGCATACTTTATAACAATGCGTACCAACTGGCGGCCAGCGAGCCACATCCGGCAAGCGAAGCCTTTTTTCGTGGCCCGCAAACTAAAATATATTAGTTGTCATTTTTTTGTGGACAATTTTCGTAAAAAATGCTATATGGGCTAAAAATAGTTTTCTATCGTTAAAAAAACCTAATTTCTTCGTTTCTGGGAAATTTAACATACCAACGGTGCAAAAAAAAAAAAAAACATTTTTTAGGTAAAAATCTATTTCTTATTTTAATTTGTAATTCAAAACTTTTGTGTTGTACAACTTGATAAAAGTCGTACAGTAATATTTAATGTTCCTTCAAACATAAAAAAGTTCTATATAAAATTTTAATACAGTTCGGTCCAGCATTTGACTGAAAGACAGTTCAAGAGCTTGAGATTGTGTTTGCATTATATTGAAACCACCATCCATGGTAAAATAAATTCTTTATGATTGAAGAGAAACTTTCGTTTGTTAAATCAAACCAAAAAATTCAACTACTTGAAAGCTTTGTTTTAACATTTGAAACTATAGTTTCTATTTATTACGTTAATAATTATAATAAATAAATACTTTTTACCAAGATACTGTAGTTTTTTGATCATCTCTTTTTTATCAAAAAATTTAAAGCTTCAATAAAAAATCATTATTTCTAAACTAAAAAGCATAAAATAAAGAAAGCCTACGATAAAAAAAATTAATTAATTAAAAATTAAAAAGAACGATTTAAAAAATTTTCGGATTGAAATAAAAAATTTTAATGTCGATTTTTTTTTAGTCTGAAGTCTTAAAGTTCTTAATCAGATATAAAAAACCATTATTCAAACAACCATAATCATATTAGGAAAAAAAATGCTACTTCGAGTAAATTTTTTATTATTAAAATCATAACACTTACCTGCTTCATAAATCCGGAGAATTCGAAAGTGAAATGTTCTTCGCTTAAAAAATTTTATTTCAAATGATATATACATACATAGATTATCCCTTCTATAATTTAAGGTGACATACCACTTTAAAAAAAAAATTATAATAGTTAGAGCTCAATATGAATTTTAATATGTATTTTAATATGTAATTTAAAAACAGAATAGCTGAATTCTAATTGAAATTGATCATTCAAAATTTAAAAAAATACTTACCTAGAAAACGATAAAAATTTATTAGATACACCACAAATGATTATACAGATACAGAAATATATATTACTAGGAGGCTTCGCCCCCTGATCGCTGGCGCTCACCAACCCCCGGAACTGCTTTCACAGTTCATTTCGGATTGCTTCGTAATCCAATGCTCGCTTTGCTCGCTCAATGGATACGTTCTTAACGTCTAGTTTTTGTATACTTTTTTGAATACTGAAGTTCCGAAAACTTTTCACTGTAGAAAATTCTAAACCTGTACATTTCAATATTAATTTGAAATTGCAAACAGTTCACATATTTTTCTTAATCGCACTATTCTAAATTTCAGTTGTTGAGAAAAGTAACTGTTGTAAGTTTTGTTTTAAAGCCTTTCCCACCAGAGGGCTAATAACTTTAACTTAAAGGGCTTTAACTTTTTCTTTGAGTATAGTCATAGAAAAAGTTAAAGCCATGTGTTGTAAAACAATATGAAATAGTAGTCTGTCACTGAACGCCGGATGTAAAGCATCGGCTTTGATGAAGATAATTAGATAATTTTGTATTTTTAATTCTCTGAAGGGCGCCACCTTAATAATATGGAATTTGTAAAATAAATGTATATATTTTTGATTGTTGATGAAGCCCATCATTTTGTGTTTTCATCAGTGCTCAGAAGCAGAACAACTATAAGATTTTTATTTTATCACAAAAAAATAAAATGTATAAAAAACAAAGAAAAGAGTAAGAAAATGAGTATAGTCATAGAAAAAGTTAAAATTATAATATAGTATTTGTCAGTTAAAATAAAACTTTTTGTTTAAGTCATTGCTAACAATTCAAATTTCTCCGAGGCAATTCTAAAGTATAAATTAAGGTAGTATTGTTAAGTTGAAACACAATATTTTTAGTCTTGATGTCAACAATACAATTCAATTTTTCACAAAAACGATTGTTTCCATTGTTAAGTTGAATGTCAACAATTCAAATTTTTCTGATGCAACTCTTAACCTCTAAATATTATTTTTTTTATGTACACATTTCTAAATGTCAGTATTCAACCACAAAACAACTGAAAGTCCTCAAATTTAGCACGAAGTTGTAAAATGTAATGAAAGAGGATCATAGCAATAATGAAAATAGAAGTAAAGTTAGTACTGTAAAATTTAAACAATATTTTTAATCAATGAGTCAAGTTCTTCAAGAAGCAGTTGTAGAAGTAGGTTGTTTATTTAAAACTTTTTATAGAATTTCTTTAAGAACACAATTGTTAATTTGGGCATTTGGCGATACAACACTTTTAGAATTGAAGGATTTGTTACGTCAAGCACTCAGGTATCATAATTTTGATCTAGTTGCGCTTCTATGTCATTTTGATTTATGTTGTTAAGTTAATTTTCAAAAAATTCTATGGCTGGCAACAGCATTTTTATTTTTAAAGCTGTTTATTTTTATTTATTTTAGAATTCGTTATTTTTTTAGCGAAATTTTTTTTAACCTAACAGAATTCTTTGCCGACTGTTTTCTCTATGAATGAAGAAAATAAAGTTGTGAAAAGAATCTTATTTAGTTGTACAAAGTACTTCAGCCAAAATTTGGGAGCCACGTAAGAGAATTATATATATTAGATCAGAAACACATCATTAAAAGGCAGAATGCTTTGGTGTTTTCAAAACAAAGCAAACAATGCCACCGGCGGAAAAGAAATACAGCCAAAATTTGGGAGCTACGTAAGAGAATTATATATAATAGATTAAATAAGTAATCCCAAAAAATTGAAGTGGTAAGATGTTACCTAATTGGAAACTTCATTCGTTTTAAAAATAAACAAATATTGAATAACAGTCGACATGTTTCAAGCTCTTCAAAAACAGGCGCCCATTTTCTAGACTTGACAGACAAGAAAAGAAAACAAAAATAATATTTCTCACTTATTTTGACTTAAATTATCTCAAAATAATGAAGAAGAAAAAAGTATCACAAATAAGCTAAATAAAAATTCTGCTACGAATTATTAAATGAGTCGATGGTACAGTGGTCAATCTCCTCCGTGTTAAGCAGAATACATTTCTCCTCAGCAGAATACGTTTCGCAAAAAAAAATTCTTTTATAACTTTTGGGAGAAGTTCATCTCAAACCGCAGCCTTTCCATTTAAAAGGAATTGTGTGAGCTTGTAGAGTTTCTATGAAACACTTTAAAGAGGGCTCTTCAGTGTCGTGTAACCAGGCCACACAGAGCGATTTTAAATTTCTAAAATATATTTTTTATGAAAAAAAAACTGTATAATAATCAGCTCATTGTTATAAATTGCTTGGAGTATCTTTGATTGAATTGGGTTATTTACTTTCACAGAAATAATTAACAGTTACTCAGAATTCTCAGAAATAAAAATTTCTCCGATACTGCCAATTTTTGTCTGTAATATTAACTAATAAAATTAACAGAAATATGCAATCAGGGTTTTTTTTGGCATCAGCTACTTATGACCCACAAGTTCTTTTAATGTCAAGAAAACATTTTTGAAATTAGCGCTTGAATTTATTTCATTAATTTTTATAACTTTATCATATTCGGGGAAAAAAAAAATAAATAATAAAGCAAAAATGGCATTGTTTTCAATATCATATTGAAAGATGGAATAATGTATGACATTTATTATAATTTTAATTACGTTATTTCAATAGTTTTATTATTTTAAAGTTTATTTTAATAATTTTCCACTTGTTTTAAAAAATGGCCACTGTTAAAAATGTTACAACTAGCCATTAGCTATTATCAAAATTTCCTAGTTTTGTCAATTAACTTAATAAGAATCAATCCTTAGTGATAAAAAATTTGTTTTGCCAGCTCGTCAGTTATTAACAATATTGATTTATGGAAAAATGTTGGCAAAGAAAGTCATTTTAAAATAACATAATTAAGATTTTTTTTTACATTGTAGTGTAAAGCTGTTTAAACTTGTAGCGTTAAACTGCAACTTTTTCCCAATACGTTGCATTTTGTATAATTAAATTTTACATTAATCCTATACTACGGCTACCAATCAGGTTACATTTTTATTTTTATACTGTGAAGAGATATATATTTTATTCGATGTTCGAAACGTTGAAAATGTATGAAAACAAAACTATGTTTCAGTTTCTCTGTAGGTATTAATTTTTTTAAAAGTAGTTATTTTTTATTTAGGCGTTATATTTTATCCCATGATCATTTTATTATATTTTATCTTCATGCCAATAGTACAGTGGCTTACAAAAATTAAAAATATATTAAAAGATATTATGGTTTAATTTTTTGATGAAACTAATATAATACAAATTAGCATTCAACATAATAGTAAAGAATATAATAGTTATTACAAGGAGGCTTCGCCCCCTGCTCGCTGGCGCTCACCAACCCCCGGAACTGCTTTCACAGTTCATTTCGGATTGCTTCGCAATCCAATGCTCGCTCATTGGATACGTTCTTAACGTCTAGTTTTTGTACACTTTTCTGAATACTGAAGTTCCGAAAACTTTTCACTGTAGAAAATTCTAAACCTGTACATTTCAATAATCATTTGAAATTGCAAACAGTTCAGATATTTTTCTTAATCACACTATTCTAAATTTCAGTTGTTGAGAAAAGTAACTGTTGTAAGTTTTGTTTTAAAGTCTTTCCCACCAGAGGGCTAAAGCCATGTGTTGTAAAACAATATGAAATAGTAGTCTGCCACTGAACGCCGGATGTAAAGCATCGGCTTTGATGAAGATAATTTTGTATTTTTAATTCTCTGAAGGGCGCCACCTTAATAATATGGAATTTGTAAAATAAATGTATATATTTTTGATTGTTGATGAAGCCCATCATTTTGTGTTTTCATCAGTGTTCAGAAGCAGAACAACTATAAGTTTTTTATTTTATCACAAAAAAATAAAATGTATGAAAAACAAAGAAAAGAGCAAGAAAATGAGTATAGTCATAGAAAAAGTTAAAATTATAATATAGTATTTGTCAGTTAAAATAAAACTTTTTGTTTAAGTCATTGCTAACAATTCAAATTTCTCCGTGGCAATTCTAAAGTATAAATTAAGGTTGTATTGTTAAGTTGAAACACAATATTTTTAGTTTTGATGTCAACAATACAAATCAATTTTTCACAAAAACGATTGTTTCCATTGTTAAGTTCAATGTCAACAGTTCAAATTTTTCTGAGGCAACTCTTAACCTCTAAATATTATTTTTTTTATGTACACATTTCTAAATGTCAGTATTCAACCACAAAACAACTTAAAGTCCTCAAATTTAGCATAAAGTTGTAAAATGTAATGAAAGAGGGCCATAGCAATAATGAAAGTAGAAGTAAAGTTAGTACAGTAAAATTTAAACAATATTTTTAATGAATGAGCCAAGTTCTTCAAGATGCAGTTGTAGAAGTAGGTTGTTTATTTAAAACTTTTTATAGAATTTCTTTAAGAACACAAGTGTTAATTTGGGCATATGCTCAGCGCTCAGCGTCAAGCGCTCAGGTATCATAATTTTGATCTAGTTGCGCTTCTATGCCATTTTGATTTATGTTGCTAAGTTAACTTTCAAAAAATTTTATGGCTGGCAACAGCATTTTTATTTTTAAGTTGTTTATTTTTATTTCTTTTAGAATTCGTTATTTTTTGGTAGTGTATAGCGTGAGGATGCCTGTGAATCCTCAGGAAACAGGATGATCCCTCAAGGCATGTTTTCAAGCATGCGCAGTATACTAATCATAATGAGTAACGCCTCCTCCCTGTCCTTCCTAGTCAGATGACTATGCGATAGAAAATGGCGAGAAATAGCATTTCAAAAATGTGACTACTTCAAATTTATCCAAAACTAATCAAGGATTACATAAAGGGTATGTGACTATACTTTATTCAAAATATTTATTATCTGCCTTTTCACTAGAAATTTATACCTGATCTTACCTTATAAATGATCATTTCTTTAAAATATTTGACTTACGAAAATCTTTATTTGATGTCAAAATGTGCAATGACTGGTGGATTACCAGAGGAAACCCGAATAGAGAATGATTTTTAATTTTAAATATGTTTATGCAATCCTTTGTAATAGTATTTAACGAGCATTTAATAATATATAGAGAAAAGGCAGCAATAAATATATGGAATAAAATATATTTACTACTCATAATACTGTGTTCCCTTTTGTTCACTCATTGACTCAATAGAATATTCATAAGATTGCCATAAATGACATAAGAAAAATAAATAAAAAAACATTTCATCAAAGCAATATATTATTTAAGCAATAATGAACTTCTACTCACTGTTATAAGAAAATACTTTATTTTCTTATAAAAAACATTAAATTTTCAGAGTTTATTTCTTATTCCCAAAAATTCGTTTGAAATTAAATATTTATATATAAAAATATAGGGGTTTTTTTTCATTAATTTTACTTCATAAAACTTTAAAATATGCAAATTGATGTCTTTAAAATTTTTACTTTAAACTTCAATTTTTTTTATTGCTATTACAATTAAGGTGACGTTCCCATTCTTTATTACTAAATGCATTCCGAAAACAAAAAATCCAAATAAATATTGAAAAAAAATACCTTTTAATTTTACCTTAATCTAAAAATATAACTTCTTAAGAGACATTTGAAATTTTAATTCAAGTACTTAAAAATGTTTCAATCTTCATAATGCATTTGTTTTTTACTCAAATTTATCAATTTCATTTCATACTTTGTTTTTATACTCTTTCATTCAGTTGATAACAAAATATGTTACAATATAAAGATTTAGTTGAATTAAATCATAAAACAGAGTCTTTGCTAGTGTGGATTATATATTTTTTATTCTGTTAATAGATGGCTGCACCAGTTATTTAAAATAAATAATAATAGTTTCTTTTTAGTTAGTGGAGACGTATATCGCCAAAAGATGGCACTGAGATTCATTGGAATTTTACTTTTTGTCTGGACTGTCAAATCTAGTGGGAGGGGAGGGGATGTTTGACGGATGCTCCTAAATTAGTGGGAATAGTTTTTTCTTCTTTTTTTTTCTCTCCGTTTTTCCCACTTACTCCTTTCGGAACACTTAGCAAGGATATAAGAATGATTTCTCGTACTTTTTGTATCTAAATTTTTAAGATGTCTCATTTCACATGTTTCTGTCCTTAGATTTTTGCTATGATTTTTCATTAATAAAAGCACTAGCGTATTATCTTTTGGTTATAAAATTAATAGATAATGATGTAAAGGATCATTAACTGGAAAATGAACCTTTTATTAATAAAATTATTCTTTATGTTTGTTATACTTTTTTAATTAACATGCATGAGAATTAGTCCACCCACAGCAAATGTTTGTTTCACATCAGTGTATCATAAATATTCATCGTAGAGTTAAAACCTTTGTTTATTTTATTTAAGAAAATATTTCACAATTTTCTCCAATTGAAAACATTTGATGTTGCACGTAGTACTTTCATTTATTATTTATTCATTATTATTTTTTCGTTTTTTTTTTTTTTTTTGCATTCTTTCTTCTACTGAAATTCGATGAGTCACGAAAAAAATTTCTTAAAATAGTCTATAGTGATTTTATTTCCATAATTTTACTTTTTACTATTATAATAATGCAAACTGAGAAAAAAATCTGATTTAGAAACTTTGGATAAATGTTTTGCTTACTCTTTTCATTATCTATAGTACTCATTGTAACTTTAACAGTAAAACGTATTTCGAACTGTTAAAAAAAAATTATAACGTTTTATTTATTTATTATTTTTTTATATATATAAAAATCAACTGCACATATAATATTGAAACTTGAAATATGGTTCTTGCTTGAAATATGGATAATTCAGAGATGCTCTCTGTTTCCCTAATTCCCCATCAAGAGAGAAATCATTAACCCTCTGGCGCTGGCGAAGCTGTAGTGATGCCAGCCGACGCCACTTTCCGTCATTATTAACAAATCCAGAGCCGTTTTTAAGGATGGGCCTGGCCCAAGGCATGTGGCAAATGATTGAAACGATGACATTGTTTGCTTAGAAAATATATTATTATTATTGTTAAATGAAATTCTCCCTAGTGTAAATTCAAAGAATAATAATGAAGGAATTATGAGACTGAAACACTAAAAAAACATTTAAAACAAATACTTCCATGTAAATAGATGGTATAACAGGTGAATGAAAAACTAGTTTTTGTAAGAAAATTATGAAGTAATTTTGTATTGTAAACAACAAAAATTCTATCCCAACCTATCCTTTATAAAAAATTAAAGCTTCAATCTTGATTCAAATTCTTCATTTTTTTTTTAATTTTCCCACGAAAAATCATCTAGCTTCTCTTTCTCACTCTCTCTACTTTTAACTGAAAAAGATAATTTGGAGTTCAGCAGTACAATTAGTTTTTAAATTTTCATTTTCAATGTGAAAAAAGTGCTTGAACGAAATACTTGAGTAGTGCTTCGAAAACAAAAGGTTTCAGGGCATTGAGCTATTATCCCTTTATATTTTCTTCTTCATACACTTCTTTTTTTTTTTTTTTTTTGATTTAAAAAAGATTTAATTATTTGTCAATCATGAGCATTGAATATGATGTCTGGCAAGAAATAAATTTTAATGATGTGACAGAAGACTCTCAAAAACCATGAAAAGTACTGTTACCTTAAACTTTCAATACTAATTATGTATTAACGCTTTTATAATAATGTATTTGTTTTTCAACCTTAAAGTAAAATAATTTTTTAAAAATGATTTAAGCTAAAAAATTTTTATACTAAAATTAATCATAAAGGACTCCCAAATAACGACAGGCCCAGGGCCCCGAAAAACATAAAAACGGCTCTGAACAAATCAATGACGACAGTCGAACAGCGGCGCTGCCTCACCGATCCAGACTTTACTTATGTTCCCTTATAAAGACTTTACTAATAGATGTTTACAGCTAATCTTTTGTTACTTAATTGCTAGCATGTTATCTTGTTATAAATATGTTTTTTGTTGGTTTTTAAATACACTTTTTAAGTTATGATTCTTCATTAGTCGTCAAAGATGCACACAGTTTAAAAGAAAGAGCGACGTCCCTTTTATATATTTTTTCAGACAGTTTAATTACTAATAGAAACATGGTTTTTTTATTTTTTAAATACATAAGAAACCGTCTAATAGTTACTAAAAAAATCTGTTAGATTATCGGAATTATATTTCTATTAAAATCCAAAAAAAAGTAGTTTGAAAAAATGTTTTTTTATTTACATTCAAAAATTTATCAATAATTAATTTTGAAAATTAAAGAAATTTACATGTTGAATTACTTATGTTCCCTTATGTTTAAATGATTACAAATAAGTGCAAATTTGGAAAGGCATTGTTTGGAAGTGCGCCGTCAGTCCATGCTTCGCAATGGACACTTGTATCCTTATCTACATTTAGTTTTCTCTATTTCATAACCATAAATTATTATAATTCAAAATATTAAGTTTTTTACTTATTTTGACTTTAATTATTACGAAATAATAAAAAATATTTTGCATGAAAATTCTGCGTCAAAGGGTTTAACCTTCTACTCTTCACCTAACTGTTATCTGCCGTGGAATATTATCTCTTTTGCATTTCTGTGTTTCTTTTGTTATCTATTTTGTATTGCTTACAAAATTAACTGATATCTTTGGAAAGTTCCAGCAAAATATTTTTTTTCAATTTCATTATTATTCTTTAATAACTGGTTTGTTCAAATGTAATTTAAAATTCCTATTGTAAATGAAATCTGCAAATTTAAATATAGAACAGCAATGTTTATATAACGAAAAAACGTTTATTGAAACTGTATTAAAAAGTTATTTTATTTAGCTCTTTTAAAGTATGTGAATAAGCACAATAAATTAGTCAGCTAAAATGCTTGTTAATTATGGTGTAAGCAAAATATTGATTGCACAGCAAAGATATTGCTTGTATTCAGTATTGTCACCTGGAAGAGTCATTCCACATTATTTTCAGTTAGGGGTTGAATAAATTCAAATTAATGCAGCGAAAAAGCGAGAAAATTATTACTCTCATGATCATTATCTCCACTATTTTCATTTTATGATCAATAAAAAGCAAGGTCACAGAAAGGGATGTTTTATAATGTATTACATTGTCCTTTTTTCCTGACAACCTTAAATATTTCTATAAAAATTTTAAATAACTACTAACTATTGCTTTTTAATTAAATTGTGATTAACTATTACTCTATTATTTTTCAATAATTACATTTACTTAAAAAATTGCATATAATTTTACTTATTAACTGCTTTTTTAAATAACTATTACTCCACTTAGGCTCCATCATTAAATTCATGCTTGTTTTGTAGAAGGGAAATATGAAGACTGAGTCGCAACGAACATTATGGATCTATATCCATGACCATAATGTCCTCGCAATTAGGCCGTTATCTGGTAAAAGATAATATTGCTCTCGGTTTTTTTTCTTTTTCTTGTTTACATGATATGTTACACGATGTACTAAAAACTGAACTCAGTGGCGCGACAGCCCATAGAGGAATATCTAACTCTTCTTCATGTCAAAAGCAATAAACTATGGTATAGTACATAGGTTCTCAACCTTTTTAACGCTGCCGCCCCCATAAGGAGCAAAAAAAAAAAAAGTTTAAACGCCCCTTTTGTGAAAATTCAGTTATTTGGAGCATAGGGTGAGCTGAATTATAAGAGGTAACATTTTTAAGCAATATTCTTACGCGTTAACATTGTTTGGTTTTTTAAAAAAAAATAGTGTGAACGTTAACTCGATACTTTTCTCCCGACAGGTGATCTATTTATTATAATCAAAATAAATACGGTAATGAGAAAACAAACAAAGAAATCTATGCTAAAAAGAGTTATTTAAACTTAATTAGATAATTAAAAAAACATCAAAAATAATTTTTTACACTGAAACGTGGTATCAACCAAGCAATCAAGTAACTATGTCAGTGGGATGATTTTGCTTGATGGTTCAGAGCTAGTTTCTTAACATTCGGTTCAATATTTTCAGTGAGGTGAAGACGCAAGTCCCCTCGTTGCACGATTTCGAGTCGATTTCTCTTTTTTGTGACTAGATCCGTCACAGCACAGTCCAGGGTAGAGACGACTTATGTTATCTTGAAGCCAAAATTCTGTGAGACGATCACCATTCTGGAAGCTATTTTTAATGTCATTTAATATATTAGAACATAACTAAAACGATAAATTAAAATGTCCAAACTAAAATAAGTAATTATTATATTGTAAAATTTATCGTTAAAATGATTTACGTTGCAAGAAATGTTAAGGAAAATATTTCATAAAAATACATAAAATAACACTGCGAAAGAATTAAATATCTCATTAAAGTCCCCATTTTTTATAATAATCAGCGAATCTGAGTTATAACTGTTATAACTAGAACTTAATATAGCTAGACTATAATAAGTTCTAGCTAGAAATTTCTATATAGTATGGCTAAAGAATTGATTTCAGATTTTTTTTATTCCCCTTCTAAAAATGTTTTTCACAAATAATTTCTATCAGAAATCTCTAGGGATGTTTTTAAAATTTTTGTCTATATTTGATATCAAAAAAATTTGCTATGCTCTAGAATTGAATGTATTTTAGTTGATTTTAAAACTATAAATTAGATATCCCAAAGTTACTTCACCCAAGGCACCCTAAGTGCTCATGTGGTAATTTTCAGTCACAGAAGTTTTTTTTTTTTTCTTATTGTAGGCAACAGAAATCAATTATGTATTTATGTTTTTTTGTGTTATGTTTTTTTTTTTCAAGTTCATGAATAGCTAAAAAAATAACTTCATAAACACATCATGGATATTGCTCTAAAAATTTATAATAACAATTTAAAATAATTTGAAACATTAGGTGATTAAGTTTTAATGAGATCTTTTAATATGATACGTATATTAAGATGTCAGACGGTAATAAGTTTTTGAGAAAAAGTGAAAATTACTTCTCCCTTAAACTAACATGGATGTAGATTATAGCTAAAAACTATGCCAACAGTCTTAAATCAACTAACAGAAACCAATCGAATAAAACTCTTTTAATTAGACACGCTTTTCTATAAATAGCCTTTTAGACTAGTAAAATTTATGGTCCGTGTTCCTTTTACTTGCCCAACGGCGCCCCTGGGACTTCATGATGTTTTTAGAAGTGCGAACAATCAAAGGAAAAGAGGGGAGCAAATTGAAAAGGAAATGAAAGTTGAGTGCCTAAACACCTCATTGAAATGTAGAGAATTTGGTTTCCGGTCACTTTTTGAGTATCACAATTTGAAAAAAGAAAAAAATATATACTATTTATTCAGTATAATATATTTATTTTAAAAGATTTACAAGGCAATGTGTTTCTTCGTAGATTTTTGTTTTAATACAATTAATTGGAACTCAAATTTTCAAGAGCTAATCCCCCCCCCCCCTGATTGCCTGGGACCCCAGGCGCCAAAGAGAATTTAAAAAAGAAGAAGAAATAAAAGTACATGAAATGCTCTTATATGTTCTAAAGCATTCTAAATGGCATTTTCTTTGCAGCTGTCAAATCTTTAAAAAAATAAACCACCGTTTTTGTTTTACGCAAATACGAACTTCAGTAAATGAAATAAAATAACAAATGTTCTTAAATAGTAATTATTTTAACTAATAACACCTCATCTACCACCGCGGTGCGGGGGGGGGGTGAGAATACACGAGGTTTAAAGGACGCACGATTCCAGAATTAATAAATTTCATCTATATTGATGAGCCTTCTACGGCCTGCGGTCTTTCTTAAACATATAAATAAAATAAAAACATGAATAAAATAAAAACTATACATTTTTTCCACAAAAAAAGGAAGAAAAAAATAAGGAAGAAAAAAAGATTAGGAATTTTAAATTGCAAATGAGTCTTTGAACGCGCCAAATCTAAATCATTGTAGTTTTTTTATAGCTCTTTTCGTTGTTTTTTACTACAAATTTTCATAGTTTTTAAAATCCCGACAATTTTACCTCGGCAGAATTAATGCGTGAATTTCGAATTTTAGTAATGCTTTTAAAGCTCTTTATTTCAGTCCATTTCAAAGTTAATTCAAGTTATTTTCGATCGCGTTTTATCGGAAGTAAAATTTTCAAGAGCTACCCCACCCCCCTGAGTCGGATTTCCAAATGTTTCTTGTCCGATCTCTTAAATGCAATATTATAACGGCTCGAGACTTTCAAATCGGGCAAGTAATAATTTCTTTTGAAGTACGTTATTTATGTCAGTCTTATCGTAAAAACAGGCTATTTTTCCATTGCTTGTTTTCGGCAATACGCATTTTCTCATGGTTTTGAAAATACCATACTTTTAATATATATTAACACGACACTAAATCGCGAATATGCACTTGATTTGTGCCAAATTCATCAAAAATCTAAGAGATTTTTCATTGTTCTTTCAACTGTTATTGCTAGGCTTCTCCACAGGGTTTCAAAAATCCTGTTATTTTTAATCCGGCAATAAAACGACTTGCAACTTTCGAGGCATTTTAATCATTAATTTTGATGTGTTTTACTACTGCCGATTTCATCGTCCATCCAGCATGTTATTTTACAATCTTTTTTTTTCTTTTGAAATAGCCATTATTTCCCTTTTTTGATTTTTTCAATACAATAACATTATTACAAAACGCAAAATTCGACTGTAGGATTTAATGCGTTTTTAATTTTTTGAGCTTAATTTCTAATTTTTGGTAGTTTAAAAAAATAAGAAGAAAAAACTTTTATGATTTAATATTCATGAAATCTCTTATAATTCACTAATTAGCAATGTCCTAAGGTTAAGAATATATAGAACTTAATCCTAAATTAATATTAAATCTTATTTTGAGCAATTATGCGTGTTTTTTTTTTTTTAAATTTTATTTTAAAATTTAAATTACCCCATACGATTTCTTTACTTAAAATATTTACTTTGCAGTTATGTTCTCAAAAAATATTTATCTCTTTATTTTTTACTTTCATTCAAGAACATTACAGTTAATTGATTTTAAATTATACTTTTATGTTACTTGATGTGATATAAAACCGTCACTTTTTCCCCATCTTTATATTTTTCGATAAATCTATCTATTTATTCATTTATTTTTGATAAAAAGGAAATATTTTTATTTATGAAAGTATTATTTTGGTTTTCTTCAGTTGTTAATGCTTAAGAGAATTTAATTTTATGCAAATATATTACAAAGCTAACTGATAAAAAAGAAAGAATTAGTTGAATGAATTAAGATAATAAAAAAGAATTATAATTATTTAAAAGAATTTAATTTAATAGAAATTTATCACTTAGTGACTGATGAAAAGAGCTGTGTGTAAAACACTTATGTTTACATTAAAATTATATCTAATCTATTCAAATACTTGGAACGTAGCCCTTCATTCAGAATGGTAGTGCACTCTACTATAGATGAATTCAATGTTGTTACTCAGTAACAATGTACTTTTCTAAATTTCGCCTTTTCATCGCGATTATTAATTCTTTGCTAATTCATATAAAAATAATTTAAATTAAAATCTATAAATTTTTATAAATTAGAATAAAATGAATGATTATAAATTAAAAAAATCCCAGAGGATTGGAAAATTAGTTTGACTTGTGTAATTCATAAAAAGGGAGATGTTCTTGAATGCTCAAACTATCGAGGAATTAACTTACTTTGCACGAGCTATAAGGTATTCTCAAATATTTTATTCAATAGACTTACTATGTTTTCAGAGGGAATAATAGGAGAGTATCAAAGTGGTTTTAGAAGGGGAAGATCAACTACTGAGCAAATTTTTACCATTCGGCAGATATTGGAGAAAACGAGAGAATTTGGAATTGATTTGCACAACCTGTTCATTGACTTTAAAACCGCCTATGATAGTATTAACAGAAAAGCTCTGATCATGGCAATGAGAGAATTTAAAATACCAGAAAAATTGGTGAGATTGATTAACCTAACACTAAGTGAAACTAAAATCATGGTAAAAATACAGAATTGTTTATCAGAGCCATTAGAAATAAAAAATGGTGTGCGACAGGGAGATTCTTTAGCCTGTCTCCTCTTTAATCTAGCATTAGAAAAGGTAATAAGAGATTCAAAAATCAACAACAGAGGAACTATATTTAATAAGTCAATACAATTGTTGGCTTTTGCTGACGATATAGGAATTATTGCTCGAACACCAAGAGCACTTGAAGAGGCCTTTATTTCTTTAGAGAAAGAGGCCCTGAAGATGGGTCTAAAAATAAATGAAAATAAAACTAAATATATGCCTTGTACCAAAACAGCCCACAGGAGTACCCATCTAAAAATTGGGGGACATTCATTCGAGGTAGTGGACAGCTTCACGTATTTAGGCTCTGAAATAAATAACAGGAACGATGTAACTGCAGAAATACGAAAGAGAATCACAGCAGCAAATAGGTGCCTTTATGGATTAAGAAAGTTTCTAAGATCAAATGTAATCAAGAGAAAAACAAAGCTGTTATTATTTAAAGGCCTCATTAGGTCAGTTTTAACATATGCTTGTGAAACATGGACATTGACTCGTGCAGATGAAGAAATGCTGAGCATATTTGAGAGAAAGATATTACGGTGCATTTTTGGAGGAATTAATAAAAACGGTCAGTGGTTAAGAAGATCAAATTTAGAACTCTATCGATCATATAATGAACCAGACATCATAAGATTCATTAAGGTCCAAAAGATAAAATGGGCAGGCCACTTAGTAAGAATGGAAGAAGACCGTATTGTGAAAAAGATTTTTGATGCCCGGCCGACAGGAACACGTAGAAGGGGCAGGCCAAATCTCAGATGGCTAGATACCCTGGAGAAAGATTTATCTATATTAAAAATAAAGAATTGGAAGTCCATTGCCAAAAGAAGGACAGCTTGGAAAAAACTACTGGAGAAGGCCAAGGCCCATCCTGGGCTGTCGAGCCAGTGAGGAAGGATAAATTAAAAATAAAATGAATGACTATAAATTCCCGATTATCTCTTCACAGTGTTCTTGTCTCATATAATATATTTTTCAAAAAATTGTGTTTAGTCTAAGATTGAGTGCATTTATAATTTTTGCTGTGGGGGGGGGCGCACCTAAGTCTAAAACATAATCAAATAATATTAATTCTCAGTCTTTAAGCCAGGATGTCAACATTTCCATTACAAAAATACCTGTTAGAAAAGTATATCAATTTTGAATTTTTTCACATCAAAACTTTAAAATAATGAATGTAATTGAGAAGCAAGAAAATATGGACAATAGAAATTTTTTTTGATCAGTAAAACAAAACTTAATGGAAAAATTATTTTTGATATAAATGTGGCATGTGTACAGATGGATGGAAATGGAATTTCTGAAATTGAAAACAAATTGTAAAATTTGTATTGGAATTTTTTTTTTTTAAAGATTACGTTACATTTGAATTTTCAACTGTGTAAGAATTAATCACTTTTAATGAATAAAACGTGGAAAAAAATGCAAATAATTATTAAATACAATCTAGTTTAAAGAATAAATGTGTTAGTCGAACAACATTATTATCACAATAAAACTTAATATTTATATTTCAACTGTAACTGTTGTACCTATTTTCGAACTTATTAATTATTCTTACTGTTCATGTATTTCATTTCAATTTTCAAACTCAGCTGTTTACTTGAACAATAGGGCAAAAATCTTAAACAATTTTTATCACAAAACATATTTATAATGAAACTACATAAATTATTTATGCTACGTCCTGTGATTGCTTTTTTTAGGTGCACCTAAATACTTTTCGTTTTTGAATGCTTATAAGTTTAATTTTTTTAACTCTAATCTGAAATATTTAGGATCCTCTCAATCATCTTATCTTTCATAAGTTATTGCTACCAGCTGTCGAGTAAACAGCCTATTTTGTAAGTTTTTCGCTCATGCGTATCCTTTCTCAAAAGGTTGGTGAAGGGAAGGGAAGCATCAGTTAAAAAAAAGTTTAGATAGAAAGGTAGTGGTGGTGCCATCTACAGAGGCGTTATTGAAATATAAGAAATTTTTAAAATGATTTGTGTAAATTTGTAATTAAATACATTGAGTTTGGGAAAAGAATACAAAAATTATGTGCTAATTAATTCGAATTATGTTAGTTAATTTAATGCAAAAATTTCCTTATTTTGTCGATGATTTTTATCAAGTCTATTCTATTTCGCATTGAAGTTAAAAATATTGGCCCTAACTTTTTAAATTCATTACTTTGTCATGAACTCATACTCCCCTCAAATATGACGGAAAATTTACCTACACTCAATAAATAAGTGCCTCAAATTTTACATTATTGCTTGGTCTAATTAAGGAAACATGCTTTATATTAGTCACACCAATTGTATCACGAGTATGCTTGGGTCACATTTTGTTATGATTATGAAATATTTCTTTTGTATTTTTTATTAAATAATCATGTGAAGATTCTTGAGTCAATGAAAAACGAGTGAACAAAAGAGATCTTATTATGAGCAGTAAATATATTTTATTCAATACATGAAATGCTGCCTTTTCTTTACATTGAATGATCGTTAAATACTAAGGATTGTATAAATATATTTGCACTTACAAACTATAAATAATTTATTCGGATTTCTGTTCGCAATTTTTGCATTTTAACGTCTTAATCACCAGTCATTACATTGTACATTTAACATCAAATAAAGAAAATAGGAAAGAAACTGAACATAGATTCTTGCAAAGCTTTTTATTTATTCAACGTTCATTAATTAATTAAAAAAGATGATCATTCAACAATTAAGGAAATACATATTTCTAATGAAAAGGCAGAAAATCAATACTTCGAATAAAATATAATTACATACCCTTTTAATAATCTTTTATTATTTCTTGATAAGCTTTGATTCTGGAAATGAGCGCGCCATTTTCTGTTCTGTAGACGTCTGTAAGAAGGACAGGGAGGAGGCGTTACTCATTATGATTAGTATACTGCGCATGCTTGAAAACATGCCTGGAAGGGTCATCCTGTTTCCTGAGGATTCACAGGCATCCTCACGCTATACACTACCTTATTTTTTTAGCGAAATGTTTTTTAACCTAACAGAATTCTTTGCCGACTGTTTTCTCTATGAATGAAGAAAATAAAGTAAATATTTAACTGTTGTGAAAAGAATCTTATTTAGTTGTACAAAGTACTTCAGTCAAAATTTGGGAGCCACGTAAGAGAATTATATAGATTAGATCAGAAACACATCATTAAAAGGCAGAATGCTTTGGTGTTTTCAAAACAAAGCAAACGTTGCCACCGGCGGAAAAGAAATACAGTCAAAATTTGGGAGCCACGTAAGAGAATTATATATAATAGATTCTATAAAAAAGAAGAATATTCTATAACTCTAACAGTTCTGCACGTTCTGAAATCACATATATTCATTGGAATGAAGTAAGCAATGTGAACTTCACTTAATTTATAATGAATCAAAGACAAAAAAAAATTTTTTTAACGTAATACACACACCTGTAACACTATGTAAATGGGAAGTTATTGATTATTCTAAAAGAAACTATCGAAGAAATTTTAAAAAAATATTAATAACAATTAAATACGAATAATATTCGCAGAATAAATATCGCAACGAACTAAAGGGGATGTTGTCGTATGAGACGAATACCTGCGATTTCTATATAAACAGTCATTCAGTTACTCTGGAGACGTCTTTAATGTAGCGTGTAGCATTGTAACGTTCCTTCTTTATTGTGACTTATTAAATTTAAAAAAGAAAAAGGTTTGAAATTCTTTCTTATGCAAACGAAAACAAAATTCGCGATCGCAACGCTCGAGTACGTCCTCTAACGGGAGACTGAAAATATCGGACATTAGTTCCCACAAAACCATTGGCAATGACGGACGCCATTTTATTAGCAGCAAATAAGGAGCAAAATTTCCCTAAGGTAAAGGTAGAACTGTTCAGTGCCGTAACTTCCCTCCTCGGGGCCCTGGGGCAAACATTTTTGGCGGGGGCCCTTTCAAAAACTTTCAGTACTCCATCTCTAACTGTCATTTTAGCTATTTATGTATTGTGTTAGTGAATATATTTATGAAAACAAGTTATGTGTTCGCATATAAATTGGATTACAAAACATTGTAAGTTTTAAACATGACAAAATGTAAAATTTCAGCGAAATCGATTAATCCTGAGAAATTAAATTTTAAAAAAGTCGTACTTATAAAACTCGATTTCTCAGGAACTAATGCACTATTCAACCAATTTCGCTCAAATTTGTATTTTCCATATGGAATTAGATACTTTAAAATAATACAACAAAAAAAATATATGCCTTACAATTAAAAAGTTTTCAGAATATTATTGTCCCAAAGGGGACTGGTCGTTAAGACACGGTTCCTAGCAGATCACCGAAGTCAAGCATCACTGGCTGCGGTCAGTGTGCGGATGGGTGACCACTTGGGTCAGTCTGTGTAGGGACCGAGGGTGTGCGGTATTGGTCTTCGTTAAACTGTTCTGCGATAAAGTGCTCGACTTCGGGTGCAGGTAACCGGGCTACCGAAGCGGGGGGGGGCATCTCCTCTACAAAGGATCAAACCTCAAGGGATGTTTCCCAGACCGTTATTGTCGCAAGACTATGTTATTGTAAAAGACTATGTCGCAAATAGTCTTTTGTGCAGCACTAGTGCGACGTAAATGATCAACATTATTAAACTATTATTAAATAAAAAATAATAAATATTTACTAAAAGTTATTTCTTGCGTGGAATTATCTTTACATAACAGAATTTTATAATCGTGTGCAAAATTTTTCCAATTCCCTTAAAAAGCTCTCGATCTGTAGTGAAATACAAAAAAATAAAATTAACATTTGGGGGTCCAAACTTTGGATAGCTCACCCGACCCAACTATTGGGACCATATTCCCCAGATTACAGCTACCTCCTATATTACGGGGGTTAGAAAATCGAATCTGTTGAACAAAAGTTATGTTTATTCAGAGAAAGTATGTTTTTGCGTCTGATTGTGTAACTTAAAATAAAATATCGTGCACTAATTAATTTGCATATTTGATGTCACACCCTCGAATTATTAAGATGGAGTCCTAGAACGTGAAGATCCGATCATTAAATCAAAAGTTATTCAGGGTGGTACTTTTTTGGTTCCCTGTACGTAAATGTTACCAATTTACGACATCTTACTGAGGAAATATGACTAGGGGGAAAATATTCATTCTGTCTACTCCTGTCCCCCATGTCCACAGTAACCTCCTTTTCCTCTAAATATAATGCTAATCATAAAATACCAATTTTATAAACCTCTTTAATCCGGTTATTATATCGTTAGGAAAGTCTTTTCAAGACAAAACCATTATAAAAATGAAAATTATTTTTTAGTTTCTAATCTAAAAGTTTTTGATCGCGTTATGAAAAGTGAAGGAAATTATAGACTTTTTTTTTCTTTCGCACACGTACCCACATTTTAAAAAGTCCTAATTGAAGAAATATTCAGAAATTTTTTCTCTTTATACATCGATTAACAAAAACAAAGTTGCCTTACTCCAATATGGACAGGTTCATAGAAAATCGTTCTTGAATATTTGGCCTATGTATTCATGAGACCATGTAATCATATGTGACAAAATTATGACAAAGAGTAATAGTTTTTTTTATGAAAGAAAATGAGAAAAGCATATTTGTTAATTAAAAATAAATTCTTTTTAATGGTTTGTCATGGAAATGAATTTTAATTGCTACGGATTTCTAAGCTGATGTTCATAGCTTTTTTATAAAATTAAATGCGTTCTTTTATTAAATTAAATATGATTTTTTTTATATATAAAATGAAGATTGCATTTCACTTTTTAATGAAAACAAAGTTGTTAAAAACCCTAAAAATTCGAAGTTCCAATTTAAAAAATTTAAAGGTCTTAATAATTTGAAAAATATTAAATAAGAACAAAATCCATGCACACAATAAACAGTAAAATTATCAATTAAAATATTTACTATACAAATTAAATTTTATGTACGAACATAAAAAAAAGCAATTTTTATGTTACCATTCTTATAAAAGAATTCGAACAGTATATAAATATAAAATTTAAATGTATTAAATGAGTTAAGGCAAACATTTACTTACCTCCTTATAAATAAATTAACATTTGGTTTTCTTATTTTCCAACGAAAATTTTTATTAAGAATGGGAATTATTGATATCACGATTTATGTTTGAAAAAAAGGAAGTTGCAAGCAATTTCAATAACTCTTAATTAAAGTTAAATTTTAATTTCAAAAATTGAATAAAATGAAAGCTAACAGAAAATTTATATCTGAATTAAAAATGATTAATTTAAATGACGCAATTAAATGAGCTAAAAACTGGAATTTAACTGGAACGTTTTACGTTTGTCTCAGAAAAAATCTCTTGACAAAATGACCTAAGTAAATGTGAACAAGAGTCATCCCCTTGAATACCTTAAAAGCTTACATCTGTTTTCTTAGAACATCTAGATAATTGCTAGTTTAAGACAACTTAAGGGACATATAGATGGTACTGTAAATATATGACATTTTATAAAAGCACAAAAGAACCCAGGGTCATAAAAATGATTAAGGCAATTTAAAGAAGCAAAAGGTCATTTTTCCATGGTGTAAAAGGACATGGCTATTTTTTGAGGAGTCAGATAACTGTGGGTCAACTCTGTGGGTGGTATGAAGGTTTTAACACCTTCATACCACCCACAGTCAAAAGATGCTTTAAAATATATCTTTTAGTCTCAGTGTATGATGCATTTTTCAGGATGCAGAACAGTGGTACTTATTTTAGTTTTCTAAACACTTGTTATGTTTTTTTATGATGTGCTCCTCTTCTCTTTTCATGTTTTAGTTTTAAATTTTTTTAATAAATTAAAAGTTGTAATATGTGAAAAAAATTGAAACAAAACCGAAGTATTTTTCCTGTGGGGGGGGGGGGTTTCTACTTCAATTTGGAAAATAGCTAGTAAATTGGAAAAAAAGTAGTTTCTTTTTCTAAAATTCTCAATTCTACTTTACTTTATTGTAGCGAATATCAAATTTTCAGATGGGGTGGCGCACCTTATCTTCCATCTCAATTAAATTTCAGAGGAAAATAAAGTTTTCGATTTGGAAAAAAATCTTTAAAGTCGAAAATAAGCGTTAAATATAAATTTTACTTGACTTTATTCCTGCGAATGTCTGAATTTCAGAAGGGACGAAGTATATTCTTCGCCCCCTCACTTTAATTTAAGAGGAAAATAAAATTTTCTTTTTGGAAAATAGATTCAAAGTTTTTTTTTAAAAAAAAAAAAAAAAAAAAAAAAAAAACATATTACTAGACTTTATTTTTTCAAATGTCTAAATTTCAAAAGATACAAAACACATTTTAGCCCCCCTTACTTTATCTCAGAAGAAAATAAAGTTTCCTATCCCCTTACTATAATTTAAGAGGAAAATTAAGTTTCCTATTTGGAAAATATAGTCGAAGTTATGAAACAAAACAATTTTCTTCTTCTAAAATTTCCTACTTTACTTGATTTTATTCTATTAATGTTAATGTCTAAATTTCCGAAGATGAGAAGCAAATTCCCCACCTCCCTCACTTTTATTTCAGAAGAAAATAAAGTTTTCTATTTGGAAAATAGATTCTAAGATGAAATTCTTTTTTAGTTACCTATTTCTATTATTTTTTAGCACTTTGAAATTTCAAAAGGGGCGAAACACTATGTTCGCCCCCTTATTACTATTTCGGAAGAAAATAGAGTGAAAATTGGAATTAAAATATTTTTTCCACTTTCACTTTACCTTTCCAAAAGTCAAAAAACACATTAATCGCCCATAACAAAATAAAGTTTCCTACTTAATGTATAACTTCAAAGCTGAGAAAGATTAGCTTTTTTTTCTTCTTCTCTAAAATTACCTATTTTAATGGACTTCGTCTTGGCGAATAACTAAATATCAGAAGAGGCAAAGCACATAAATGTTAGTGGAATATAAAGTTTTCTTATTTCAAAAATAGCTTCAAAATTGAATTTTTTTTTTTAAATTACCGATTTTACTTTATTTTTGTGAGTGTCTAAATTTCAGGAGGGGCGAAACGCATCGCACGCCACTGGGCCTGACGCTAGATAGTAGAGGAAACAATGTAAACCAGAAGTGCAATGTACAGAAAGTGTTAACAATCAACTACATGCTAGCTGTGGCCTTTCTCCTTCTCTGCAAAGCGTGTTTGTTCTTATAAAAAAGGGAAATAATTCGCGAAAAGCTGTTATACCGTTTTTTACCCTTTCCTTTATGTTATAGTAGGTACGTAATTACAAAAAAGAAAATTTTCAGCAACTCTATCTTAACAAAATTTCTTTCCTACATATATATAATTAGAGTACTGTATTTTGAAAAAACATGATGTGGTCTCTTCATATGTGGCCCCCTTGACTGTCGGGGCCCCGGGGTGGTGCCCCGGCTGCCCCGGCGTAGTTACGGCCCTGGAACTGTTTGAAAAAACTGGCCAGAAGATAACAAACATTGAAGCAGAACACGTCAAGCATTTGAAGAACAATTTCTCAATAATTTTTACCTTTCTATTAGCAACAACATAACTTCCAATTTCATGATCACTTGCTGTTACAGATGTGCATATTACGGTAAAATAATTTTTTCTGTCTTCAATTCATTACAAATTAAAATGAAGTCAGCATTGCTTTCGTCATTCCAATGAATAAATAAGAATTAAGAATATGCACAGAACCGTATAATAGTTATAGAATATTGTTCTTCTTTAGAGAATAGTATGTATTTCTGTATCTATATTATTCATAAAACAACAATAAAGAATCATCCGAACTACTTGAAATAGATTCATTTGTGCTGATTATTAATAAATTTGTATCGTTTTCTTGGTAAGTATTTTTTAGTTTTGAAAGAATAATTTTAACTAGAATTCAGCTATTCTGTTTTTAAGCTACATATTCAAATTCATATCGAGATCTTACATTTATAAAATTTTGATGTGTGGTGTGTTATCTAAAAGTAATGAAGCGATAATCTATGCATATATTATTTGAAAATAAAATTTTCGAACGAAGAACATTTCATTTAGAATTCTGCGAATTTTTAAAACAGGTGAGTGTTATGATTTTTATAATAAAAAATTTGCTTGAAAATATTTTTTTTTCTTATTAGATGATAGTTCTCTACAGAATGGTTTTTTACGTCTGATTAAGAACTATAAAAATAAAAAAAAAAGAAACAATATGAAAATTCTTATTTCAATGTAAAGAATTCTTAAAATCGTTTTTTTTTTCCTAAGAATTCCTTATTTTCCGTTTTCTAGTTTATAATTTTTTGATAAAAATTGTTGTCAAAATACTTTTTGTGAAAAATTAAATGGTATAACATTATGTGTTTATGTACACTCTTGTATATTCTAATGTTTGAAGTAATATGGTTCAGAAAAGGATGGAATAAAAATTCGGTACTTACGTATTAACGCCACCGCCGCTTCCGATTTGGCGGTTTTTAAGTGCCGCCAATCTACACTTAAAATTTTTGCGGCAAATCATAAAATAAAACACTTTATTTAAAATCAAAGTAGTCAATCGGATTTCGGTGGAAAATGAGCCGATATAGAGTTTAGCATAGATTCAAAACAATCATATCACCATATGAACTCTGATAAATAAGATTCCAATTGAAATAACATTTCCAAAACGTACGTTTACCAAGATAAATTTTCATGTTGTGGGAATTGGTACATTTTCGTTTTTTCGGTAAAACATTTCTCTCCTGAAAAAAAATAAAATTGCATCTTGTTTTGATTTTGACAAATCCCAAAGATGAAATTTCGTAGCACTAAAAATGGCGACAAAAAAGAATTGTTTTTTTGTTTTTGTTTCGTCAGCATTCTTTATTTTACGTTTCTTAGTTTCTAAATAATGATTTTTATTGAAACTTGAAATTTTTTGATAAAAATTGTTGTCAATAAACGTGTTTTGGATATTCCTTCTCTAATAAAAGGGATACCATTTTGTTTTCGTTTGCATAAGAAAGAATATCAGACATAGTTTTTAAAAAATTTAATTAGCCAATAAAGAAGGAACGTTGCAATGCTACGTGCTACATTAAAGACTTCTCTAGAGTAACTGAATCACTGCTCATATGGAAATCGCAGATATCCGTCTCATACAACAACGCCCCCTATAGCTCGTTGCGATCGCGAATAGTATTTCCTCTTTTTTAAAAAGGAACATCCAAAACACATCAGAAAAATATTTGTACATAAACAGAAAAAAATATGTATATTCTTATAAGAGTTAAAACCTTATGCACGTGAAATAGTTTTACTGAATTTAATGATATAACATGAAAGGCCTATTTAAACTTTACATTCCATAGTTTTAAGAATCATATTACTTTAAAAATTAAAATGAACAAAAAATATACATATAATTTAATGCAATTTAATTTTGTAAAAAGAAATTTTTGACAACAATTTTTATCAATAAAGAATGCTTACAAAAGAAAAGAAAAAATTCTTTTTTGCCGTCATTTTTTAGTGCTACAAAAATTCGTCTTTGAGATTTGCCAAAAACAAAACAAGATGGAATTTTATTTTTTCAGGAGTGAAGCATTTTACCAAAAAAACGAAAATGTACCAATTCCCATGACATGAAACTTTATCTTGGTAGACGTACGTTTTGGAAATGTTATCTCATTTGGAATCCTATTTATTAGAGTTAATATGGCGACATCATCTGGTGAACGGAAATAGAGAAAATTTGGAAAACATCATAGTACATTCCTATACAACTGAAAACAGGATTGTTGTTGTTAATTTACGTCGCACTAGAGCTGCACAATGGGCTATTGGCGACGGTCTAGGAAACATCCCGGAGGATGATCCGAAGACATGCCATCACAATTTTGATCCTCTGCGGAGGGGATGGCACCCCCGCTTCGGTAGCCCGTGAAGTCGAGCACTTTACGGTAGCACAGTCTAATGAGGACCAATACCGCACACCCTCGGTCCCTACGCAGACTGATCCAAGTGGTCACCCACCCGCACACTGACCGTAGCCAGTGATGCTTGACTTCGGTGATCTGCTGGGAACCGTGTCTTAATCAGTCCACTGCGGGACCTAAAAACAGGAACAAAGGAGAAGGGTGAGGGTCAAGACATGGAACAGATGACATATTAAAGCGTAGCGATCACGATCTTGCTGCAATAATAATAATAAAAAACTTGTGCAGGATTTTGGGAATGTGAGGGAGAACTCGTTTCGAGTTTTTGCCGGAAAATATTTTGTATCAATCTGTTTCGTATGGATGGGTAGTCTAATGTAAACAATAACAAGCGTCCTTAAATCGGAAGAAATTTAGAAAATTTCCGGTGTATCCCTCCACTTATGTTATGACTACGAGGAGATGTGTGAACAAGCCTAATATTCTATGCAATTTTGTTATTGTAATTCGGGTTCAAATCTAAACATAATTGTACCATTCATAAGAGCTTTCAGAATGTATTGATTCTCAGAGGTCGTAAGGTCAAAAAAAAAATTTGGAAAGTTAATATCTCATTGTGAATAATTCTTAAGGTTTGCCATGTTTTGTATTTTATCCTTTACTTGGCTACATTTGAATAAAATGTTGCCAAAAATATCTTTTTAAGTTTGCCTAATTAGAAAATATTCTAATGATTATAATATTAATATGATAATGCTGAAGTTTAAAGGCTGAAAGAAAGAACTCGGTACATGTGAAATACTGCAAAAGATATAATGCAATAATATGATGGCGCGTTTTTTCAATCTGCGGCGTAAAAATATATCGGAAGCAGTAACCCGGAAGTCTTGAAAGAGCAATTTTACCACTAGCGCCACCACCCTTAGTTTTATTTAGATCACCCATCCATTTGGTAAGTTCGTACAACAACAGCATGCGATTTCGACAAAAAAATAGAGGCAGTGAGAATTGTCCCTTAGAAAAGACAGTGCTGATAACCTTGAAAAGATTATTAAATATAGCTAATATGTAAAATTTTAATAATCGCATGAAATTTTTATAATTTTATTTCCTATAATTGCTTTAATATTGCTTTTCATTTATCTTCTCTTTTTCCACCCATTTCTCCGAAAAAAATTTTTTTTTAAATTTTGAAGGCCTAATTTTTTTTTTGATGCCCTATGACTATTATTACTTTTATGCATGTGGCATCACGAAATCTGTACACCGACAAGAAGTGTGTTAGCACTAAATTCTAAATGTCTTTCTAGTGTGTGTGAATGTCTTAATTTTAAATCATGAAAGTAAGTTAAAATGCTTATTTGCACCTACAATATTATGCAAAATTGATTTTTTGATCATATCTAAATATTTTGACCATGATATGTGGCCATATATAATTCTTGTTTTGCTGATGTTTACAGATTTCCGTTACTTTATCGTTTCTTTACGATTAGTGTTAAGCTGCTCCTATCTTGAGTTTCATAATTATTTTTAAGATTTGAAAAATCGAAAATACCTGATCTTTTTTATGCATTATTTCTCGTTTGTTGTACACGGAAATTGCGTGTTTGTTTATATAGCACTTTGACGACAATATAAAATTTCGCTGTATCTTATTCGTTTTAAAGGCTTCAATTTTAAGTTTTAATTAATTCTCTCCATTTTGTTATCTTCCATTTAGTCTACTAACTTTTGTTTCGTAAGCATGCTAGTTAAATTATAATGTCCGTTTTCCATTTCTAGCTAAATATATCCTATCCTGCTACTGGGTGCCAGAAACTCATCGAAATTGATGATGAGAAGAAACTTCGTATGTTTTATGAAAAGCGTATGGGACATGAAGTTGAAGCTGATGGACTTGGAGATGAATGGAAGGTAATTTCCTTTTTATTTTCCTCTTTTCAATATTTTCAAAGAGGAATTGGTGTTTCCTGTTCATATTTATTTTATTATGCATCTTATATCCTTTTATTTATTTTTCTGATCTTATGTTCTATGTCAATTTAAACCATTATTTTCAAAGTTCAATTTAATTTGTATGATTACTATGAGATTTTTTTCCTTCATCTTGAAAAGACACATGGAGGTTATTTTGAGATTTAGGCATCTATAAATTTTGATTCTTAAAAAGCTAGTCACCTTTTCGTTCTTTTATCTGTATCATTTTTTACATCCTTATTTATTTGACTGTATTGAATAAATCAAAGAGATAGGCAGCATTTTTTTCTACCTCAGTAGTGTATCTGCCAAGTCACCTTTTTTTTAATGAAGACTTGTATTTCAATACTACCTCCTGTTTACTTGTGTATTCTCAAATTTCACCGTATTTGTTGAAGAAATTAAAAAAAAAAGTTATCGCTTTAAAAAATATCCGCTAATGGCGAAAATATCTCTTATTCCCCAACAGACGGTGCAGTATGTTGAGTGTTTGTAGTTGTCTTAGTATAAAATAATTATAAATAATAGTTGATTACAATTTATATACATTTTTTTTTACTTTGGTAAATCTCTGTATTTCCAATTTTGAATTTTTCTTTTTAACTTACATGATTATGCCCGATGTATCAAAACTTTACTCATGGTCTATAAAAAGTCGCTTCTAAAATCTCTGTTACTTTATTTCTCCAATGTTAACAGGTATGCTATAGAGACACTTTATCAGTTACTGGTGTTATAGAGTAACTGCATGCCTGCAATTTGACAAATCATTTTGTTTTTACATGTAGCTGCCATTTTTAGTTTTCTCTTTATTTTTTGCTCTGTATTTAATTGATTACTACTTATTTACATTGTTTATGAACTGCATTGTTATCTAACATAAATCTTCTAACTATATTAAAACTGACTGTGTTACTTAACTGTACCTATAAAGAATTTGATATGTCAACTAATAACTGATTTTGGCAATATTTTGATAAGCTGTTTTATTTAGTTTAAACCATGCTTTTAACTATCATTTTAATAACCAATTTTTGATATCTCATGATATTTGTCAAAACCCTTACATTTTGGTGTAAGTACCATTATAAGCTATTTGTATAAATCATTCTATTTGTTAAAATTAAATATATATATAATTATTAATGCATAGCTGTCAACTCTACTAGGTTTTGCTAGTTTTTATTGGTTTAATAAATATAAATAGTTAATTATTAAATTATAAATGAAAATGTACAGCTATAATTCATCTATTATACGTCTGATTTGTTATTTAGCTTAACTTTAGAAAATTATAATATAAAGAACATATTACATATTATAAATAAATATACTTATCAATCATGAGTAAAATCAAATTTTATTTATTTCCACTTTGACTACCTCTTCCTTTCTACTTTGACATGTGATTACAAAACAATTGTTTAAAAGCTAAATTGTTAATTATATTTCAGCTATATATGAATAAAGCCAAAATTCAAAATTTTTCTTTCAATTGAGATGACTGCATAGATTAAAATGCATGTAATAAAACTTATAAAATAAAACATTGAAATAATATGCAATTCGGAAATTTATTCTAATAATTGTGCTAATTGCTCATAGTAATTGTGTTCTTTTTTTAGAAGTAGAGTAACTTTTCTAAAGTATTTTTTTACAATAAACTATATAATCTCAACATTTTTGATAAAGGAAACTAAGAAAATTAATTTGATTTTACACAATTCTAAAACGAATGAGCATGTGTGTTAATATAAAAAATCAAAATATATTGTAACAGTAAATTAATTTTCAATTTTTCAACCAATTATCTCCTGTGAATATTTAACAACAGTTGCAGGGCCACCATTGGCAAGTAAGATGCAATTATTTGGTATTAAAATCTATTTGGTATTAAATTTTGTGGCTGTAGCTTGATATTTTAAAAAGCTGGCTGCTCATTTTATAAGAAGTTAATTGTTTTAAATATAATTTATTGCCAAACTAGGAAATCTGCCAAGTATAGTTATTGACAGATTGATTTAAGTGATTACTTAAAAAAGTCTTAAATTAATATGCAATTATGGTTAATCATATTTATGAATGCTAATTGCAGTAGATGCCTTGAAATTGCAATTCCAGCATTCATTTTATGAATAGGTTGCCTTTCAAATTATTATTTAATAAAACCAAGCCTGAGCTACAGATAAGAGGCTATATGTTTTTTCACGCCATACATTTTACTATCTTTCCTCTTCCCAAATTAAATGAAATATAATAAAAATTTTGTTAAATTTCTCCTATTCTAAATTTTTCTCAGCATTTGTTGTATTTATCAGACCTAATACATCAGGCATGGGCAAACTTTCTTGGTCGAGGGCAAAATATTGAGGAAAATAAAGTTTGGTGGGTCGAGTAGATACTTCTAAAAATTAAAAAAAGACATAAATTTTAATTTAAATATTTAATGAAATTGCGATTTCATTTTTAAAAGTTCCTTATATTGAGGTTCGAAGTGAGATGTGCTTATTTTAAGAAACGAGGTTAAATGCTTGTCTGTTAGTCTATTTCTGAAAGGATTTTTTATAAGGTTTATAGTTAAACACTTGTTCACATAAATAAGATGAAGCAAACATGGCCCTAATTTTCTGGGTTTTACAATGACATTATATGTGTGCAATCTTTCCATACTCAATAAATAATGTAACAACTCGCGCCGGTAGAAAAAACCGCTCCTTCGAGCTTAAAATTTCGCGGTCTACCACATGTGATGTACAATTCACCTATATTAGTTTCCATATGTATGCTCCTCGAGGAAGACAAAAGCTCGTTGGGGCCAATCTACGGCTATTCTATAAAGAACTTCTGCTTTCAGCATTTTATATTGAAGCTGTCTGTATTCCATGTTGTACTATTTCCATCAATTTATGTTTTGTAGAACAAAAATAGGAAAAGTAAAAAGGTCATCAGTAGCTTTAAACATAGTAGACGAGAAAATGGATGTATAATGTATCTTGTTTATGTTCACCACGGATAGGCGAGTTAAAATTCTATCCGGAGGCCGGATAAAACCTTCCGGCGGGCCGTAGTGTGCCCATCCCTGTAATACAGCATAACTCATTGCATTTTTTCGCATACGTGTGTTAACCTTTGTCTTGAGAGTTATTTATGAGATGCTGGGATATATTTCTTTTTATAGAACAAGCTGAAAATTTTTTAAAACTGCTAATTTGATATTTAATTTTATGTTTTTCAGAATTACGTAGTTCGCATTAGTGGTGGTAATGATAAGCAGGGATTTCCCATGAAGCAGGGTGTTTTGACATCTGGTAGAGTTAGACTTCTTCTTTCTAAAGGACATTCTTGCTACAGACCAAGACGAACTGGTGAGAGGAAGCGCAAATCTGTTAGAGGCTGCATTGTTGATAGCAATTTAAGTGTTCTTTGCCTAGTTATTGTTAAAAAAGGTATGAATTATAAGCTATGATAACTATTTTGTTTAAATTATTCATTTATTTTATGATAATTATGGTTATAATAATTTTTTCATGTAAATTAGGTGATCAAGATATTCCTGGTTTAACCGATACAACTATCCCTCGTCGCCTTGGACCAAAACGTGCTAGTAAAATCAGAAAATTATTTAATTTGGAGAAGGATGATGATGTTAGACAGTTCGTAGTAAAGAGGCCTTTACCTCAGAAAGAAGGTAATTATTTCATTAAATTTAATTAGTTCAGTATTGTGTTTGATTTGTAGTTTATAGGTTTTCAAGTATTTTTTATTCAATAAATGTTCGTATACAAAACATTTTTGGATTTATATTTTTAACTTTTTTGTTTGTTTACCAAACTCATCCCAATGGTATGAATTAATATAGAGCTCTATAAAACTTAACGTTTTCTATGAAATGTGTGATTTTTGAACAATTGTGCCAAAATGAGATGGCGATGAAAGGATTAAAGATGGTTATGCATGTAAATCAATGTTTTTATTTTTTCTGTGTCTGGGAATATTTAAAAATGTTGGTCTGAGTGACTTCTTACTTTCTGTACTATGTTTTATGTAATGAATGATATGATTAGTTTAAATTTAAACTAATTATAATAATGATTGCTAAAAAATTTCATTGTTTATTTTTTGTTCTTTCCATTTTGTCGAGTTTCTTTGAGATAAAATTAAAATGCTAACCCTGTCTTTAATTTATTATTAAATTGATTATTCTATGGGAACTGTAGTTCAGTTTTGTTTATAAACTTCATCTTAATGTTACTGTTATTCTCCAGCCAAACTTATTTTATCCAATATTTGATTTTCTGATAATAAATTCTATCTTAAATAGTGCTATGAGTAGTTCCTTTATAATGTGTACAATAATGTAGTTTATTTGAATGAATGGTTAAAGATAAGAATGATGACATGATGACGAGCCTGAAGAGTTTTTTCTCTTCAATACTATGTAGGAGGGAATGAGTTCTTCATTTTCATTTACAGATGTGTTGCTGAGAGATTCTATTTTTGATGTATATTGAGGCACTTGTCTGATTTTTTGGTTAAATTTAACTGTTTGCACTGTAATCATGATTATGATGAATCGCTATAATATCAGACTAGAGTCTTTGATTTGATAATGAAACTATAAAGCAATTCTGATGTCTCATTTTAAATTTGTTATAGTTTATGTACTGTCCCTGCATTTATTCACCCACTGATTAAGCCGGCTATTCTAGTTATCTACTTTCATGGTGTGCAAGATGTGGGCAAATTAAAATATTTTGGAAGGCATATCTTTTTTCTTTTATTCTTCTTAAATTGACAAAACGTAGATGTTTCTTCCATTTTGTCCAATTTCTACCAGACAAAATTAAAATTTTAACCCTGTAATCATTACTTCTAAATTGATTATTCTATGGATACTGTAGTTTTAATGTTTCACTGTAGTTCAGTTATGTAGTTGGCTTAAATGGATGGTTAAAGTTAAGAATGATGACACGATGACGAGCCTGAATAGTTTTTTTCTTGTCAATACTATGTAGGAGGGAATGAGTTCTTCATTTTCATTTACAGATGTGTTACTGAGAGATTCTATTTTTGATGTATATTGAGGCATTTGTCTGATTTTTAAGTTAAACTTTACTGTTTGCACTGTGATCGTGATTAGGATGAATCGCTATAATATCAGACTAGAGTCTTTGATTTGATAATGAAACTATAAAGCAATTCTGATGTCTCATTTCAAATTTGTTGTAGTTTATGTACTGTCCCTCCATTTATTCACCCACTGATTAAGCCGGCTATTCTAGTTATCTACTTTCATAGTGGGCAAATTAAAATATTTTAGAAGGCGTGTCTTTTTTCTATTATCCTTCTAAATTGATTATTCTGTGGGTACTGTAGTTTTAATGTTTCACTAGTTCAGTTATGTACTTTACTTAAATGAATGGTTAAAGTTAAGAATGATGACACGATGACGAGCCTGAATAGTTTTTTCTTGTCAATACTATGTAGGAGGGAATGAGTTCTTCATTTTCATTTACGGATGTATTGCTAAGATATTCTATTTTTGATGTATATTGAGGCATTTGTCTGATTTTTAGATTAAACTTTACTGTTTGCATTGTGGTCGTGATTAGGATGAATCGTTACAATATCAGACTAGAGTCTTTGATTTGATAATGAAACTTTAGAGCAATTCTGATGTCTCATTTTAAATTGGCAATTTTTGTTATAGTTTATGTACTATCCCTGCATTTATTCACCCACTGATTAAGCCGGCTATTTTGGTTATTTACTTTCATAGTGTGCAAGATGTGGGCAAATTAAAATATTTGGGAAGGCTTCTCTTTTTTTCTATTATCCTTCTTAAATAGACAAAATATTAGATGCTTGTATCAATTCAATACAATAAATTGTAATTTTTTTTTCTTCTGTAAATTTAAATAAACTTTTTAATTTTGGTTGTTTGTCATTTAGCACGTGAAATTTTTTATTTTTTTTAAGTTTGCCAAAGTTTAAAGTAGATTGAATTTCTCAATGTTGAGTAATAGTGACAATGATGAATTGCTCTAATCAGACTAGAGTCTTTGATTGAATAATGAAACTGTGAAGCAGTCCTGATGTTACATTACAAATATGAGTTATCTAATTTTAGCAATTATATCAGCTATCTCTTGTGTAAATTATATCCATTGATTAAGCGGGCTATTCTAGTTTCATAGTGTGGGCAAACTAAATTATTTAGTATTATATACTGTTTCTGCATATATTCAATCACCCACTGATTAAGCCGGCTATTCTAGTTATCTACTTTCATAGTGTGCAAGATGTGGGCAAATTAAAATATTTGGGAAGGAATATCTTTTTTTTCTATTATCCTTCTTAAATTGACAAAACATGATATGCTTGTTTTCATTGCAATACAATAAATTTTAATTGATTTTTTTTTTCTTCTATAAATTTTTTAAATAGGCTTTTTATTTAGTTTTGGTACTTTGTTAATCCTTTCTGCCATTAACAGGGCTGATTGTGCTCTAGAAGAAATCCGGATTTCTGGATTTTTCGCTAACAGTGATCCGGAAGTTTCCGGAGATCAAAGGTCCAGGCGTTTCAAAAAATCATTGATCACATAAGTTTACGGAAATCAAATTTTCAAAGGTGGAACTTAGAAACACAGATTATTTTGTTTGTAAGGGAGAGCCTTTCAACTCAGGAAATTTTCCGGAATTTTGACTTGGACTCACAATCACCTCTGCATTAGCACTTTATTTTTTTTAATTTGACAAAGTTTAAAGTAGGTTGTATTTCTCAGTGTTGAATAATAGTGGTAATGAATTGCTCTAATCAGGAGTCTTTGATTGAAGAATGAAACTGTGAAACCGTCGTGATGGCACATTGCAGATATGAGTTAGCTGATATAATAGCTAAAATTAGATATCTCTTGTGTAAATTGTACCCATTGATTAAGCCGGCTATTCAAGTTATCTGCTTGCATAGTGTGCAAGATGTGGGTAAATTAAAGTATTTCAGGAGGCTCTTAAAAATGTGTTTTGCATAATTATTTACTTCTGAAATTGACAAAATATTAATATGGCTCTGTTAAGTTATTCTTTTTCTTTGAAAGTAACTATACTATATTGTTGATACTTTAAATGGGCTATTTTTTATTGTGTATACATTAAGATCATGATGATTTGCTAGAATCAGACTAGAGTCTTTGATTTAATAATGAAACTATAAAGCATTAATCTGATGTCAAGATTTATATTGAATTTCTTATTTTAAACTGCTGTACAATTATTTTCAACCATTGATTAGTTTCACTATGTAGTGTGCATGACATGAGTAAGGAAGTTTGTTAAAGAAAAAAAGAGGTTTTGGGGGTTTTGCTGAAAAGTTATTTTTTAAGTCTTTATTTGCAGGATCGTTGTGTTTTTAGAAAAGTGGTTAAATGTGCTAAAACAGGGTTACCACTCCACAGGAAAAACCTGGAAAATACACGGAATTTAAAAATCACCCTAAAGTAACAGGAAAAATACCAGGAATTTTGTTTCTTATTTTTGTCTTTTAAAAAATGGTGACCTCTCAAAGCGTAATCTATGGGATATTTACCCATATTTCAGCTATACTGAACTATTTAATTTACTATAACATTATTTAAGTATGTTCAGCAGTTTTTTCCAGCAATTAAAACTAATAAATATAATTAGTCTAATATTATATAGCTCACACCAGAGCTCAGAAGTTCTTCCATTGCTTTTTCTCTAGTGTTTTTAGTATTAGTTATTGCTCTCAAAATTTTCAGTGCTCTTAATTTATTTAATGATATTATTTGTTTTAATTCATCTCTTAATGATTTGATTAAAAATTTTAGATTTGTTAAATAATAAGAGTGTAGGGACTGCAAAATTAACTTTTGACAAAAATGTTAAGCTTCAATGTTCATTTTGTTGAAGAAATGATGAACAGTACAGTGTAATAAATTAAAATAAAAATTTATTAAGGACCATGCTCAGATACTGCATTAAAATAATAGATTTCTAATTGTGGTTCCAAGTAGTTTTGAATTATAGTTCTTAGTGCTAGTTAGTAAAAATTAACTGATGCTTCAAACAATTTTGAAAGTGCTAGATTGATGCTCTAAATTGTTCTTAACATGCAATTGCATCAGTGTAATGCTTAAATTTTAGCAATTGAGTACCTCATATTATTACTCTCTCATGAGTATTAGCTCTAAAAAAAGAGCTAACTTTTTGTTGTCTGGTTCTCTGTCAGCTCTAGTTTCTTTGTAATCTGTATACTATTATTTGGTCTTGTGTTACGTCATCCAAATCTAAAATTTTTTTTTTATTTAAAAAATATATTGTGTCTTGCTAGGGATATGCCTTATTATTTTCCTACTTAAAAGGATTTTTTTTTTCTGATCATATGTAATTCTTGTTATATTAAATACTGCAAAAAAGTTGAATTGTCTTAGGAAGTAAGGAGTTCAAAATATCTTTTTTGTGATGACACGATGACGAGTCTGAATGGATTTCTCGAGTCAGTACTATGCTAGATAGAATGAGTTCTTCATTTCTTCTTGCAGATGTATGCGATTAGAGTTTCCAATTCTGATGTCTTAAGAGGCATTTGTCTGATTTTTTCCCCCTCTTTTTCTAAGTGGAGTCATATCTATTGACAGATGGTTGCGTGATTGTTAGACTGTGTGAATTGTAGTGTTCGGTCATTGCCAACTGTGCATAATTTTGCTGTTTTAAGTACTTTGCATAATTTTGCTGTTTAAGTACTTTAATAAATCAAACTTTATTTGGTTTAATTTATTTGTCATTATTTTATTTTGTAGCAGATTATTTGATTGATCTACGTTAAAATGTGCAGATTTTTCATATGCAGAATTCTCTGGTACGGCTTGCCTAAAACTTTTAGATGCTGTATTGCATTCTCTTACTAAACGAGCCTGTGATGATGTTATACAGATCATATTTCAAATGATGAAAAACTTGTCTGAGACTAAGTTTTTTATAAAATTAATGAAAGAATTATGCTTATAATACACGAATTTAGCATGTGATTTTTTGTACATTCATTTTTTTTATAATTTATCTCCAAAATAAAAAAAAAGATATAATTAGTCGTTTTTTTTTTTAATATTTTTAATTGTAAGAAAACTGAGAAAATGATGCCTGATGATACAGATCCAATGCTGAGTTTGAATGAAATTTATTTCAGATATTGTCTTTAATTTTGGCATTTAACCTTTCCTTATTTTTGCTTTTTTAAACATGTATGTCTGTGATGAAATAGATCCAACGCTGAGTTGTTTGATGAGAATTTATTTCTGATTGTGTTTTTTAATTTTATTTTGACATTTATTTGCTGCTCTAGATAGTATGATGAAACAGATCCAACGCTGATTTTTCTGATTGAGTAATAAGTCTGATCTTGTAGTTGCAGCCTTTCTTTTATGTTTACGTGTCTTATGTTTGGAAATCCAGTAATATTACCTACATAAAAATTTATGTTCTTAGTTTGAAATGTTGATATTGTTTGAGTTAATTTCAATTTTTGAATTAAGCTTGGCTGTGACTAGTAGTGTTTTAGGTATAGTAAAGATGTGACTTTAAATACATACTTTCTCCCTGCAGGTAAGAGACCTCAGACAAAAGCTCCTAAAATTCAAAGACTTGTTACACCCGTGATGTTGCAGCGTAAGCGTCATCGTATTGCCTTGAAACGCAAGCGTGCTCAAAAGCGAAAGGATGAGGCCGCTGACTATGCAAGATTGTTGGCACAGAGGGCCAAGGAGGCTAAGGAGAAGAGAGCTGAAGAAGTACGCAGAAGGAGGTCTGCTTCTCAGCGAGAATCTGTGTCATCTAGTGGTCATAAAATGAGTACTAGTAAATAAATGTTCTATTGAATGAAAAAAAAATAAAAGAAATATTGCAATTTGGTTTCTATTTATTAGTTTCGTAAATTAATTTTTTTTTAAATGTGAACTGTTATTTTCTGCATAATCAATAAAAAAACTATATATCGGATTGTTTTTAAGGAAAAGCAATATTATAGAAATAGGACGAAATTTGATGATGAAGCGAAAAATAACGATGGGTGTAGTAAAGTAATAAAGTTAATGATATAATATACAGATCATTCTCTTGTAAAGAACGCTGTGAATTTTGGAAAAACTCTGCTACAAAACGCTAGATCGCATTAATTGGTCAAAAAATACAATAAGTTCAGTCTTGAAATATTTTTAGAGTGGCACTCATGAATATCTGTGTGCGTGAAGTTCCTTTTTCGGTGTGGGTTAGAAATCCTGAATATCTTGATAGTATTTTATCCATTCTGTTTCAAATATCGATGGAACCTTTAAAAAAAGCTGTTTTAATTTTATGTATTTCGTGATTTAGAAATTTTATCAATTTAAATGTTACTAAAAAAAAATTTTTTTGTTTTTGTTTTTTTTTTTGAGGCCTTATCCCTAATAGCATTGATTTGTATCAGTCTGATGTTGATTTGTTATTTCGCTATCAACCAACTGCAGCCCAATAACGTAAGTTCCTCATTTTTATTTTGTTGCATATATGTCAGACATAGCTGTCTTAAGTTCTGATTAAATCGTATTTGTTCCGACTTATTAACTTTGTTCCGAAAATACGATTTTAGGTCAAAATGTTCTGAATTTATTTTTTGCACATTTTCACTCTTGATGTCAGTTTTCTTTAGAGGTCTAGGAACAGGGCATGTGATTTTTTCGAGAATATCGCAGAATTCCGCGTATCTCACGACTATTGGTTTTCGGAATTAATAATCTAAAATTTAATTCGACAGAATTTACGCGAAATCTCTAGCAGGGATGTAATTTTCCCCCCGTTTATTTCCGCCGAAATTTTTTTTTAACAAGTATAAATATTTTATAATTTTCCGCGGTGCGAAAGTATTGAAGTCATCATCAAAAATCATTTCCTTGTGATAAAACTGACTGACCTTGATACAGGGATGTGATTTTTTTCGCTTTTGCCTCTCGAATTTCAGCCTTTTTATCAAGAACGTTTTTTTTTTTTCAATAAATATCCCGTTTTTGTTTTTTGAAAATTCAGTCGTTGAATTAAAATAATTATATTTATTTACGATTTTCAAAGATGAACAGAAAATTCGAACTACGTCCTAGCTCCTAACCCTTCCCTTACTTTTAATTATTTTAACTTTTCTCTTAAACGCACAGAAAATAAGATTTTCCGTTATTTTATTCGACAGCCGAATAGCTCGATATTCTCGCAACTCAGACGTCGTGACCTTGTTTTCTGGCATGAAAGCTAACGAAAAAATAAAGGTGGATTTGCGGAGAAAATATTTACAGGGTATCCGCGCACCTGGAAAGTCATGAATTTCGGTATTGAACAAAATTTGTCATGATTTTAACTATTTTTGTTAGAAAATCATGGATTTAGGTCGCTGAAAAATCTAAGTTTTAAAATGGAATTTAAAAATACCCCCCCCCCTCATTTCATGGTGTTCCGAATATCTGAATTTGTAATAAAATCCTCAGTAACAGTCATATTTTATTAAAATATAAATTGTTTTTATCCTGTCCTTTAAAAGTTATGGTTTTCTTTCAAAAAATGAAACAAACATTTCTAGAGCGAATTTTTTAAACTTCTGTGATTTCAGATTTTTTTTTTTTATCAATTTAAAATTCTAGCCGAAGCAAGCCAATCATTGGCGAATTTTTTTTATTCCAAAATGAGAAAAGAAAAATCATGAGTATTTCTTTCCTTTCAGAGGAACAAGAAAAGTATCTTTAGAATGTAATTCTGCAGAAAAAAATTATTTGCTTTTGTATTTTTTTCAGCTATTTTATGGCTTCAACTCTTTTCTTTAATCTGTTTTTTCAGAGTATAACAGTTTTGGCTATACCTATCATTTCAATTTATGTTATAATGCTTTTTTCAATTTCTTGTGTTTTTGTCGGAGAAAATAGTAACTTTGTTAAGTCATGAAAAATTCTAGGAATTAGTCATGAATTTGAAAATCTAAAATGTAGCAGATACCCTGTATTTATTTGCTCATTCAATTAATCTTGTAAATTTTTATTTATTATGTCTAAACAAAACAAACAAGCCTTTTAGAAATCGTAAGTCCAGACTCTGCAAATATCTCGATTCTTATTCACGCGATTTTAATACCAATCGTCGATTTTCGTTTTTACACGATTTAAAAGTTGCACATTGCGATTCTTATTTACTCTATTTAAACATCGTACATTATGATTCTTATTTACGAGATTTAAAAATCCAATATCGCGATTTTGTATTTACGCGCTTTCAAAACCCTATATAGCAATTTATATTCACGCGAGCTTAAAATCCAATGTGATTCGTTTTTGCGGTTGTAATATCAGACATCGATTTTCGTATTTATACGTGCTTTAAAAATTAGACATTGTGGTCTGTATTCGCGCGATTTGAAAATTATGCATCGTGATTCGTATTTTTTAAAATTCGATATAGAGTTTCATATTCACGTGATTTGGATTCATATTCTCTCAATTTAATATCATGCATGTGATTCATATTCATACAATTTTAAAATTATCGGGATTTATAATCGTATGGATTACAAGTTTAAAAATCGAACTTTTTTTGTCAAATTTTTGTGCTTTTTTTTTAAATCCCTGAACTAGGCATTTACATATATGTAATTCTCATTCCAATTTGATTTCTTTGGATTGGCTAACTTGGATTTTTAAGTTCAAGAACTGCTCCAGAATCTGGTTATATCGCGATTCTTATTCCGGCAATTTTAATATCGGTCGTAGATTTTCATATTAAAATAACCTAGTTAATACCTAATAACGGCTATCTGATTTATAAGTAACGTGCTGCAATTGGTTTTCGCGAGATTTAAAAATCGTTCATCGCTATTGCTATTCAATGTAATTTAAAAATCCAGTATTGCAATTCGTATTCATGCGATTAAAAAATTAGGTATCGTGATTCTTATAAACGCGATTTAAAAATTCAATCTCGTAATTTGTATTAGCGTGTTTTTAAAATCCAATATCGCGATTCATATTCATGCGATTTTGAATTTCAATATCCCTATTGAGAGCAATAAGATTTCTTGAATCAGTTATAAAGATTTGATATTATTAGTAAGCAATTTAACTAAATCTGTTAGCTTAAAAAATTATGTTAAAGTTAGTTACATGAGTATCGTTTATGGATATTTTGTTTTTCACTTAGTATCATATTTTCCCCATATTGGCTTAACACGCTTTGTGTTCCTATTTTTGTTTTTAACACGTTGGCAGCTATGCTATCAGAAATTGTCAGTATCCGGTCAATAAACAGCTTATGAAAAACAGTATGACTTGATCAACAATAAAATTTTCTGCGGCAAGTCTAATTGTCGAAGGCAAGAACATGATTCCTACTCATGACGGCTGCCCCATTTGGTCTGAGTGCTATTAAAACTATATTTTTGGCGATACGGATTTTTAATATGCTCAATTACCTCCTGAAATAGTGACATACACTGGTTGTATTATTAGTGGCTTAAATTTTTGGCCGCTTTTTAATTTAATTTTTGCAGCAAGCTCTTGCTTTTAAGGGTAATTAAGTTGAAAACAATATACATGTTTTGTCTTACCTGAAGACTTTTGATCTAATGATCGGATTTACGTGTTCTAGAACTCAATCTTAATGGATCGGGAGATGATCTCATTGCAACAAGTACGAATCTTTTAAGTAATAAAATCGGGGATGACGGATTCAGATTTCTGACACTCAAGGTATGGGCCCAATCGTTAGATCCCTTAATGTTAATTTTCGCGTATTTCACCAAATTTTGAGAATTTTATAAGCGAATTGAAGAAATTTTGATCACTTATAAAATTTATTCCATGCAGAATATAGCTTACAGTAAATATTTTATTTAATAATAGTCTAAAAACGTATGAATTATAAGGAATACTTTTTATTTACATTTTGAATACCAAAATACAAATTTAGAGAGAATCCCAACAGGAACTAAGACCAATTTCGTTGAAATTCTGTACTTTGCCATGAAAAATTATTCCTTAAAATGATGTAAAAAATTTATATCTTTAATTCAAAATTTTCACTAGAAGTTATTTTGCATGGAATTTATTACCTTTAGATATTTCATAATTGTGTATGAAAATTTTTCTATTCGTTTAAAATATTCTCGAGGTATGGAGAAATGCGCAAAAATTGTAACATTAAGAGGTTCAAATTTCGGACCACTCTCCTGACCTAACTATTGGGTCAAAAATTCAGATTGCAGCTACCCTCATAATTCTGGCGTCAAAAAATTTGTCTGATTTCGTAACTTTATTGTCTGCACTATTTTAGATCACCCTTTTGAGATGGAGACAAAAAAATGTGAAGATCACTTCATTATATCAAAAGTTATTCTGGGTGGTCTTTTTTATTTTGTACTCTGTACTTCAAATGTTTGTTTTTTCGTATGAGATTGCATAAAAGATAGAGCATTTGAATTATAGCTGAAGCTCTTTTGGCATGCTGCATTAGCCATCAATATTTTTATAAGCTTCTACTGCAATAATTTTTTCTTTTAGCTGGAAGATTAGGATGTAGAAAATTAATTTACAGGTCAAAATCTTCATATTGGTTCAGAATGCTCAGTAATAAAGTTTTAGATTAAAACACCATAAAAAAATGAAATAATTTAATACATACTTAACTGTCAACACTACTGGATTTTGCCAGTTTCTCCTGGTTTAATGGTTTGAAAAAAATTCTGGTTTTTGTAAATTTTTGAAAATTCCCTAAATTTGAGTTCTTACTTATGTGCAAAATATTTAGTACACTTTGTAACAATCATCGTGAAATTTATATTATTGCGTAAAATCTGGATTTTTTCCTACGCGTGTTGTCAACTGTCTTTTACAATTAAAACAGTCATGTTAATTGCGTAATAAAAGAGAAATATTTAAAATTAGTTTAACATTACGGATAGCACTAATGAGGTTTTAGTATTTTTTGGTGAATCATAACTAATATAGAACAAAGCAATAATTCTACTAGAAATGGTTATGAAATAAATATTTAACTTCATTGAGGCTATTAAGAGAGCACAGCCTGGCATTACACATTTGCTACGCATGAACCCATGCTGTTAAAATTTTCTGTTCTAAAACAAAGTGATTCTGAAATTCAAAATAGTGCATTTTATTATTTTTTTCAATAAAATTTACTTTTATTATGCTTCTTTGTTTGGTTTGCTGTTCACAAATAATAATTATTTACAATTAGCCTGATACATGCAAACTGCTCAGAAAAAAGTTCCAATTGTTCTTTTAGAAAAATGTTATTCTGATTTTTTCTTCGACCCCATTACACAGTTTAAAAACAAAATATATTTTAAAAGAGCAATTTCGCTTTATACAATTTTTTTTTATTTTATTATTATTTTTTTTTTACAGAAATCAATGAATGCATGAACAAATAACAATGAAACAAATAATGATTAATTCATTTCCATCATTTTTTCTTCTTGCTTTTCTTCTAATGTGTCCACATTCATTTCTTCTTCTTTTATTTTCATTTTGTCTGTGGCTAAGAAAAGAAATGTATTCAAATCAAAATTCATAGATAATAAAATAATAACCACCCAAAACACAATTTATACAATGCATAGTTTCATATTCATTGTCCTAATGTGCTTGAAAAAAGGGCCTGTCTCAAATTGCACATAAAAAATGGTTTACAATTTTGAAAATTCCAAGTAGAAAGAGATAAATTGAAAAATATGAAAATCGGCTGAATAGCAATTTTATTTTTAGAAAAATAATCATAGCTCTGCAGCAAAATTGATATGGGTAAAAGGGAAAATACTTTAATTGAAATGTTTAAGATGATTAGATATTAAGATAATTAGAAATATTTAATATAAAACAGACTAACAGCAATTGAAAGCAAAAGCGTAAAGTCGAAAAAAATATCCTCTTTATTCTTGCAGAGCTATCATGAACGCCCATAAAAAACAAAGATTATATACAAAAGCAATACAGAAAAAATAAAAATCGATCTTAATTTTTTAAAACTAAACATTTCAGTTTGCCAATTACCCTATTTTCAAGAAAAAAATAAAGATAAATTCTAATAGAAACTCTCTTAATTGCCTTGGTCATAATTAAAACATATATAAAAACAATATTACTAGATATGTTTGCAATTACAATATGTTCTTAGAGCTAGATAGAAACCGAAACAAAAATCGCTTTTAGTTTTTAAACGAAAGATTTAACACTAAAAATCTTAATTTAACTTTTTCACACTGCCGTAGAAAAAAGTGACCATAAAAGACCTGGTACTAGTTGTGCATCTTACCTAACAAGAAGAAAGTGACAATAAAAGAATAAAGTCAATTTGACATGCTTTGCTTTAGTTAAAAAAGAAAAAAGCAAAAATTAAAAAAAAAGTTCTAGATTTTTAAAATATTGAGAGTTGAAAAAATGATGAACTTAACTTGCCTGAATATAATTAAAAAAAGAAAAAAATCAGCATAACAAAACTTATGATTCAGTATAAAGTAATTTAGTTTCATTTCTGAAAATTTTGCTTTTCTAGTTATGTGTCAGCCAACAGGTTTTGAAACTTAAGTTAACAAGAGAAGACAAGTTAACAAGTTTTAGAACTTAATAAATCTGTGAAAAAACGATTTTTAATAATGTATAGCAAAAAATACGATTTAAGACATAAATTTAAATCTTTTAAAGTTTTTACCAAAAAAAAAAGAAATGAAAAAAAAGAAAAAACTTAGTTGGAAAATAATTACTCAAATAATATCAAGCCAAATATTTGTTACATATTTACTTCAGAGCGTTAGATCTTCTAAACGTACAAATAATTTTATACATAAATATACTTGTAGAATATGTTCCATAAACTCAAGTAAAACGATATTAAATTGTTAATAATAGTTGACTAAGGTCGACACCCAGTTAAATAAAGGCTAGTAGTAGAAAATCTGTTGGATAAACAGGAATATTGAAAATGTTGCTAGAGTAGCTTTTGCCAAAGTTATGAAACTTAATAAATTTTTCATTAAATATTGAAACAATATAGTGTGGTCAGAGCCTGATTATATCTTTCGTAGGCCCTAGGCACAGCCGTTTTAGGGACCCTCCCCTCCTTCCCTCTTTTCAAAATATATGCTAAAAGTTTCTTGCATATTTTTTTTTTACATTTTCATTAATATAGATTTTAATTTACAAATTTGTTTATCAAACTTTAAGATAAATTTAATTTCGATAGTTATTAAAGATAAACAAGTTTATCTTTAATGACTATCGAAATTAAAAATAAACTTGTGAATACTTTTCCTAACGTTCACATTGCATTAAGAATATATTTGTCGATTCTTGGATCAAATGCAGAAGGAGAAAGATCTTTCTCCAGATTAAAATCGGTAAAAAATTATTTGCGTTCAACAATGAATCAAGATCGTTTTGCATCGCTTGCACTTATGTCTATTGAATACGACATTTTGCGTAGTTTGGAATTCGATAGCATAATACAAGATTTCTTTGAATCCAAAAATCGCAAAAAAGTAATATATTAGATCATAAGATTCTGCAAAATAATTTATTACCGAAAAATATTATATTTTTAATTGTATCTTCATAATTTTGTGCAAAATACACTTGTTGTTTTTAAAGCTAAATTATTTTTGTCAACAAATTTTTTTCTCCCAAGTTTTACGTAGGCCCTAGGCACGTGCCTAGTGTGCCTATAGGTTAATCTGGCCCTGAGTGTGGTCAATTAAGTTGAGCCCTGTTATAATAAACCTGGGTTTAAGCGAACACCCCGTATCATTTAAGTAACAGTCTTTTATAGTGTACTTAATGTTCGTTTTCCTTTCATTTCTCCAACTTTAATTAGCAAGAGTTGCGATTAAAAATGATGGTACTTCTTCACATTTCGTCAAATATTTCTTTTGCATGCTCTTCCCTTTTAAACTAAGGCGAACAATTGCCTAGTGGCATATATGACTTTTCTCAAGAACAAAAAATTCCGGCAACTTTTAAGTCAGAAGTGAAACCAGCCTTAAAGGTTCTGATTCTTGTAGAAAATACTGGATTCTTTACTAATTGTTGATATCAAAATTGTTGCTTTACTTAAAAACTGAAGTGAAATCCATCGAAAAGGGATAATTTCTTCCATCAAATACAAAAATAATAATAATAGAGCGTAAATTATGTATTTAATTAGTTAATAATTCATAAACAATTTAAATACCCCCTATTGTAACCACTATTTCCAATAATACTATTGTCATAAGCTAAAAAATAATCTATCAACTTACAAAACTGAAATCACTCCTTAAGAGCTAATCTGAAAGCTTAATATTCTATTTCACATTGTAATTTGCTAAGATTTTTTAAAATTCCAAACGCAACTAAATGTATTAGAAAAAAATTAATTTGTGAACAATCCTACAATTTAACATATTTGCAGATATTGATTTGTTAATTGGATTGAAATCATTTTAAATAAACAGTAAAAAGATATAAATTGAAATTTTTGGGACAACTAATCTTTTATCATATAAGATTTGATCTTCTAAAAATAGTCAATAAGCATTTAAAAAAAAAAAAAAAAAAAAAGACCAAAAGACACTTCATTTCAAAAACAGATGTTGGAGGTGAGAAAAGGACCATCTGGGAGCCCAATATAAATACTCAAGACCATTACAGGCAAGTTGCAATTTTACTTTTCTTTTTAAAATAAATATTATTATCAATCTCAACACATCATACATTATTAAAGCTTCTATTAAAAGAGATTCATATTTTTGACAATAATTAGTACTTTTTATGGTTAAATACTCATTCCTTGTTTTATGACTTGATAGGAAGAGAATGTCGGACTTGAAGCAAGAAATAACACACAGAGAGTCGAACTGAATTTTATAATCACCAACATACTCTAGTTTATAAACTTTTTTTTTTTTACCTAACATTATCAGATTAAAATATTTTTTTAAAAAAAGTAATTGAAGTGAAACATACCAGCAACAGATCTGATTAGAGACATATCTCTTTGTACTTCTTTCAAATCCAGTTCTTTTGCAAGAACCTTGCCCTTTTTTAATCTACGTAGAAAAAAATTTGACATTAATTAAAACAGTTTTTAAATACTACATTGTAAGTGTTTTATTATAATACTTTAATATACACTTTAGTTGTACAATTTTTTTTCCCCAAGTGTTCACATACTATTTTTTTTTCCTTTTCTTTTTTGAACCAACAATTCAATCAGCCATGTAGGATGGTGGATAATAATTTTTTAAAAACTTGTAGATTGTTTTGTGATAAGAATTTCAATTTCCTCATGAAAAATGTAGTTATTAAAATGGTTAAATGGTGTAAAAAGTGCCATATCATTAGTTGGATATATTTTTTATGATTACACTAATATAATTAAAAGGATAGACACGAGGAGGCAAAACAGAAGAAAAAGAGGATACATCTGTGAAAAAAAAAAGTTAAAAGAATTTTAAAAACAATTAAGACTTTCGTGCATAGCAAATTTATTAACTACAGGGTATCAACAAGATCCCATGAAAAATAATCATAACAAATTTTTATGATCTAATTTTAAAGTCATTTTACTTAAATTATTCAATTTATTTAAATATTCTTGAATGTATTTTACATTCACATGATTAGTGGAATATAATGATAATAATTTAAAAAAAAAAAAAAAAAAAAAAAACAGCAGAAATTTTTTGCTATAGTATTACAGGGTGAAATTTCGACGACATGCTTCTCTGAAGCATTATACATTATTCGAATAGACACATGCAGCATTATTTTTAATTTTTCTATGCAATTTGACAATTTGCACGGGGCAATTTGTCAGTAAATATTCAGTTAAGTCTAAAAATAGATTTAGAATATTATCTAACAGTTAAAAATTATCTCTTCTTCAGCCCTTCTAACAATAAAAATTAGACACGAGAAGACAAAGAAATGTTAGCTCAGAATAATCTCCCCTAAAAAGGAAGAAAAAAATCTATACATTTTAATGTGGGGCTGAAAAAAAATAAATTTCAAATTTTCGAAATGTTTCTCAGCCACCGTTTTATCATTTGTGAGCAAACTAAGTTAGACAACAGTAAAGAGCACAAAAATATTATTAAAAGCAGACAGCTGTTTTGGATGCTCAAAGGGCAACCTTCATCAGTGCATCAGAAAGAAATGAGAGAAAAAAAGGGTAAATATATAGAGAAAGGTGACGTCACAAGGGGATTAGAGCAACGGCCAATAGGAGGGAAGGGTGAAAGGATGAGGACGAATGGGAAGCAAGGAACAAAAAGGTGGGGGGGGGGGGTTCAGTTAGGTTTAATCATAGATTTCCAAACAGGAGAAAGATAAGGAATGCTGGATAGGTCATTGACCAACAGTTTGGAATTTTTGAAAATATTATAGGACTCATAAAAATCTAAATCAAAAATTGAAGAACAATTTTGAATAACTTTAGAAGAAGAAAAATCAAAATTATGATTAGATTCCCAACAATGTTGGGCAATAGATGAGCGCTTAAATTCTTGTTTTTTGACATAGGCTTCATGTTCCTTGACACGGCACTTTAAGGCAATTAATTTGGTATATACCCCAGCTACTTTGACTGTCAATGGGCTGCTTGAGATTAGAAAATTTTATCTTATTAATGGGACTGAAAATAATATTAAAATTAATAATAATAATAATTAAAAAAAAACAACAGCTTGCAGCAATTTTCTGGCAACTATTTTTAATGTTAGTTTAGAAAAGAAACACAATTCTAATGAAACAAATTTTCGCTGATCTGTCAATGCATGCAATGAAAATGATCATGTGGCGGCAGCTGATTATTAACAGAAATTACATATTCAAAATTACATATAACTAATATTTAAAGTAGCCATTAAAAAAAAAAAAATAGATAGTTAATCACTCTGGTCACACTTCCACATGCAAATGTACACTAGTGAAACATTGATGTTATTTCAAAGGAAGAGAATGTATTTCTGACGTATCTTTTTTAGAAGGAAATAAAAGAGTATTAAACAATTAAAAAATTACAAGTATTTGATAATTTCCCATTTCTTAAATTAAACATTCACAGTTGAAAAACGCATAAAAAGTTGAAAGTTATATGAACAAAATAAAAAATATTTTGGAATAACAAACTGGCTCATGTAAACAAAAATAAATATTTCTTAATTATTCACTTATATTTAATGTAAGCCAATCTCTTATTCAAAATCATTTTGAGCATCGGAGTAAATTAAGCTCTCCAATAAAGTTCACCTCCTTAAAGTAGTGAAGTAGTTGCTACAATTCCAAAGTAGTTAGTAACCACTAGGACTGGGTTATAAACGGATGTGTCGCGAAATACCGATTCAAAGCATATACCGGCAGGCCAATATAATGACTTTCCTTTAGGCGATGCATCAGAAATCTGATTTAAGCTGCCGAGAGTGACTCTCGCTTTAGGCGATGCATCAGAAATCTAATTTGGCCATTATGTTAGACAACACCTGAGGATCAACGATATAATATGTGAGAATTCTTGCCTAAGCTGACGCTGTCACCGCGGTGACGAAGACGTTTTTGATTTTGTCTAACCACGGAGCTGTTGATAGCGTCTAGCTACGAAGACGGGTCTCTCTAGGTTTTTCTGAAAGGTACCTATTTTGTGAAAATTTAGACATAAATTGTGAAGATTAAAATTATATTAAAAAATCAACACAAAAATATGGATTTATCCGCAAGTTGAAGTTCCGCTACATGATAGTAAATTTGGCCTAGATAGACTCCTGTCAAATTAACAATAATTGCATGACTTTTTTTGTTTTTGTTTTGTTGAAATTCTGAAATAGTCTTAACATCTAAATTCCCTAGTCTTAACATCTTTTGAAAAAAAAAAAAAAAAACTGAGCAAGTTAATACTACATAAAAGATTTTCTTGCTTTTTTTCCTTCTTTCTAACAGGACAGTTTTAAAACTGCCTTTCTCTCCATTAATTAATCATTCTAATTCACATTACAGTCACATATAAAATGAAAAATATAAAAACCACTCCATATAATTAATTTGTAATATTTACCTTTGACCTATAAAACAAGCTTCTCTTCTTGTTTTTATCTCAGATACTTTTTTCATTGCTTTAACTGTAAAGTAAGAAAAAAGTTAATTTAAACATCCAGCATTTTTATCAGATTTAGTTTACCAACGGCTAATAAATTGTACACTGAAAACTTAGAAAAATTATATGAATGATAATGAGAAAACTAATAATTCAAAAAGCACTTTCAATCAACTACCACACAACCTAATCAGGTTCTATATAAATAAACTAACTTAACCATCTAGCTGCAACTTGAACTTAAAATAATATCGATAAAACGAAAAAAATAATAACATAAATAATAATAATAATAAAAACAAACGATTTTAAAAGCAGTGGCCCTCTTTTCATTTTTGTCACATAACCCGAACTGAAAGCTTTATATAAATAAGCTGGCTTCAATATCCAGATAGAACGTGAATTTATTGTTGAAATAAAAAATAATAACGTGGGCAATAAAATAAAAACTAAAGATTTTAAAAATAACATTCTTCAAGCTTTTTATAGCTACTTAATCAAAGAGATTAAATTTTAATAAACTCACTTCACGTTGTAGCCAGAGCTTTAACTCAATAAAGAGATGGGGTTGATTACTGGATCAGTAATTTCGTTACCAGCGATTTTAGTCACTGATCCACGTTAAAAAATTTAAACAATCACAATGATCATGAAGCACTGGCACTATTGACTTAAACAACAAGCTAGAAATTTATTTCAAAACATCATAATGATAAAAATATGCATCATTACGTTTTTTTTTTCTTTCTAAATACATATTGAGACTATATAAATAAGCCACTACAGCTTGAGGAAAATATTTTTCTTAACACAGTTAAAATTAAGATCATCATCACAATTGTACTAATTTAATACAATTGAGAAAAATTTTCAGCAAAAAAAAAAAAAAAAAAAAAAAAAGAAAACATATAGATATTCCATTAGACATATAGATTTTTTTGCTTTCTGCTAAGTATTTTCAATTTCTATCTAAATAAATAAAAATGAAGGCTAACACTACAACTAAAAAATCTAATAAATTTAATTTGATTAATAAAAATTTAAATTTGATAATAAAATTTTCTAAACCTTTTTCTAGTTTCCTATAAAGCATTAAACATTGTAAGAGGATAAAACAGATTAGGAAACTTACAAATGCATAAGATTTAATTGTAGAGGACGAAATAATAGAATTTATTGCACTTGATTTACCTCAAAACTTATGTCAAAATATATGCTTTAATAAAGTTAAATTTTTTTTACAATACAGAAATCAATAGCAACAAAATGTATGAAGTAACTTAAGAAATTTTAAAAATCTATGATTTTAAAACAAATTATATACTTGTTTCTCGCCACAACTCTCTATTGTATTGAACAGGGACATTGCGTCGTTTTTCGAATTCAAATGCAGGATCTACAGTAAGTTCTTTGCCAGCAGCTTTTCTAAAGGCCTTTGTCCACTTCAGCTTTCTCGGATTCTTCTTTCTATTAAACATTTTTCGACATTTGGATCTACAGAATCTGAATATCTGAAAAATTTTATTTTATTTTAGCATTGAATAAAATGTGTAGCATCAGTGAAATTAGTATCAAACTTAAAAATGTGTTATATCACAAAAAAAAAAAAAAAAAAAAAAACCCAGAAGAATACAAATTGACATTAACTTTAAGATTAATAAAAAAAAATTTGCTTGATAACTATACATAAAAAGACCTTGACTGTATGAAAACTTTTACATTTTCTTGGACATCAACAAAACTATGATGGTATTAATTTAAAAAAAAAAAATGGATATTGTTATTTTTTTTTACAAAAAATTTAGGGCAATACACTTAGCTGCTATATACTTTTAATTCCTGGAGCCCTATTTAATTACATAAAAGAAATATTAAAATAATTTTAATTAATTTGTGATGTAGGATGTAGTTATTTTCAGGGTCCACAAAAATACAAAATTTCTACAAGAAAAGATAAACTTTTAGAAACCAGCATAATATGGAAAAGGAGTTAGACTTAACAAATTTAACAGAAATATGAATGGCAGCCATGATTTTTCAGGCGACATGGCTGCCCAAACGGTTTGTAGAGTCTGGCTATTTTTCTAGTAATATACATAGTTAATGCTTAGTAATTTTTTCTTCCTTTAAAAACACACTTTTGATTTTAATTCTAGTCACTTCAAATGATCTAAATTTGCCGTAATTTTGTACTTTTATGAAGATTGAAGAACAGATCATTGCAGTCAAGTAATTGATATTGAGAAATCAGGAGTTAGATTTTAGCCTACGTAAAATGATGAAAAAGAGCTATAAAATCAATAAATCAGTCTTAAAATTGTAGATAACTTTCAAAAAGAAGAAAAGACTTCATTTTACCTATAATATTTTAGAGACAAAAATGCAGTACAATAACATACACTGACAAAAACACTGCATTAATAAAATTTAGACATGCCCATTAATAATCAAGAAAGTGGATTAGAATATTTCTAGTGGATTAAATATACTTCTATTAGAACTGGTAAAAATTAAAAATAGTCTACTCTATAATAAGGTAAAATTATGGGTAGATATAAACACAATATATATAATCAAGGTGGCCACTTAAAACAGATTTCAAATTTCCCTGATTTTTCCAGGTAAAAATCTTAAAATTTCCAGGTTTGCATTTTTTCCCCCTTTTTTCTTATAAAGTGTAGGATGTGTACAAGAAAAGTGTCTGTATTATAAAATATCTTATTCAAAATGTCATTTTTTTAAACATATCTTGAAAAAAAAATTTATTTCCTTACAAGATAATTTTTCATTATTTTTTAATGTTCTGGCACAACATTAATTTTTAAAAAATTAAGACATGGAGAAAATAATATGTTTAGCTTGTAGAATATGTTGTTTTTATTGAATAATTTTAATTGCTTTTATTGAATTTAATGTGTTACTTTAAGTAGTATTTGCTCAAAGTGTACCTACAAAATGACAAAATCAGAACAACCAATAAAACCTTGGATAAGTATTGTTTAATATATTTTCATTAAGGAAAAGAAAACCGTTTCAGGTGATTATATATCAATAATTTTTAATAATTACAGTGGCTCCCAAAAGTGCTCACTTAATTATAACTTATATTGAAATAGGTAATAAAAATTCAATAATTAAAATGAATATTTCACAATGGGTATTTTATAATAAGATGTATAATCTATTTTTGGCAAAACTGCACGGAATATTTTAAAAACAAAGCAAAAGTTAATTTTTTAATCAAACAGTAACAAAAATGTTACCCCACGAAAGTCATCGTACATTTAAATGTTTTGGATCTCAGAATTAAAATTATCGCCAATTGCTTTTTTTATTTAATTATTTTTCATTTCTTTATTAGCAATTTAGTATCAAACCTATAATAGCAAAATTATATTTTAATTTTTGCTTGTCAACTCCGTAATATTTTATTTTATCATTTAAAAATGACTTGTAGTCGTAATAAAATAGACCAAATTTGATTATTTGTCTTCATAAGAGGTAAATCAGTAATGAATATGTTAAATTAGCTTACTGTATTCAATTGAACTGTGCAATATGTGATAAAATGCTTAAAAGAAGGACTTCAAATCAGTGATTAAAATTATAAATTTTGTGGAAAAATTCATAAATTTGCAATCGAGTGTTGTAAAAGTTTCTGTAAAAATTTTAAAAAAATATTCTGCACGAATTTCACCTGACAAAAAAAAAAAAAAACTAGTTACACGTATTTTCAACCTTTAAAAGCTATTGTAGATGCTAAAGGAAACTCCACTAATTGCTAATTTAACGAAAAATTAGATTACTAATAGACTGAATTTTTTTTAAAAAAGTGTATGATGACTTTTGTGGGATAAAGTTTTCGTCACTTTTTGATGATTGATTCCTTAAAAATAAACTTTTCCTTTGTTTTTAAAATATTTCATATTGTCATTTAAAATATTTCAGTTTTGTGAAGATTCGAACACATTTTTTTATCATTAAATATACATTCGGAAACATTCATTTTAATTAATGGATAGTCTTATTTCATTGAAAGTCATAAGTGTATCAACACTTTTGTGAATCACTGTAATTACAATTCAATATAAAGCTGTACTGTATACTGCATTATACTGTATTTCATCTTACCAGTGCTTTTTATAAAATTCACTGATCATATTTTCCTTAAACCAATATCTCAAGTCAAATTTTTAAATAATGGCATTTTGAAATAGCATTTTTATTTTAAGAGATTCAGTATAAGAAAATAAATGTCAGAAATGTAAAATTGTCTCATTTTTAGTTCTATGCTCTATAGAAGAAAAAAAATAGATAAAATTCCTTAAAATTTATACTTTTTTGATTTTTTTTCTTATTTGAAATTAAAACATTTAAAGAATTCCAATCTAAACACACAGTTTGTTAGTTTAGCATAGTTAATTGTTTTTGTTTGAACAACTGGAATCTTGTACAGTGCAGAACTAAAACACTAAGTTTCGTTTTCCTTCTCCTGACTAAACACATATGAATAAAAAAATATATATTTTATGTTTATATATCATTTAATATGTTTCCTATATATTCCTTAGTCATTGTCAGCTTTTTTAGGTAAAAAGAGGAATAGTTTTGAAATATCATCTCTGGAATGCAAGCAACATTTACGAACTTTCGATATTGTGATAACTATACAATTCAAATTTTGAATCAAAAAACTAATATTTACCAACAAAACCGTAAAATTTGATATCAATATATAGTTAGTTCTAAAAAAAACTTTTTTCAAAATAAGAATATACTATAAAAGGTTAAAATGAAATAGAAAAAATTAATTGTTACAATTCTTGCATTAGCAAGAATTGTACAATTTGTCGACAAACATTGCTGTTAGTGATGGGGGAAAATGCGTGATTGGTTGGTTTGCTGAGAAAAAATAATTTACAGATTTCTTTGAATGGGAGTTGAAAAGCTTTCAGAAAAAGAGGGCACTATAAAATCTATTATTATTAAATTATAACCAACTAATTTTTAGAGAATTTAATAAAGTTAAAAATACAAAAACATTTTGTCAAAATAGAAAAAAATTACCACTCTCAATTGCGAACAAACTTGAATCATTGTGTGAACACGGACAGACTTTAAAAACCGAATCCTAACCCCGTCTTCCATATCCACCATAATCTTTGCCTTTCCTAAATTGCACAGTTTGCATAGAGATCAAAGGTTTCTACATTTGCATGGGAGAATTTTATGTTGTATTCTAGTTTAACAGGGTTATAACGGAGCAAATTTTGACGAAAGCAAAGTAAGTTGATGACATTTTAACTGTTTGGAGATACATTTCCGTCTAAAAAATGTGGGTACAATGGATGAAACAATTTAAATTAAGAAAATTATTAGCAAATAATTTAAATTAGTGAATAAAAAAAAATATATAAGAAAAAATTTCCAGCTTTTCTTTAAAATTTCCAGGTTTTTATCCATATTTCCCTGATTTTTTCCAGTATAAAAAAAATTCCCTGATAATTCCAGGTGGGTGACCACCCTGATAATAGATTCCTGCCCAGTATTATGGATTTTAGTCACTCTATTTGAGGTTCACAAATGATGCTCATAAAGTTACTTTGGAAATTATATGAGTTCTAAGAGATACATAATAAGTTTCCCTTTTAATATTAGAAGAATAACGGCAAGAATAATACTTTACAACTATAAAAAATGATGGTTCTTATTATAATGATTTAACAGCAGCAAAAACTTTTTAAGTAGCACCTCGGTAAAATAGAATCATTAATCAAAACATAGAATTTTTTTTACCACAACGTAAGTAATCAATCGTATAATTAAAAATTCATTAATTCTTAACAAAGAGATTTCATCATGTAATATTTAGTATTGAAATAAATGCAACCTATTAAATAAGCAAGATTGACTAATACATTTTGAAAATGTAATAAATTGGTAATGAAAATACTGACATTTATCTTTTTTAATATATATTGATAAATTAATTATTTACAGAAGGAACAGAAAAAATTACTTTGCAGTCATTTCGAATAAACTGAATGCCGTGGCCTGGATAAACAGGTGAAGAACAAAAATAACAGTGTTCAACTCTCATATTTAAAAAAAATTAAACTGTAATTAAAGTCAAACTTTAAAAGTTATTAGAAATTTATTTATTTTACGCATGCATCAACACACGATCGAAAACCAAAACACGTCAAAGTAGAAGTTGAAGTTATTTTATTTTGGCCAAGGAACAGCTTCACACATGTGGCCAGTCTCAGAATTTATTTTCATTGCATTATAGAAAAATGAAGGGGCCATTTTCACTGCTTGTAATATTTCAAGCGTTATTAAGAACCTGATTAGCGAGTTTTTTTTACAGGAAAAATATTTCACTAATCAGGCTCGCATTCGCATGAGATCGCATGTGCAACTTGCATACAGTGAGAACAGTTCTATAATTTCTAAGGATTGCACGTACTTGAAAAGGATGGTGTTTTCGACTCTAGTAGGACGTGCTGCAGCGCCATCTGTTGAGAGACCGGTTTCATGCCTTTAGCCCTTCTCCCTTCCCTCTCTTCCGATATTTTCCCCTTTCTTAACAATTTTCCTTTTCATTTAGCAAAAATATTTTTTAAAAGGAAAATTCTTAATAATTTTCCTTTTAAATAGCAAATATTTCGGTGATACTTTTCCTTAGAACTATGTAGTTTTCAGTTCCGTATAGTTTTCCAACTTAGAAGACTTTAATCTATATGAAAATCAAGAGAGTAACTAACGTTCTTCCTTCCTCTATGACTTTCCACACGCTAATGGTGAAAGCATGTGAAGTGTTGCCATAGGTAGAGAGTTCTGCTCCACGCCACCTGCAGCCCATTTCGATCGCCAATGGAAAGTTGATTGAATGTATATAATAACAAACTTTTTAAAACCAGAAAAAAATTTATAAAATTTTCGGTGAATCCCTCCCCTTATGTTATGGCGACGCGTGAACAGGCTTCATATGGATGATGTTTTCAATATAAATGTAAACAATAACAATCTTGAGCTCCATACATACTTTAGTTCCGGTTAGAAAGTTTGCAACTGCTTACTACAGCTCATTCTGCGAGGCGATATTTTCAAACGGATAATTTTGTTTTCAATAAAAGAAGTAAATGAGATAATTTTTGAGCCTAAAATGTGCCGTATTTCATAAGAATAATGTTATTAAGTAATTCTAGTGAGTTTGAAGTGAAAATTTGTTTTAGCTATTTATAGATACATTGTTAAAAAAGTTGACATGGTTGCTAGATTTTGAATAACTCTATTTTTTGGCAGTCCTGATTTGGCCTCTTTCCATTTGCTTATTACTGTTTGTTCTTGTTGCAAGCTGTGCACCATCTTACGTTAGTGTTAGCACCTTTAGCATTGTAAACACAATTATTGCTAGCATTGTAAACACAAGTATTGTTAGCATTGTAAACACAAGTAATAAGTAATCAAATACCACGTTTGCAAGAATCTCAAAACGCAATGATCACATTGTGAGCCAAATGGCTTTAAAATGCACTGGAAAGAGTAACCTGGATGTATAAGTGGTATGGAGCTTGCAGCGCTCCCTAGTGTAGAAAACACCATCCATTTTAGGAAGTTTCATTAATGTGATTTATGTCTAAATTTAAGCGTAATTTCACCATTCGTAAGAGTTTTCTGTAATTTATAAATTCTAACTGGTTGTGAGTTTAAAACGAATTGAAGAAAATTAATATGACAACATAAATAAAGTGTCAGGTTTGCCATGTTTTGAGAGTTATCCCTTATTTGGCTATACTTGTGTACAGTTAGTATTTTTTAGGGGGTGGGGGGTTGTATCTGGCTGGGTATAATATGCTTGAGGAGTCATTCAAATTCATATGTTGTTTGATTCGTTAAAATTTAAATTGTGAGTGAGGGTGATATTCCTTACTTCCGAATTAGTTGCTGGGATTACATCGCATTAATAGCATTCTCAAATTTCTTCATCACTCTCAAAAGCACGCTGCATTGTATAGGTGTGAACTGCAAGTACTTCTGAAATTCTCATGGAACAATCCACATACTACACATCTGTTCGATTTAAATCAAAATTTATTGCTTAAATTAAAAAAATTTTAATTTTTAACTAATTTTTACTTTTATTTATTTTTTATTAAAAAATATGTTTAGTTAAAGATCTTTTTAAATTCTTGAACTCAAAGTTTCTTTAAAATCCCTTTCTAAAACACTTAATTTATTGAGGAGTATTTTCAATTCTTCGAGGAAAAAAACACTATATTTGTGTATAATTGATTCAATGTAAGAAAAATAAACTGCAATTAGAAAAAAAAGTGAGCAATTGGTATAACACATTTCTAGCATTGCAGTTATGTATAATAGATAGACTCTTTTTCGTAAAAACTTTCGAAGTTCAGAATGAAAAAGTTCTTTTCCGTTTTCGAGAGCGATAAAAAAGTCGCTAAACTATTATTGAAGTTGTGATTATAGGCAATGAGCTGATATTGCGGCAATAATTACTTAAGATTATAAACGCAGGTACTGCGGTGAAAGGATTTTCACAAACCTTTAAAACTGAATTGTATCAATAAAAATTTATTTTTTTGCATTTTTTTAAAAAATTTGTTTTTTCCTCAATAATTCAGCAAAATACCTTTATATTTTTTTAAAGACACTTGGAAATTTAATAAAAAATCTTCGAAAAATTACAAATTTCATAAAGGGGTATTTTTATTTAGAGAAAGTGGGTATTGGGTTCAAAATAACAGAAGTTAAAAAATAATACTTTTTTCGTTTAATTTTATTTAACGAAATTAATAATAATGTAAAAGCCGATGTTGCATGTCCTTCTAATTGATTCTGTTTAAAATTTTTTTTTATTATAATGCCTTTTCCCATTCGCCTTCTGAATCCGGAAAAAATGATGGCGGATGTATACCATGTATTTGATTATAAAATTAAAAATAAAGTAGTAACTGTGTTTAATTGCATGTTAATATCGTAATTTCTGGGATATAACATTAAATAAATAGGTTTGTATTATGACTGAATTCTTTCGTTTTTTTTATTTTGATGTAGATATTTAAAATGTTATATAGTGATTTCACTCTATTTAGTTAGATAAAGTCTTTTAAAGCGCCATTTTGTTATGATATTATGCCATGCTGATTATAAAATGACAGCAAACCGGCTAAATGACAAGGCTCCAAATTCATTCGTTATTTTTTAAGAAAATGAGCAAATTTCAATCTGGGAGCATTGCAATTTTTATTAATATATTGCCATCAGATAAATTTAAAAACAAACTTATGTGGCCATTAACGATTGTAAACAGAATATCATTTTTAAGCATCTTTTAAGACTTCGTCCCATTGTCTAACACTAATGAAATTTTTGTGTTAAAATAACAGATTTGTTGAAATCGGCTACTTTACAATGCTTTTAATTGAACTTAGTATTTTTAACCTTGCGTATTTGATTATCTTTTAATTTAATATTGGGTGTTTGATCTGATTATCAGACAATAATGGAATGGTATTTGATTATCTTATTATATCTTATTATTAATATTGGGTGTTTGATCTGATTAACATACCATTAAGATTTTGAAAGTGAAACTTTTATATGAAATTAAGATAAAGCAAAAATTGAAGTAAGGTTGAGTAAAAGGTAACGTCAAGTAAAAAGTGAAGTACAAAAAAAATTCAAGTATAGACGATTGCAACGCTCGAATACGCCATCTGGGGAGAAGACCGGTTCCATACATTTGACCCACCCCCTTCTCTCTCCTCCTTTTTTCAAATTGTATAGGAATGTACTACGATATTTTTCCCTTCCTTAATATTTTTCGTATTTAATTGTTAAAAATATTTTTTACTATTTCCATGACGCTTTTTTAGTAACTATCTTTAATGTAGTTTTCAGTTCCACATAGTTTCGTAACTTAAAAGATATTAATCCATTTGAAAATCAAGACAGAAACTAATGTATTTCCTACTTCCATGACTCTCCACACGCTACTGGTGAAAGCATACAAAGTGTTGACAGAGTTGGAGAGTTCTGTAAAAAGCAAAGCAAGAAGTTAAGCGTAAATGAAAGAAAAACTTAAAGTATAAAAAGGGTAAAAAGCAAAATAAAAAGTTAAGAAAAGTAAAGAGTAAAGTATAGTAAAGAATAGAGTGTAATGTAAAGCACAAAGATGCATAGAATAAAATCTAAATTAAAGTAAAGCGAAAAGTATAATGAATCCTAAAGTAAAGCATAAAGTAAAGTAATAGCCTAAAGTAAAATAAAGCGTAAAGTAAAGTAGAAAAAGTAAAATACAGTAAAAAGTAAAGTGCAAAATAAATAATAAAATTTTTTTTAAAAGGCAAAATGACAGCATCTTGATTTTCTTGATCATGTTATGTAATTTTTATATCCTATGAGAAGGCATAAAGCAGTAAGACGACAATATATAGGATATAATGGCTGAATACCAGTTCTTCGTATAGGGGGAAAAATAATAATAAATCAATAAAACATTTCTGAACAACGCTGCAAAATCATGTACAAAACTGATACAAATAATAATGCTAAAATAGTTTTAATATTTAATATTATTAATTATTATTTGTTGCTCTTCCTACTTTACCTTATTAGGTTAGAAAAAACATGCATTTAGTAGTTCATCCCATGAAAATAAAAATTTATTCTAAAACAAAAAATTAAATAGCTTTTTAAATTTTTTTTCAAAATTAATTTTAATTTTCATGGGATGAACTACTAAATGTGTGTTTTTTCTAATCTAATTAAGTAAAGCAGGAAAAGCAACAAATAATAATTAATAAAATAGAGTATTAAAATTATTTTAGCATTATTTTGTGTCAGTATTTGACTTTCAGGTTTGTGCATGATTTTGAACCGGCATTCAGCCATTATATCCTAACAACATGATTGTCGTCTTACTGTTTTATGCTTTCTCATGGGATATAAATATTATATAATATGATCAAGAAAATTCAGATATCTTTTGCTGTCATGAGCATAAAATTTATAAGATATAATCGTATTTATCAATAAATGATTTATTTACCCCTTAGGAAATGGTGTTTACTATTAATATTTGTTCATTTTGTTTTCTTAATTTTATTCTATGTTATTGTTACGCTTTGATTTGGATTATTATTGCATGATATTTCATAATAGAATGTTTCTTTATTATGCAACATGTTTTGATAAAACTACTTAAGTACGAAACTACAGTTAATCAGTAGTAAGCAAGTTATACTTGATTTTTATTAAGTTATATTTATTTTTATACTAAATTTAATGCCAACTTTGCTCAGTGACTGTATACAATTAAAATTACTAATATAAATTAACTGTTTGCAACTATTACAGCATTATTTAATTATATAATTTATTAATTTGATTTAAATTTTATTTTATTGTGATCTGAAATTAAAACTGTGTTAATACTATGAAGCATTTTTAGTCCAGTTAAATTATACATTTTCTTTGGTAAAATTTACACCCAAAATATTTTTTAACAAAAAGCTTTGTTATATTATTATAAATTATATCTAAAAACTCCCCTACTCTTCTTCGTATGCTTCACTATTTTTTGAGGGAATTGGGGGTGACTTTAGGGGGAGGGGAATAGAATTACTTTAGGACAGACAAGTTTCCAAAGCATTCTTTCACATTGAATTGCATTAGATGATCAGAATTGATTGTGACTATCGTACTAATAGTTTAGAAGTTATAAGCGTCTAATGTACAAAAGCACAAATTTGTACTTGTACCTATTTACGCTGATATTGCTATCTAAACAAGTTAGACATGTTTCGATGTATTTTTTACGCTGCACCGAATGAAGTTATGTTTAAGTCAAGAGAACAAATGGGTCAAAAGTTGCAAAAGTTTTTATGTATAAAACGTACTACTTTTGCTGCGTACTTATATTTACACTTTTCTTTGTTATTCATGAACTATCTAAACACGTAAGGTTAAAAGTTGCAAGGGTTTTTATGTATAAAAAGTATTACTTTTGACGCGTACTTATATTTACACTTTTCATTGCTATTCATGAACTATCTAAACATGTAAGGTATATTTTTCAAAATCATTTATCACACTGAATTGATTTAAAACATTCCTAAGATGGTCAGATTAATAGTTTAGAAATTAAACGTTTTATGTACAAAAAGTACAGTTTTATACTTGCAGCTATTTACGCATCTTACATTGCTATACACACAACTGAGGTATTGTTTCCTGCATATTTTTTTTATTAATGGAATGAGAGCAAATACGAATCAAAAGAGCTAATATTTCATAAGTTAATTTCTTTTTTATATAAAAAGTACTCTTGCCGAATTGCAATTAATTCGAAGAAAACACTTATAACTTTTGAATTATTAGCTCAATCGTCTCAATTTTCATTTAAATTTAATTCAAAATAAAAATTGGCTTCGGAAAATGTCCCTTACATATTCAGATAGTTCTTGGATAGCAATATAAAGTGTATACTGAAAATACGTGTCAAAATAGCACTTTTTAAACATAAATACTCTTGTAACCTTCAACTCTTATTTGTTCTATAAATTTGTGTATAGTCTCATTCGATGTATTGTAAAAAATACATTGAAACAATACCTCACTTGTTTAGGTAGCAATATCAGATGAGTAAATAGGTATAAGTACAAATTTGTACTTTTTGTACTCCATTTATAACTTCTAAATTTTGAGTCAAATCCTGTCGAAGTCGGTTTAATTCAATTAAGCGGGGAAAAAAGAACGTCGGAAAATATATCTCACTTGCCCGTTTAGAAGAAATTCTTTTCTCCCTCTTTATCCCCCTCCCTTATATTCCTCAAAAAAGGGGGGAATCGTACAGATGAGATTATGGGAGTTTTGAGGTATCATTTATAATAACAAAGCAAAGCTTTTCGTCAGAAAATATCTTGAATATTAATTTTTCTAAGGAAACATCCTTTTTTTCTTTTATAATTACAGGGCTATTTGATATCTTTCAATGCGTTAATTTTGAAATTTGATGTAGCAATTTAATCATAGTTAAAAAATAAAAATACTTGAGATGCATTCTTGTAGAGTCCCTCCGAAACGAGCAGGGCTCACTGTGTTAAATACAAAATTGTACTATTTTACACTTTTCTCTGTCGTGTTTTTATTGTTAAGCGTAAAATCAATTACCGATATTTTCTGTGAAACAGTTTGTGTGTTTCCAAAAAAATAGTTTTTGGAGTCATAATTTGATTAGTAACACTTTTCAGAGATATCTCTGATTCACCCACAACATCATTTACATATGACTTATAAGTTCAATGTGATTTAACTATGGGAATGGCCAGCTATAAAAATAATATTTATGAATTCGCTTCCCCCCACCCTAATGCATACAATTGCAGAAAAAGTTACATTATTTTTGAGTCACTTGGATGTTTGCGCAGCTGAAAGAAAGTTCCATTTTCTATGGGAAAGCTGAGCTGCAAATAGTTTTCACAGACAGCATGGCGCTAGTGTGTTCTTCACCTTAAAGCACATCGGATTCTTAATCAGGTAGATTCTTTTTCTTAATACAAGGTAAGCCATTCTTGAAGAGGCACGAAACTTTTTTAAAAATGCATGTACTCCATTGAATTTTCTTATGAAAATATAGCATAATATAGTCATAATTTATTGAGTATATTAAAAAAGGCTCACAAATATTCTATAAAATATTCAAAAAATTTTTTGAAAATACAAGGAATGATATTTTTAATTTTTGTCACAATTGAAAACATTATGTTCCAATGCGAAATTTTTTTGCTGTTTAATTTGAGTAAATATGTGAACACTTAAATTTGCTTTCATTTCACGCTAGTAGTGTTTAAAATTTTTAAAAAGTTCCAATATTGAAGCTGTATACTTTACCTTTTTACGGTTTTTTAAGAAAATAATTATGAAACAAAATCAGAAAATGCTACATAAATTTATTGAAGACCGATTAATGAAAACAAAATAAATAACTTCAAATATAATACAGTTATTTTCAATAGATCTTGAGATAGCTTTTTCTAAAATTAAATAAAAGAAATCACACAGAAATTTTTATTTTTTGCATCATTTGAAGCACAATGTTTATATGCACAATTTTAACAATTAAAAAAAAACTTCACGAGTTTATTGAACTCTCTTTAATAACTAATTATTGTTTATTCATTACATCAGGTAAGCTCAAGGATCAATGTTACGTCACTGAATTCGTATTTCTAAAGTTATCTGATAACATTTGTTTGTTTTGTGTATAGTTAAGCATTTGAAACGTGCTTCTATAAAAATAAATAATTTAAAATCAAAAGTAATCTATGCACAAAATAAAGAATTTGTATGTGAGTGAATCCCGGATTGCTGGTATACCATAGGCACTTAAAATACGAATTTCAACATCAAATTCAATAAGATCAATTGTAAATATATATTACAAAACCCAATTTTTGACTTTTTAATTATATCTTAAATTCAGAGCCATTAAAAAAAAATTAGAATTTTCTCATTGGTTTAGCGGAAGTCACTGCTTTAAATTAAACTGCGGATGATTTAGTTTCGTAAAATATTTTAAAGATAACATCGGTGATGTTATAATGATTTACTAGCTTATAGCTCTATTTCATTAATTTTGTTTTATTCGTTATGGACAGATTGTCTGAATGATCAACGGGATCGTGGTAGCATAGCTACATCACCAAATTAGTATTCCTAAAGTTTACTGAAAGCTACGCTTTTATTTTGTTTATAGTTATGATTACAAAACGTGTTACAATAAAACAAAATAATTTAAAATTAACGGCAATTGAAAAAAAAAAGTTTTGCACTGAAAAACAATATTAATTGAGAAATGTTAATAGTTTGTTAAAGAGAAATGTTAAGAAAACACCAATATTATAATTGAAATTAATGATAATTAATTTTGGTAATAGCTATTAATTGAAGTTTAAAAAAATAAGCTATGTCATTCGAAGCAACATTAATGGGGAAATGTCACTAATTCGTTTAAGATAGCTTAAAAAATCGGCAAAAACTATAATCGGCGTCAATGATGCTTAGTTAATTTTAAAATCAACGTTAATTGAAAGAAAAAAAAAGTTTTTAAATTGAAAAGCAAAATAGTTCATAATAGTTTAAACTGTACTTATTCATTAAGAGAAACCATAAGAAGTCGCCATATTGTTATTGACACCAATGATACTTAATTATGGTGCAGTTTTAGTAGGTACCAAGTACACTTCTAAGTAGGTACAAAGTATTTTATGAGTAAATTTAGTATCTATTAAAGTTACCCCAACGCTGGGAATTTTTATGATAGATACTGCGTAGATAAGCTTTTGACGGTTCCTCCAAGATTTAATTACAGGAGATAGTTGCTTGATTGTGAAAAATTTTATATGTTATGAGTTGCCTCGACCAAACATTGAACTAAATAATAGTGAATATAGTTAATCTTTATTTTGATTGGATGAACTATTAAATAAGAGTTTTGCTTAATATAAGAGTACAAAGATGCAGGAAAGGGCAACAAATAATAATAAATAAATAAATATGTTTATTTGATTTATTTACCATTGTCTTTTGTGTTGATATTTGTCTTTCAGTTTAGCGCATTATTTTGTAGTGTTGTTCAGTATTTTGTTTTACTTCCATAAGAAGAACAGGTATTCAGCTAGTTAAAAACTTTAAAGCAAAAAAAGTGAAATTAGAAGAAAAAATTGCCTGATTCTGGTAAATTTTGGCTATCGTGAGACTGACGTGATCAATAGCATCCTTTTCGGTTATACTGAATACAGTTTATCTTGATATATCTTGATATCTTGAATATAGTTTATCTTTATCTTGTTGAACTTCTAACATGAAATCACCAGAAAAGACAGCAAATAATAATAATAATAATGAAAAAAAATTAGAAATATTTTAGCTTTATTTATTATGTCGGTATATGAACTTCAACTTAGTGAATGATTTCGTAGTGTTGATGGCGATTTTCAAATCAATTATTTTTTATTCACCGCGTACAAATAGCAGGTATTTAGCTGGTCTATAACAAAAATATAAAATATTTTATTGTTTAAAAAGAAACAAGCAGTTCTTCACAGGATTTTTCATCTTTAAATTGTAAGAAAAAACTCTTACTTATTTATTCCATGCAGCATTGTTTGTGAAATGACATTGATATGTGGCAAAACATGTCGCAAATCATTCTCATTCTTCTTTGTTTTAGTTGCCACAACTGCGGTCAGGAATTTAAGAATTGTTTGCCTGTTAAATCAGATGGATGGAGAAGGATTGAACATCTGATAAACAAGTCAATTTTTGTCCTGATAAACATTTGATTTTTTTTTAATATCAATTTTTTTTTAAATGTGCTTTTCTGGGAATGCGCCGTAAGTGTCAAGTTTCTAACAAATGGCTTTCAAGTGGTATTCAGAATTAATCAATGTCGAGACGATACTCAGAGAAATTGATTATGTCTTCAATTCAGTAAGTAGTAATTTAAAGTTAGTTTACACAAATAAAAAAAAAAGTTCATTTAATAGCAATTTTTCTACCATTCTGTCTTCGAAATTAGCTTGAATTATTTTTTGAAAATCTTAACTTTGTGTATATGTACAAATGCTACTCGAAAATGTTATGAAATGTTAATTTTTTTAAAAACATTTAATGATGGTAACAATTAATTGTTAAATATTAATGGTGGTAGACGGAGTTTAAATTCAGCATTGATTAGATCTAGATGGGCTTGACCTGGCCTAGACAGAGACGGCCTTGCCCGGTAACCGGATGTAGTGCTTGAGAAGAAGAAGATGGAGTTTGATTTAAAAACATTTTTGTGGTCAAAGCGATTGTGAAAAGATTTCGTGTTTTTTTGGGGATGGGAGCATTAGTTCATATCAGCGATAGACTAAATTATTAACTCTAAATCGTATACTGTTTTCAGAGTTAGATCGATATTACAAGGTGTTCCGTGTTTATGACTGTGATGATACTATCAGAATATTCTCCATTTTCAATCTTTCGGCTACTGCCTTATATTTAAATTACATTTCAGTTTGTGCCAAAAGCCTAGCTATTAACTGAAGACTGTTAACCTGTGGGGAGGGGAAGAGAACAGTGACCTTTGATCGAATATTAATTTGTCTCCAAACGAGAATGTATTTTTTTTACTTCTCTTTTTACAAAGATTCTAAAAAATATACATAAGGAATACTGATTATGGAACACAAGGCACTTCATAAAAAAAAAAGAAAAAAAAAGAAACTGAAATTGCTACAGAAACAGAATCTCAGTGGTATAGGAAAAAAGTGCGGGATATTTGTTCACGAGGTCTTCGGCTCGAACCTCTGTACGAACTATATAATTTTTGTGTGAGACTAAATACTTTTTACCTGATTATTTATTTATTCGTTTCTCAATTCTCCATTCTTTTATTTTTAAATTTTTTCTCAATATTGCTTCAATTTTTGAAATTACTTTTAAAAAAAAATAGTGTTAATAGAAAATTTATAGCCTGTGTGTATGGAGAAAAATTCTCGACAAGGTGAATAATAAGTAATGTTGCACACTTATCTGTACTTAAATTCTCGACAAGGTGAATAATAAGTAATGTTGCATACTTATGCAATATAATGTCTACTTAAGACGTGTCCTTCTTTCTTCTTTTCATTTTTTAAATGCACGATACATGTTTTTTAGAGAAAAACTAGGAAACATTTAGGTAGATCAAAAAAATAATAAAAAAATTAAAAAATTTGGCCTTAGCAGTTTGAAATATTTAAATATTTTATAAAAACTGCTATCAATAATTTTTTGTTACCCTCGGTGCCCTTTTCTCATCAGTATTGTCGTGAAAATTTCTATACGCTAACATTTTTAGATTAACTTGAAAAATCTTAATGAAAGCTTTTAGAACTAGCGCGCTACTTGAATCCATACAACTGTTTCAACTGTAGTCAGTTAATAATTAAGTGATCATTCGTAAAATTTGTTAAATAACAAAAGAAACTGGTTTAAACCACTTTTGAAAATGATTGTAGCTCTTTTAAACTACATAGCTGTTTAACATGAACTAACTTTTATTATTATAACTTCCTTGCAAGGATAAGTAAGTACATAGTTTAAACTTTGATAAGAAGCTAATTTTCTTAACTCCTTGAGGAAAAGAAATTGTTTTACTATATTAAAACAAAAAAGTACTTTTTTTTTAAAACTTTCTCTTATTGTGGCTGTATTTTTTTTCTTAGAATTTGTAAAAAATAACAAAAAAATTAAAATGCATTTCTTAAACTTCGCAACTACATTTTGAAAATATTTTTTTTAAACTTTGTTAGATTAAAAAAGTACCTTTGTAAAAATGTCTAAGTACTTACGCATTTATTCCACAGCAGTAATAACTTAATAGCGGTAATAATTCCATAGCAGCTTAATTTACAGAAATAGGTTTTATTTTACGTACTTCGCGATAAGCAAAACTTAATTGTATTTTCGTGTTTTTTAAGGTGCATAAAAATGTGCGATTACTATCTCAGACCGGATTAAACTAGTCTTTATAAGTTTGCGCGTCATCCGGAGTCTTATCGACTTTCTCAATCCTACTCTCACGGACTTATACTTATTTTAACACATGAACTGACTTCCGCCGATCTGACGACTTATCTTCGGTGATTAGTAAACACTACCGATAGGTATTAGTATACATTTTAGAATATTTATCTAAAATTAAATAGTAATAGCAAAATAAAAATTTTAAAAAAAACTACGTTTTTCAAGATGACTATACTATGACAATAAATTCTGTTGTAGACATCGGAAAGTAATTGAAATTGTGATGTCATCCATCATTGAGCTCAAATTAAAATTTATGTGCTCTAGCTAGTCGGAAAGTAGTCGGAATTTCGATAAACGATACATTCCCTTTGGCGATAATATCACCTATTGCTTTTAGCTGTTGGGAAATCATTGAAGCTTATTGACAGACAATGTTTCAGAAGAGATTTGAATGTTCTAGCTAGTCGGAAAGTGGTAATTTTGCTTGCTAGATTCCACGCTTAAAAACACACGACAGCGAGTAGTAGTAGTAGTAGTTCATTTACGTCGCACTTGAGATGCCCAATGGGCTATTGGCGATGGTCTGGGAAGCATCCCTGAGGATGATCCGAAGACATGCCATCGCAATTTTGATCCTCTGCGGAGGGGATGGCACCCCTGCTTCGTACACGACAGCGTATTAATAAAGACGTAGCAAAAAATAACTTTATTAAGCAAACTAATATTTAATTTCAAACACCCATTATAAGGAACCTATTTAATATATATGACTCAAAGTATAACGTGACGTTAGATTTTTTTCTACAGGCGAATCATTTATTACATTTTTTGCTAAATTATTTGTATTATTTTTTAACCCTTAATAAAATATTTTTTCTTTTTTTGATATCATGACTTACCTACAGATTTTTTTTAAAAATTTTACCATTAACGTTGAACACCCGATTTATATACGATGTGCGCCAATTAATGTTGTACTCCAGAACCATGAAACTTAAACCCAAGCATAGAAGATAAGGGAATTTGTGGATCAGATACTGGAGCAAACGGGCCTTCCTGGTGAATATTTTGATAAGACATACTCGCATTTATATAGAGGAAAACACAAAAACATCCCTAGGTTAGCCCGCCTGTAATGATTCAAACTCATGATTCTTTTTGGGATCTTTCACTTAAGCGCTGAGATCAGAGGGAGGTGGTAGAAATTAAACAGACGTGGCTGAGATTCGAATCTGGATCACCTTATTTTCAGGTGACCACGCTCTATCTCCTGAATCATCTCGGATCTAATGCAAGGTTTTGTTTCAAAAAAGGAAATTTTTTACGACCAAAACGATTTTTATTTTCCGTCGAAAAAGACGAGAAAGACACCCAATTAAGATCTAGTTAGATGATACATCGATGTGTCGTGAAATATCAATTTTATATCGATATTGCGGTAACAATATTTAATACAGTATTGTCATGATATACCCCGTGTACAGCATTTTATAACAAATATATAATTTACTATAGTGGTCAACAAAGATAACATCGTGATCATTAATGATCTAGGTATTATTGTGATATTTATTTATAATGGTAAAATATCAATTATGATAACGACGTTAGTATTATCGGTAACGAAAATTATCGAATACGATTTTTTCATGAATATTTCTGATAATCATGATTAGCGAATACGATATTATCGTGAGTTTTAATGAATTTCAGCGGAGCAATAAAAATATTGGGTATTGTAAAAATGTATATAAAATAGTTAAATCGAGAAAATAGTGCGTTTTATTGTGAAATATCGGTATTTCCAGACGATATATCGTAATATTAAAATTCCCCTATTACCCAACACTATCGAGAACTATCACGATAAGACAAAACATTACCGTGCCCGATGGGAAAAAAAAAAAAAAAACGAAGTGATCGGAAAGTTGTTATAAGACAATCGTTACTCAAATTTAGACTTTTTTTTCCACAATTTTTTAGAGGTTAGTTTAAAAATAAAGAAAGTGTAACAAGTTTTAGTTGTGACTGAAAATTTACAAATCGTTCTCCGTTTCGTCCAATCGTTGAGTCACAATTATAGAAAACGAAAATGGTAATTAGGTTGCGTCACGGAAGAAATGATTTCTTCTACGGAAACAAAGCACTATCTTTTCGCCTTGCTTTACTTTTTATCTGCTTTCTACTACCAAGAATACAAACTTGGCATAGAAAACCATCGAAGCGGAAACCAATACGTAAAACCTAGAAAGCGTGGATAGTTAGTAAGATTTGATACTCAAAACAATCTTAAAAAATCATGAGTCATATAAAGCTTCAAGGTAGGGAACATTTTTGGTGCCTTATGTGTTTCGATAAAGGTTGCCCACCATGCAAAAATTATCAAGTAAGTAATTGCAATTCATTTTTTATTTTAAGATTTTATGTATAAATCAATGAAAATAGTGATTTTATGATATCAAATTTATTAATAGACAAAATTACTTCGTATAATTACTAAAGGAATAAATTAGAGTTGAAAAAAACTTAAGAAATAATTTCTAAGAATTTTAATGTTATGTTGACTTTGTTATGTTAACTTATTTTAATGTTATGATAACTTTGTCTAACTACTTGAAAAATTGTTTGTTGTTTCAAAAACGAACAAATAATTTAAGGTTTAGTTATTTTTCGTGTTTATGGTTACATTGTTTTTATAATGCATTATTATTTGATTTTAATTTGCATTTGATTTTAACGGAAACTTGTAGAGTTTTGTTTACACTACTAATATTATTTACACTTAGGTATTTTTGTAGATATAGAGTTAAAGAAAGAAAAAACTTTAAAACTATGATTATTTTATAAGAAAATTCTATTCTTAAATTTTCTATAATTACGAAAAACGAAAATTCTTATTGAGTATATAAATAAGTTCAAATATTTTAACTGACTTCTTTGCAGAATAAATGATATAAATGGAAAACAAATATTTCACTTTAACGTTTTTTTAGTAGGTTATAATGCTTAGCTAATAATAAATCCTTCCTTCCTCACTGGCACGACAGTCCCGGGTGGGCACCGGCCTTTAGCAGAAATTTGCCCCAAGCTACCCTTCTTGGTCTAGTATTTCCAATCCATTACTTTTATAGTTTTAAAGGTATTTTTTAAAGAGGTCGGACCTTTTAAGTCTTGGTCTTCCTTTTTTTCTACAGATGATTGGATTAGCCAAACAGATTTTTTCTGTGGTTTGAGTATTATTCATTCTTGTCAAATGTCCTACCCATTTTATCCTTTGAATGGCAATAGTTAATAACAATTCAAATTGTAAGGAACTAAAAGAACGTTTAAAAAGAATTTTATAAAGGACTTTAAAGTAAGTAGTTATTTGCGGTAAGTAATTAGCGTCATACGATAAGTTAATTATGCATGTAGTTATTAAGATAGTTATTTACGCGTCACACTAGAGCTACTCAATGGGCTATTGGCGAAAGTCTGGGAAACACCCCTGAGGATGATCCGAAGACATGCCATCGCAATTTTGATCCTCTGTAGGCTCCCTGATAGCTCCCTTGCTTTTGTAGCCCAACGACCTGCGCGCGAAGTTGAGCAATTTACGGTAGAACAGTTTAACGAGGACGATACCGCGCACCCTCGGTCTCTATGCAGGCTGATCAAAGTGGTCACTCACCCACTTCCTGACCACCTCCAGGGATGCTTTACATCGGTTTTCTTCTGGGAACCAAGTCTTTGATATCAGTCCACTGAGACAAACGGACTTTAAAAACATAATTTAAATTTCGCAACGATTGTTTAAGTTTAGACCAAAATAAAGCATAAAGAAAGAAAAGATTTTTGCATCCATGGTTAAAAATATCTAGTATGAATAAAATAATTTGCTATATAATTCTAATGAATAATTGTAATTAATAATAATTCTAACGATAATTCTAATTAATATAAATGAATCATCCAATTGTAAAAATAATAAGTAAATAAAATGAAAACATTTCTTAATACTTAGAAATATTATTAAAAAAACATAATAAGTTAATTCGTACAATTTTTTCCCCACCAAATACCAATAAAGTTTAATTCTAATAAAAATTTATGAATAATAATAACAACAATTTCGAGCGTTTAGTATATATTCTCATAGAAAATTTATTGTAACGACAAATTAATGAGAAGAAATTCTTACGATTTTTTTTCCCCTTCACATTCATTTTTTTTTAAATTTTTATTTTTATTTTTATCAATTTATTTTTATTTTATAGCAATGTCAAAATTTCAAATCTTTTGCTTATTTCATAAAAATTTTATTCGAATGACTAATTGGGATTGACTATCTAATTTTATGATCGTAGCGAATATCTGTTCAAGATGACGTGACGTAATTCTTCCGGAATGGGAAAGGAAATACCTATGACGTAACATATGAGCGGCATCCGTGATTTAAATTAAACATGCTTGACACATTTAAGCGTAAAGTCCTTTATTTTATATCATTTGAATCGTTAAATCGCAGATTATTGCTTCCGAAATTGTGATAAGCTTGTTGGTTGTATTTTAGCATCAGCATTTGTTTTCTATATTATCATCACAACAATGGAGAGAAGTTTGATTGAAAATAAACTATTTTTCTTCCATCGAAGTTATACCAAATTATTTAATCTTAGAAGTAAGAATTTATTCTAATGAATTGTGTTTTTGCTCTTTTATTTTTATCTAAAAATTGAAATTAGATGTTTGTTAAAAGCAAATGTAAAAATAGAGAGTAAATATAAGGAATATACATTTTAATTAATTTTTTATCTTTTTATTAAAAGATTACAATGGCCATTATTATATCATCGAAATATTAATATGACATCGAAACATCAATATACAATATAACAAAGTGCCATTTATTTGTTTACCTCAATTAAAGGTTTTATTGTTAAACTATTGCATGTCTTAAGTTTGACATTTAAATAGTGAATGAAATTTCCTGAAATATTTTATGGGAGAATTAAAGACATTTAACACGATTGTGTCCGTAAAATCTTTATATTGAAAAATTTTATATTTTAGGTTAGAAAATTCTTCTTGAGCAACCTTTAAAAATTTAGAAATGATAGCAAAAATTACCAACTGCATGCACTTATTAAATAATTTAGAGCCGCTTTTTATCATTAAATTTTTGTGGCTTGTTATTTGTTTTGTAATAAACTCTTTAATTTTTAAAACTAAATATTTTCACAGCAATGATATAAGAACAAACATATGTCTTAAATAAAGAATTTTGTATAGAAATCATGCGCTATCTATACCAGTATAGTATAGAAATCATGCGCCATCATGAGCTTCATTTATCTTTCTTGTCTAATCTTGTTCTCTCGATCATTTTTATGGAAGAAAAAAAAACTATATGCCCATGCAAATAAATATAAATAAGTGTATTTAGTAACTATAAATAAATAAATAAAAATTAAATTTTAAATTAATATTTTTTTAGGTTTAATACATGGTGGCATAAATGATCAAAAACACATATTGTATAATTTAGCCAAATATAGTTATAAGTCAAATATAGTTTTTAATTTATTAGATTTCCAACGGTTTTCAAGCTCCCCCTTTGTGAGTGCCCATAGCTACGTTGAGTACCCATTTGGTTATCAAAACTGTAGAACACAACAAAACTAGCACCTATAAAACCATTTACAACTAAGTTCAAGCATTTCAGTTTCAAATAATAGGGTCAGGTGGGGTGAAGTGGGTACATAGGGTAAAGTGGGTATAAATTAAAAAATTATCCATTTTCTCCTTTTAAGTTGAGACAATTTATTTAATGTTTTTAGAGACTTTTACTGGGATTGTAGCAAGCATTTTTACTTGAGTTTTAATGACTGATAAAAAAATTTAGTGTTTACAAACCATCTTTTATGATCTGATCAACTTATAAAGAATGTTTTCAGCTGTTGATGAACTTTCTTCTAATATCATTTAAAACTGTCAAAAACTATTAATTTTTGTCCAAACTGGTAGAGGGACATCTAAAGAACAGACCTACATAGAAATTTAAGCACAATTCTCAAAATATTATGTATTATGAATTGTTTTCTGAGTTGGGGTAAAGTGAGTATTTAGTTAGGCTTAGCTAAGTGTTGTATTAAAGGGATATTTTTTCGTTCTATGCTAGCTTTAGTAAGTATCTAATGCTTTATATTTTATAATGAAATAGCTAAAAAAATAATTGACTTGTTGAATAATTGATTATAGCTTTTTATAGTAATTATAATGCTGAAAACAAAGTTTCTTTTAAACTTCATCTTTTAAAGAGAAAAATGATAGGGGGAATAATAGTATAGCTTTTAATAGTAATTATAATGCTGAAAACAAAGTTTCTTTTAAACTTCATCTTTTAAAGAGAAAAATGATAGGGGGAATAATAGTATAACAGGCATATTATACAATCAAAAAAGTACCAAAATAGCATAACTTAATGAGCATATTTAAAGATATAGATGAGTTTTCATATAAGTTTCTGCCTTCATATGGCAGTTTTTTATGGACAACAAACAATTTCCTTAAAGTAACTAAATTCAATAAAAATTTATGTCTGCTATAAATAATAAAAACGTTTTAAATTACCTCTATAGATATTAGTTTCTACACTATCATTTATATTTCAAATAAACCAAAGACTATTATACATTTAATGAAATTGTGTAGAGTTCACCAAAATATGCGAAAACGAACACCCGAAGTGAAACCTAATTTTAATAGCAATAAACATTAATTATTTAATTTAATAATATGAAAAAAATATTTTTTAGCATTTTTTTAAAAATATAATCATGATACAAGCATTTTAATTTCGAAAAGAATATTTACAAGCGTTATTTTGTGAAATGTATACTAATTTTAGAACTATACCCATTTTACCCCACTCTGGGATAAACTAATTATAACAAAGCAACTTCTTTTAAATGCAGAACTGTAAGAAAACAAACAAACAAAATAGATAAGTTATGCCTCATATTTAGTCTAAAATAATCCAATGTAGGTAAAATGCATCACAATTTCCGTAAATAAATCTAATGGTTTGATTTTAAACCCTTCTTTAAAAAAAGCTTGATTTTATACCCACTTTCTCCCCACCTAAATTAAAAACTATATTTGGCTTTTAAATGTTATGAATGTTCTATTTTAAATGATTGCATATATAGATTCGACTCAGAATCACATTCTTAAATTTAATGTAATTGTTTAACTAATGTATACATTTTTACTGATAAATTGTAAAGATGGAAAAAGTCGGCATGTTTCAATCGCTCAGAATTAGGAGCCCATTTTTAAGACTTATCAGACGTGGAATATGAAAAACTATTTAATGACCACCTTAATTCGAATGTGGAATATGGCCCCCGTTTTCCCCTTTATCACCCATCGTTTTTTGAGGAGTCCCTTAATTTTTTCCCTTCTCGATAATTTCATGGCCATGAATTTGGTTTGTAGAAAGGAAAAGAATATTTTCGGACGTTCATTTTTTCGGGGTAGGGAAGTGAAAAGCTCTAAACATGTATATAACATATTTTAAAGAGATTTTTTGGGTATTTCTTTCCTTAAATGTCATGAAAACGTTTCACCAGTTTCTTTTTTGCAAGTTTTTTAATTTGTTACCTACGTGAACCAGCTTTCAGGCTTCCTTTTCCACCCCCAGCAATCATACAAATATTTAGACATAATTTTGACTGATAGCTGACGAGGAGGGGCAATGAATTTGTCTTCGAAACTTTTTTGTGAATCACAGCAAAGATGGAAAATGAATAATTTTTTATCTGAAGGGTTAGATTCTATCTGTAAGAAAAACTTATGCCTATTAGTAATTATTTTAATTCTTAATTTGGGCAGTGTTCATTTAATAGCATTGATTTTTATGGGTTAAATTTTAGGAACATACCTTTGTCAGATTGATTCTATGAATTAAGAAGGTACATGCGCTTTAAGCCATGTACTTTGCAGACACGTGCCAACAATTGACACACGCTTGTGAATGACCTTGAATTTTGATGCACGCGCAATGAGCAATGTTATTTACTTTAAACTGTGACAAGCCGAGCTGCTTATCCAAAGCATAAATATAGTTGTTGACGCTCAGAAAAACGTTATAGTCGCTCAATAATTACAAGTGGACTGTTAACACACACAATATTTATTTATTATTATTTGAAACAGAGCTTTTTTGTTGTTGCTCGTCACGGCTCTCCTGCCGCACACACTCGATTACACTTTTATTTTATAGATGGCACAACAATAACGTGCGGATATAATAATGTTTTAAAATTCTGAAATTAACTTCTTTGTACATAAAGTTTATTTCACAATTTTAAAACAACATATTAAACTGTGAAATAATTTTCTTTCAAAATGAAGTTTTTAAAAAATATAGCTTGAGATTGAACGATAAATTGCTTAAAGTGTCCATAAAATATTGAAACCATTAAAACATTAAAAACTTGTGCATGTTTTATTATGTTTATTACATGCATGCACATTTTTATAAGACCTTCAACAAGGAATTTACTTTAATATAAAGAAAAAAATATTAAACTAAATATAAACCTGCTTTCATATTTTATTTTAAAAGCGCTTTGCCATCATCTAAATTTATATTGCAGTGCATTTCAAACTTAATTTTACAGCAAATGAAAACAATAAATATTAAAAAAATATTTCAGTAAAAAGGAAATTCAAATAAAATATGATGATTTAAAATTTTGTAACATTTAAATATATAATGGTTTCGTTAAAAATCATAATATTTTTTACTACACATCAAATAATCAATGTTTATGTGAAAAAGATAAAATATGTAATTATTTAAAAAGTGAGAAACATGGGCTCTAACATGGAGCTCTAACAAGAGCTCTAAACATGGTAAACTAGCCTTTTTCATTTCCTCACAATAGCGGCCCGTTAAGTTAGCTTTCTGCAGGCAATTGGCGATTTATTTTGGCTCTTTCATTAACGAAATGATAAACTAAACAAAATCACGGCGAATGTGAGTATGTATTGGAAAGCTAAAATAGCAAAAATATCTTTTTCTAAAGTAATAAATAAGCTAGAATTTAAGTGTATTGGTAAGTTAAAAATATGTTTCTTTTTAAAATATCAGTTGGAATTAATAATGTCATTTTTCTGTGTGTGAATCTTTAATTTACAAGTAGCTGTAAGATATGATTACATAATTTCAATTTCAATAGTGAAACATCGTATTTTATGTAATAAACAATTAAAAATGTTTTTTTTCTGTGCAAATATTTTACACAAATACTTGTTTGAATAGATATACAAAATATCAAACACTGTTTAAAAGATTTAAAGGGAAAACATCAAATTTACAATATTGCTTTTTCAGTACAAAATGCTTCGTGTTATTCTATGTGCTGTATTATTCTAAATTATGTTTTATTTTATGAAATAAAATGTGTTAACTCTATTTGTTTGAAAATACAAAACTCACAATATTGATTTTCAGTTTAAAATGTTTAATGTTATTCCATAAGCTGTGCTATTCTAAAAGCTGTGTTATTTTATGAACAAAAATGCTTTAATTTTATTTGTAAGACAAGATACTAATCAACCAAAGACAATCGTAGAAAATGGAGATAACTATTAAGTATGACCGTTGAATTTTAAAAGCATAATTTTTAAACTTCGAATGGAACTGGTTAGTGAAAAAATGTTACCTACTTAAATTCATACATATTTTAAAGATATCTTAAATTTACAGTAATTATTACAATGAAAAATGCTATATATTTAAACATTTCAAGAAGTTTTCTATATTTATTTAGTTTGTGTTGATATCATTTTGATATTTTAGATTTAAAATGCAATAAAAATTCTTAATTTAAAACTGTATAGTAAGCCACAATTCAGTTATAAAGGTGTTTGCTATTTTAAATTAAGCCGTGAAGTTTAAAACTAACTTTCTAACTTTTCACATTATTTCTGATGAGTAGAAACATTTTTACTTAAATATTGAACATTTAAAGTTAAACGTTATGGAAAATTTTAAAACTCGGAATAATGGAAAATAAATAAATAAATAAAATGTATGCTTTTTCCTAAGAAATATTTAAAACTAGTTATAGTGTTCTTATCATATATGATTTGTTTAAAATCTATTTAACCGTAAAAAATTTAAATACATTAATAAAAAATTATTAAATGCGACAGATCCAGATATGCCAACTTGCTCCGGAGAGCAAATATATATTTTAAAGTGCTAGTTTATGAATTGTGATTCTTGGCTTAGTAAATTCAATTTAGTTGATTTTTATCCACCACTATTTTTAAATAATTCGTAGGCTTATAGAATTCTCCAATTTATAGTACTTATGCCATGCTATGCGTTTTAAAAAAGCAGGCAAAAATAGTCAAATATTTTCAAAATTTACTTTGTAGTTATTTACCGGTTTTTTTAATTATTTTGGCGTATCCGGAGCAGTTGACATCTCTGCAGATCAAGATAAATTTCAAATAATAATAATTGAGTTTTGTTATTTGAAAATTTGTCTTTTGTAGTTTGTTAATCAATCTCAGTTTGATAATCAAAATTTGCCTTTTGTAGTTTGATAATCAATTTCAGTTTGATAGTCAATCTCAGTTTGATAAATAAATGGTGATTTTATTAACTGTTTTTAACTTTCAATAAATTACAAACATGTATAACATGTATTACAAACATGTGTAACAACTCTTATATTTGTTGAAAAAAGATAAATTTTAAATATGCATTTTTTTAAGTAGACTAAAAAATAGAATTTTTTTATATTTATGTAATTTACTCAGTCCTAAAGCGAAAAAGGTGGGGAACATAACTTTCGATAGACGGGAAAGGGAAATTTTCGTTGAGGATACAAGTTCGTTACAAAAATAATGAGACCTACGCTTTTTGTTACTGAATAGAAAAAAAAATAAAATTAGTTTCTCATTTTTAGTTTACTTGTAAACCGTAGTTTTTAAATTTTTTTTTATTTTCTTCATTATAATTTTGTGCCCGTAAGTTTTTTACCGTAGGAAAATGGCCGAAATTTCTGGAGATACATTTTGCTTTAATCATCTAAGAAACAATTGTAATTTGTATTAGACACAAAGCTCCAGTTGAAATTTGAGTACACTAGCTAGTTGGAAAAATATCGAAATTTGGATTGTAGATAGATATTTTTTGGGCGATAGTATGGCGATAGATTTTTACTTTTGCAAAAATGATTTAAAACGCGTATTGTCATCCAACACAGATCTCTAGAAGAAATTTGAGGATTCTAGATAATCGTAAAGTGGTCTGGTCTGAAATGTGATTGACGTTCTTTACTTAAGGCAATAATATCAAGATAAATTTTGCTTATAGCGGTCAAGAAACTATTGAAACTTGTGTTGTTATCAGACGTGGAGATCCCATAGTGCTCCGGCTTGTAGGAATGTCAAGAGTTTCATTTCTATGCTCCACCGACACAAAAACAAATTAATATGTGCATAGTAAAAACTTGCACTACTGTACATTATGATGTTCATTTATTTAAAACTATTTATTTTTACTCTCCTCCTATAATAATTTGCATAAAATTCGTCAACAGTATTTTTCTAATTTCCTAGAAATACGTATTTTCACGGTACTATTCTTCCCATTTTTAGAAGGTTTTGCCCAATACATCCTAGATGAGAGAAGGCCTCAGCACGGGTTACCATAAATAAGAAATTTAATCATTTAGTAGTCCAAACGTAATAACGTCTTTCGTATTTTCCCCTACTGCGCAGCTTAGTAACCCGAACGTAGTGATATCTTTATTATTTATCCTCCACTGCGCAGTTTATATTCGTTACGTCGGTCAACTAAATTGGTCAACTTAGACAGGTAACCAGCTTATGGGAGAGGATAAATAACTTTTTTATTTAGTTTTTTTTTATTTAATTTTAGTTAATAGCTTTCCACAAATTTGTCATCAGCGATCGACATTCAAAATTGATAGGTGAGTAGTTCGTGAAGGTCTCGCCATCATTTAATATATAGGATAAATTTGATTCTTGATAATAGTGGTGGTCAACTTTACAGGTTTCACAGTATTATATTCAAGAGTAAACCAGTTATTTTTGTTTTAACGTATATGGTAGTGATTTTTTTTTTCAATGCTTACCCGATTGACACTCGCACATTCGCCCGATTGGCACCATATTAGGTGGGCCAACGTTGTTCCCACAGTTAGGGCAGATAGTACACTGAATGAAAGAACATTTATGCCTTGTCCGGGATTCGAACCCAGGACATTTCTGATGTAAGGTCAGATCCCTGACCACTACGCAGTTCGGTCTTTTTATGTTTTACATATGTTAGTAATAAGATACAGATTTTTTTTTTAAATCGATATTTTTATATCAAAATTCTTAGTCTTGTTTCCACTAAATAAAGTAGGTGGGTGCTTCATTTACGTCCCACTAAAGTTGTACAATGAGCTATAGGTGACAGTTTGGTCAACTTAGTGCCATCACAGTTTTAATCCTCTGCAGAAGGGAGGGCTCCTTAACTTTGGAAGCCCAAAGACCTGCTCGGGAAGTCGTGCACTTTACGATAGAACGGTTTAACGAAAAACGATATCGCGCACCTTCGGTTCTAACGCAGGTTGATCTAAGTGGTCACCCACCCGCTTATTGACCATAGCCAGTGATGCTTGACTTCAGTGTTCCACTGGAACTGTGTCTTACCTTCGAAACAAGAGTAGAATGAATAGAAATATCTTATTACTTTGCAAGAAGGCTTGGAATTTTTCACTGATTGAAAAGTTGGACACGTGGTTAATCATTATATTCCCTCAAACCTTTCATTACTAACAGTTTATTACAAGCTTTTAGAATTATTAAAATTGTTTTCTGATAATCCAAATATTTATTTTTAGAAGCAATAAAAGATTATACGCATTATAAAGCAAGATTTTTGAATTCCCTATGTTATTTATATCCGTGTTTTGTCCCCCTACTTAATTTGAAATACTTTGAATAATTGTCAAAAAATATTTTTAGATTTGGCTTTAAGGAACTATGATTATTCATAAAATTCACTCACACTGGAATTTCTTTTGAATCTCTTGTTTAATCCGTAATATTTGAAAACACTTGTATTTTCTTTGCTTAATATGAAACACCTATATTTGGTAATATAAAAAGTTTCACTTTTAAAGTTCTCATGAATAACTTAGATTAGACATTTTCATAATACGATAACGTTTTAAAATCATCAGATTATTCCTTGATGATTTCAAAACGTGATCTTCTCATATATCATCTTCTGAATCAGTAAGTGAATGATATTTTAATATCATTCATTTATTTATTAATATGAAACAGTTTTATAATATTTTTCTAATCTAATATTTTTTAAGCAAGTTTATATTTAGTTCAAAAATTTCGCTGAAATCTATAATTTAATTAGTTTTACAATACATCTAAATTTAATTAGATAACTGCATTTTCAGCAACTGTGTTATTAAAGCGGATGATACCTAGAAAAATAAAGCAAAAAAAAAATAAAAAAAAAAAAACTTGTTCTGCTAACCAGTTAGCAAATTTTTTCTAAATATATAAACACGTGTTGCATCCATTAGAAAAGCGTTAATTATTTTTTACTATTTAAATACTTTTTCCAATAGGAACATTTAAACATAATGTAATCTGTAGGCATATTTTATGTGTCTCTGTATATTTTAAAACTTATATTTCTAATACTATTTTATGTCAGAAAATATTTAAATGATTATTTAATTTTTTTTTAGGGTTAAACATTTTAAAATTATTTAAAACTAAAAATTGTCTTTCTTTAAGCATCATAAATTAATTTCTTGAATTTTCTTCCAGAAATACTTCCCCGTCTACGAGTACAATGAGAAAGCATTACGGAACGGACTCCACCAAAGAATGTAATTTATCTTCTAACTTTTACAAGAATCTTAGCAGCGACACCATAGTGAACAATATGACCATCCACAAAGTTTATCCCGATCACAGTGAAAAGACAGCTCTTTATCCTGATAAACAATTCGAGAAATCAGCAGGCTTTGCATCCATTAAACTTTACAAGAGGAGGTTTCTCATGTTGTTTGTGTTCATGTTGTGTTCGATGATGAACGGTGTACCACAATACCAGTACACAGTTGTAGCTGATATCATATCTTGCTACTATGGTGTATCTTTAAATGATGTGAACTGGGCTTCAGTTGTATATATGGTAGCTTTTTTGCCTCTGGTCTTTCCTGTAATGTATCTGATGGACACAAAAGGGTTACGGATAACTCTCGTACTTGGAGGAGTATTAAATTTTTTAGGTAAGTGTAGATATTTTTCTAATTACCTTGTAAAACTTTAAAAAATATATATATTTATATCTTTTATATTTTTGGTTAAAACTAACGAATCTAGCCTTGTTTTTTTCTCACATTTTCTCCCAAATTCTCCTTTCTATTGCTTGATGACTTTACGTATTTTAACAGCATACATTAACATATAACAGGAAAAAGAAAGGCGCTCTCATGACCCCTTTTTCGTAGAATTTTTATTAAACATATTTTTCATTATTTTGTATTAATTAGGTACTTGCACTTCAAGAAGAGAGGCCGGAATAGCCTGGTCGGTAGGGCGCTGGGCCCATCTCCGAGAGTTCGTGGGTTCGAACCCCGCCGGCCGAAGACTCCCCGTGTAGTAAAGTGACTGATGCACGTTAAATCTGTCGAGTCGCAAAAGTCCTCCATGTTCCCATAACAAATCAATACCTCTGGGGGTATTGGATTGGAGATTGATCATTCTCTGATTCAGGTCAAAATTACGATCTGTGGATGAATGGATGTATGAATGGGTCTGCTCTATAAACGGGTGTGACGTAATGGGTGTGGCTGAAGTCGAATTCTTGGCCATAGATGACGCCACTGGAAAAAGAAGAACAATCGCACCCCCTCTGCCTAAACAGGCATACGTCAACAACAACAACACTTCAAGAAGGAGAAGATCTCGAATTACCCGCTCATGTGACCTATGACGTCAGCGTCAGCTGTTAGTTATAAGCAAAATAGCTTTTACAGTAGTTCTTAGTTTTATAGTAGTTCATTAATTTGGTGACTTACTGGCCGAACTCGCAAAGCTAGTCTACCACATCATTAAATTTTGATAAAATATCTATTTCTGTTGAATGCAATTTTCGCAATAATTATTAAAAAACTTAAAATTAAGATGGCTTATATATATAAAAGTACAACGCTAAAATGTTCACGAACAGCGAGTCCCTATTAGAGAAGCTCCTCTAGCTACGCACGATGGCGTTTTTCATCATATGTTTTTATACAAATATTAATGTATATGACGTAAATTATCTGATATTCAAGTTTGTCTATATAATAATACCTATATAATAATAGTCTAGCCATCACAAAATGAGACCTGGACTTAAGGCAATCTCACTGTAAGCTCAACTCGTGATTGCTAGACTATAAAACGAAGTTTTTCTAATGTAAGTAAGAGGAGTATTTTTTTAATTCACAGGTTCAGTAGTGCAATGCTATACTCTCTCACCTGATCGCTATGTTTATGTTATGGTTTGCCAAACAATATATGCCATGGGGCAAGTATTTGTTTTGAGTTTACCTCCCTTCATAGCAGGTGTCTGGTTTGGAGCAAATGAAGTAGGATTAGCATGTGCTATGGGTGTCTTTGGAAATCAGGTATTATTACTATTATTTTAAATGGAAGGTGCTCCTTCTAATTACTGCTCCCAAAAATGTTTTTAGAATTAAAAGAAATGTTGTTAAAGCTTGGCGAATGAATAACGAAAAAGATTAGATTAAAACATCAGAGCTTGTTTTATTGGAAAGACTGAGGAAGAGATAAGTGACTAAAAAAAATTACGCTTGAAAAAAATAAGACTTAATAATAAACAGAAACTAAATTCTTATATATATAACCTCCTTAGGTGACCAGCTAGCTCTGCTTTCGAATGTAATATGTTTTAGGGTGGGGAGTTGCTGTTTTAGCTATTATTGCTCTTTGTCTAATAGTTTAGTAGTTTGCCTAATAGTTTAGAACAGCAGTTAGGGCAGTTGTCCTTAAATGTTATTTTTTGCTCTATATCTAGAATAAAATACTTATACGCAGTATAATTGCAGTTAAACAGATATACAGACTTTTATTCTTTATTAAACTGCGTAGTTTTGAATGCTAAAATCCGAAATTGATTGACAAGTTCTTTGAAAATAATGATAACTTAACTTTTGGAGATAGTATGTTTTTGTGTCTGATTTCGCAACTCCGATATCTTTTGTATTAATTAATTATAAAGTGAAGTTTCTCAAACCACTACGATTTCAACTTAGCTTGTGAAAACCCGATCCTTCGACCGTAAGTTAAAACTAAAAGCACGAGCTTATGAAATATTTCAATTAAAATTAACAAAGCTATAACTATAGGGGAGAGAAATCATCACGAAAAATTGTGTTTTAAACTTTGAATTATATTTTGAGAACTGTTTAGTGGACGAAAATTTCAAGTGATATTTTGAAGAAAAGCCGAAGTTTGAAATATGTTGAAATCAGCTGTATATGCAGCAATTAGTTTTTCCCTGTCAGAGCAATAAATCAGATAATTATTAATGTGAGTCTTGCAAACAGCTTCCTACTGATACTATTTTTTTTAAAAGTTAACTTTAATTTGATTGTTAACATAGCACTAAAGCTGAATTAATGGGCTATAGGTGACAATTAGAGATTCATCCTTAATGATTGAGGTGATCATAGTTAACGACAATGTCAACCTTCATCAATGAAAAGGTACCCCAACATAGAATCGAGTTAACATGTCTTATGTGCTGGAATTGGAATTGTATTTTTGTAGTGGTACTACAAAACTATTTTATCTGTGATAGAATTCGATGAATGAGACACCACTAGTTGATTCATTGCTGTTTAGTGAGAAGCCGGGAGAGCTGTATTAAGATCACCGTACTTTTGAGTGCTGATCGTGAGAACTGTATTAAGTTCACGTTTGTGGTTGCTCTCGTGTTGCCATTAGCTGTCGATTGTATACAGGCCGACGTTGTGTGTGATCGAGATTGAGAAGCAACAGCGTGTGGAGGATAATGTCACAGTCACAAGTAGCAAGTCAACTGTTCAATATGGACCATCCATGTACTAGTGAATTGGAGCTGTATTTTTGTAGTGGTAGATACACTACAATGATAATCCGATGACAATAATAGCGCATATGCAGACTTACATTGTAGAGTTGTAGTGCATTGTAGACTTATATTGTATGCAGACTTACATCTTTGTCTCATCACCACATTCCCCTAATTCTTAGTCATGCATGGGGAACTTGCGTAGTCCGCGTATCCACCACCTTGCGTAGTCCACCTCTTGCTTAGTGGACTCCTGAAATTGCTTGAAAACTACTAAAACACGATCGGAATTAGTGCAATCTGATCAGACACTTATTCTATAGCATGAGAAATCTCAACCCAAGCTTTGATATGCGTTACTACCCATCATGATGGCCTGATATTCTTGTTAGTTAATTAATTTTCTTGAATACCCAAAAATATCAGAACTTTCTTATAATAAACTTTTCATTTGATTGTTACTTTAAAATTAGTCTAAGTTTCTCTACCTCTTACTTTTAAATATACAAAAATAAAATTAGAAACAAAAAATTGGTTGTTATTTGAGCTTCATCATTGTAAAATATTCAAAATTCCTCAAAAATTTTCTTTCGACAAAAGGTGATTGATTTCCTTTTGTTTCAGCAGCTGTTTACAACTATGTTTTGCAGCTGAAATGTTCCATGAAGTAAAATCACGTTCTCTCAGCATGGTTTTATGAATAAATATTGACTATTTTCGTTTTTTTATTACTTCCTCCTTTCTAGTTGCGTAGTTTAGTTTTACGGCATTTAGTTCACAAATGGCATTTTTAACCTATTAAAAAAATCTAACCATTCACCAAAAGTTATAGAAATTTAAATATGACGTTTGAAATTATCAAGAAAATTTTAATCTTTAGTTTTAGGAGTAATTAGAGCAATAGCAATATCGAAACGTCTTTTAATTCATGTTATTTCTTTTGTCTTAAATTAATATTCTTTTTTATTGTTATTGAGATAAATCTCGAGTGGTTTGATAAATGCAAGTACTTTGAAGTATAGAATTCATATCTTGTATAATTCCATCCTTGCGTTAAATCTTTTGAAAAGCTTTAAATTGCTTTATATAACTTTATTTGCCTTAAAATATTTTCCAAACATTTTTAAAGATAAAACTTAGTTTATTTTGTTACATCGAAATATTAAGGAGCATTTCGTATGACTGTATTCGTGTATACTTACAGTGTGATTTGGAGAAGTTTGTTAAACTTGTTCCACCAATAAAATATTTAAACTTTTATAAACAAATTTTAAAATGAAAGGGTTTTATTGAGGAATTTCGATGAAAATAAGAATTAGGATTGGTTTGGAAGTGTTTTTTAAATAACTAATTAAAGAGTTAATATAAATAGGAAAAATTGAGATTTCAAAATTATTGAAAAAGAAATTGTCTCAATAACAAATCCTTTATGTACTATTTCCCTTAAAAGTTATTATTAGTTGTTCTGTAATAGCAATAGTATTTTCAATTTAATTATTACCTATTCAGGTAGTTTTTTTAAATTTTTATTTCATTTTATCTAAATAAACTCTTCAACTTATTCGAAAAAGATGAAAATCAGAACAAAAAACCAAGAAAAAAAAAAAAGCCACAGTAGCCGAGATGGGCAATTCAGTGGTCTTTTTTGTTCTGTTTTTCATCTTTTTTCTCTCTCGGTTTCTGTGGTTTTTTCTAGGTTTGTTTCTTGCCTTTATTTTTCGTTGCGAAAGATTTGTTTTATAATTCAATTCATTTTTCTTTTCTCTCATTCACGTTTGGCAAGTCTTGAAAAGGGTCGCCTATTTTTGAGCGCTTGAAAAACATGTCGACTGTTATTTCATATTTATGTATTTTTGAAGAGAATGAAATTTTTAATTAGGTATTGAAAGCCTTACATTAGCTTTGGTCTAAAATATTAAAGGAAGTGAATTAGATACTTAATAATAAAGTAGTCATGCCCAAACAGGAATTTTACATAATCGACCCTATTTTCCAAAATTTTCATTAACCGGATTAAACCAAAAAAAAAAAAAAAAAAAAAAAAAAAATAATAGATTCATTCTTAAATACCACTTAATAAATAGTTGTACATTAAGTATTTTGTAGTATAATGACACTGGTTTTAATGTTGTTTTACGATTGCATGTTTTAAAAATTTAATCTTAATATGTTTTTTTAATATGTGTTCAGATGAGTTTACTTTTTCATAGCTAGGTATTGCCATCGGTTTTATCTTCACTCCTTTAGCTTTAACAAACGATTGCAACAATACATCAAGCATAACTGAAGGTTTGGGTTGCATGGCCTATCCTCAAGTCATAGTCAACATCATCATTTTATTCATAATTGTTTTTGGTAAGGGAGATTTATGAATCTTATTTTTTTAAATATGTTTATTTAAAATATGAAATATAAAAATATGTATATCCCGTAAGGGGTAAGGGATTTTTTTAATGCGATGCAGCATCTTTTTCTTTCTTTAAATTTTTATTTTATTTTTGGATTTCATGACATGTTTAAAATCCTTTGAAAATTTCTCAATACCTGGACTGATATTCATGATTTTACAAGATGTTATGCTATTGATTGTAATGTTGGATTAAAATTTAAACGCTCGTTTCTTGCAACTAAAAACTCCCTAAGATTAACTCTAAAATGTTATACATACTTTAAAATTATGTACCAAAATAATAATTAATAAAAAAAGTAAAATAAAAATGTTGAATTATTTATAGTTTTTTTTTCTAATTATGTAAAACATTATAAGATGAAATTGTTATTGAAATAAGTATTAACAAAAGTTACGTTTTTATTATTTAATTAAATCGTAGATTTTTTGACAATTGTACAATTTTCAAGTTTAAATGGAAAAAACTTTGATTTTTAAACTCAATTATAAATACGGACACTTGTTTGGCTAGTGTAAATTACGGGAATCAATTAAAAATTTTAAACTTTTTGTAAAACTTAAGTACTCACGAGATACGATTCTACCATTTTTAAGAACATTCGAAAATTAAAATTTTCTCAATTTAGTAAAACTTTTAATAATTTTATACAGTTTTTACATATTAAAAAATTAGAATTCTAAAATGGTTTTTTATCAAGCGAAATCTTTTCGAAAAATGATCCAATAGTTTACTGTTCCGCTAAGCTTAAGATACCTGAAGCTTTTAATTTTCCAGCATTAGAGTCCATTCCAGTTTTAGAGCCGCGATGGCTCAGGGGATAGAGTGTTCCGGGTTCGAATCCCGTCGATAGGAATTCCGCATCCGATCACAGTGCTGACGTGAAATATACTCACTGGTAGACGGTTCATGGGTTGGAGTCCCCTTGCCGTCAGGCTAACTGTGGGAGGCTCTCGCGGTCTTTCTCTCCATGCAATGCAAATGCGGTTTAGTTCCATCAAAAGTCCCCACCAAAAGTCTCCCAATAATCGATCTAGGAGTTCTCTTGTCTTCTGGATTAGGTTCAAGATTACAAGGCTAATTAGTTGAACATTACTAGTCGTTAACCCATAAATTTGGGTCTGCTGTTCAATGCCGGTTGTAAAATATAAGTGAAAAAACCCGAAGCCACCAGAAAAGAGAACTCATCTCAATTGTTGAGGGACGCAAAAAATTACCGAAAGGGAGGGAGCACGTGACTGAGGGGACTATGATGTTTGGAACGTAGAGAGATCGGGGAAATATAACAGCTTACTTGTTCTATTTCAGCTCTATGGTTTACCAACAATTTATTTTTTTCTCCTTTTTTCTCATTTAGTGTTCGAAGAGAAACCTAAATTATATCCGAGTATAGCACAGGCAACTAAACACAGAGAAGGACCTGAATATGGAGCTTCTTTAAAACGTCTATTCAGAAATGGTCCTTTTGTCTTACTACTCATTGCTTATGGTAAGAATATTTATATTTTATCAAGTATTTAAACGGTGAGTCACTTTTTAAGAGGAAATTTTAATGAGTGAGGTAAATAATTTTCTTAAAAGTGAATTATTTTCTTAAGGTATTTTAAGAAAAACGTAAGCGTTTTCAAAGTTCATCCTAATTTCAATATTTATGAACTGAGACCATATTTTTGAATCTCACGTTACTATATTGGAGTCTTAATCAAAATTTCATCTTTGACCGAAATTTGTTACGATCATCGTTAGAAATGCTGTTGATATTGAAAAAAGTATTTAGGAATAATTTTGTAGTTAGAAGTTTTAAGACTATTGCTAATATTATTAACCGACACGCTTATTTAAAAGGTGACGTTTTTAAAAATCACCTCTTTCTTAATATTGTTTTGAGATGCAATAGGAATTTCCCCATACATATCTGAAAATTATGGAATTTCCTCCATATAGCAGAACAGTATGCAGAAACATCTCCTTGCCTATGTAGCGTTGTATTTTTTTCTTCCAAAAACGCAAAACGATTTGAAAGCGTGCATTACATTCCCCAAGATTTTCATCTATTATACAGGGTGGTCTAAAATTATCTTTACATCACCTGGCTTGAAATTGATTACAGATTATAAGTGCTTAGGGTCACCAATGGTGCGCATGTTGAAGTGTACTAAACAAAACTTTATTAGTTGCAGTAACGCATGCAAGAAACAAAATATAAATATCTTGTTTATTTTCGAAGTTATGAATTTTTGAAGTTGTAAAGAGAATTTTGGAACACCCTGTATTATTATCTTAAAAAGGAATTTGAATTTATTTCTGTTTTTTTCCATTCATGACTTTGTGTTTGCGTTTAATAAATAACAATAATTTTTTATTCTTGTGGTTTGATTTATACGTTTAAGTTTGATTCATATTTTGATGCATAAATTATTTTCTTAAGGTATTTTAAGAAAAACGTAAGCGTTTTCAAAGTTCATCCTAATTTCAATATTTATGAACTGAGACTATATTTCTGAATCTCGCGTTTCTATTTTGGTGTCTTAATCAAAACTTCATCTTTGTACGAAATTTGTTACGATCATCGTTAGAAATGAGTTGACTCACCGAGTTTCTAATAATACGAAATAGTAAATATGTGTAGTAAAAAATACAATTTTAATAAATGTTGAAATAAATTTATACTCTCTGTGAAAAGGTTTTTTTTTTGCGGTTCGTGTTGGTACACTCAAAAGAATGACAGGACTTATATCATATATATATTTATTTTAGGTTCTGGATTTTTATGTTATGTATCAGGAGTTTCCAACTGGTGGCCCGAGGCCGGCGAAGCCTTTTCTTGTGGCCCGCGAACTAAAATATGTTAGTTGTCATTTTTTTGCGAACAATTTTCGCAAAAAATCTATATGGGTTTAAAATACTTTTCTCGTTAATAAAAACCTAATTTCTTCGTTTCTGTGAAATTTAACATACTAACGGTGCAAAGAAATTTATTTTTCAGGTTTTGAATCCAAGAAAATATTTATTCAAATACAAAAATAATCGTGTTTGTTGCTCTTTTTTATTTAATTTTTTTCGTATTTTGGGAATATGATATAGCCTGTGCGTATCAGAAATTTTCTCGAAGAAATTCTCCAATTTAACTTTTCGAAAGCACTCATTTTGGATAAAAATATTTAAACACACATTTGTAAATTTTAAATTTAAAATGTAAATATCTATTCTCTGGTAGCTGCAGCAGACAAAGCTCAATTTTCTCATTGAATATTTTGTGTGCTACTATGTTAGTTTTAATACCTTAACAATTAGATATCTGTAGCACATTAATTGTTTAATACATAGGTGCGCACTTGAAAGTTGTTGTAGCCCGAATTTTTATTATTTGTTTAATATTTTTAAAAATATTATTAATAACAATTTAATATTTTTAAAAATCTACTTCTTATTTTAATTTGTAATTCAATACTTTTGTTTTGTACAACTTGATAAAACTCTGACAGTAATATTTAATGTTCCTTCAAACATAAAAGAGTCCTACAAAAAATTTTGATAAAGTTGCGGCCCGCCATTTGATTTGTATTTTTAATTGTGGCTCCCGGCCACATGTAAGTTACAGGTGTCCCTGTTATATATTATATACAATTATGCACACTTCAAAAAAAAAGTCCAGCTTTCTACTAGCCGCATTGCTCCCTTCTTCATTTACAGTGAGGGAAAAAAGTATTAAGATATACAAAAAATCACCAGTTCAAAAACTCTTATTTACGGAATCGTGAGCAATTTTTTAAAGTAAAAATAGGAGTTAAATTATTTTTTTGTGTAAACCAATTAAAAATTTCAAATATAAACCTGTTTAAATTTACTTTTTGATATTTAAATACAAATGATATTGGAAAAAAAAGTATAAGGTCATTGCTTTTTCTTCACCAACTATTGAAAAATTTGCATATTTAAAAATAAAAAATGGCAACTAGGATTGAGAGATTGGTTTTTGATTAAAAAAATTCGCACTCGTTGACTTTTATTTGAATAATGCCCAATAAAACTCATCTTTCTGACTCTGAAAAAGGGGAAATTGTGTTGTTTTTCGAAAATATGGATTAAGTGGACGGGAAATTTCAAAAAGAATCAAGAAATCAAAAACAGTAGTTTATAATCTCCTAAACAATCCTAGAATGTATGGAATGAAAAAACGAACTAGGAGACCAGAAATTTGCACTCGTCAACAGAAAAGAATGATTGTCAGGAGAGCTTGTCCCAGAAAAAATGAAGTTAAACAAAATTTGAATTTACCATGTTCATCAAGGACTGTTCAAAATATTTTTAATAAACATCTTCATCTTTATGTAAAATTAGTTTCACGTTCACTAATCAACATAAGAGAAGAAGAGTTGACTTTGCCAAAAAATATATTTCCCTCTATCAAAAATAAACTTTTCTGACGAAAATATGATCAACCTTGAAGGAACCGATGGTTTTCATTATTTTCGGTATAATGTATGCGAAAGACCCAAGAAGTGCTTTGCAAACATCAATATGGTGGTGGCTCAGTGGCGGTTTGAGGTTCTTTTGAGGTAAATAGAACCAATCAATTATCTATATCAACAGTAAAATAAATTCCGATAAATATGTTGATATGTTGGGAGAAAGCTTGCTACTTGAAAAGCGCCACTGATTTCTTCAGGAGACAATGTTTTTCAACAGGATGATGCTTTGCTTGATTAATCATTTTTTCTAATTTCTATGCTACAATGCAGGGCAGTAGTTCCCCTAGTCTCCTCCCCCGTCATTGAAAGAAATATCCTAATGTTGGCACTAACTACGGTAAAAAAGAAACTGTTTTGTCGGTGGGTATTGGGTATTTGGCATTTTTAAGAACAAACAAGCCGACTGTCTCGCAATAAAATCTCCAGAATGTCATAAACAAATCTTTCTGCACTATCTTTCCATTCCAGAGAGATGCATAGCAAGTAAGTAATAGATAAAGGTTAGGAATTCCAAATTCAATCTAAGATATAGTGTTGGAATACTGTCCAGTTCCAGCTTCTAACTAGACATGACAGCCTGGCAGATCATCTCCACACTTGAACTCTGCTTTTTTCTTTGTAATTCGGCAGATGAAATAAATCGAGACTACCTCCGTCGATATGCATCATTTTTTGCTGACTCTGGCGTAGAAGGTTTAATGTAGCGATTTGGGTCACCTTTACAATTAATTTCCTTTGTTATTCGTTTGTAGTTTTGTTCTTAAATGCTTTGTATTTTCCGTACCATTAGAAATAAGAAAAAAGTAATTGATAACATTAAAGAATCGATTATTCCTTAACGGTTGTATTAATGTTAAATATTTTTGTATGTGTTTTAGGGCTTATTACAGGAGCTTATTTTGCAATGTCAACTATTCTCAATGAGATGGTCCTGATTCATTTCCCGGTAAGTGTCTATGCTAATTTTGAATAAATATTTTTCTTAAGTTAAAAGACAACATTAAAGATATTTCTGGAGCACATTGCGTACTTAAATTCAAAATTGAGGTGTTTTAAGTTATCCTATAGTCATTATTTACGAAATAACATTTCAAAATGGTTGAATAAGTTAATGCTCCAATGCTATAGAATCTTCTAGAGAGATTTGCTCAGATAAGATAAATAGAACTCTTTCGATTCAAAGGCACTCCACTAACATTATCCTCCTTTTTTCTTACAGATATTTTACAACACAGTTTTTGATACTCTCAATATTTAATATCGTTTATGTCTGCAGAATCGAAGTTTATTCTACCACTTGTGTCACTAAACCATAAATACAATTCGATCTAATTTTTTTCTTTGGAGAATGTGAAACGGATAAGCTTTATTATCTTCTGTAATATGTACTAATCCTGAAACCAGAGTTTTATGAAGTTAACCCTTCCTTACCGACCGGAAAATATACGAAAAAGTTTTTCAATTGACGTTTATTTTCAGAAGCTCGGCATTTTGTTTTCGTATTGCTTAAACATTTTATGTTTGAAGGAAAATATCATAGTTTTTCCTTTTACCATTACTAAAGGCTCTTTTTTTTCCTTTTTTTTGAAAAAGAATTGTAAATGTTATAGATTATTTAAAAACTCCCAATTATTTTTTATTAATTATTATGCCTTAAATCCAGTTTATGCTAATAACAACATGAAATTGAAACTTTAAATGAGAATTCAACAAGTTTTAATGCTATCTTGTTTTATTTCAAATTACACCTGTCATTCAATTGAAGCACTTCAAAAGATTATTTACTAATAATTATTTCATGAAGTAGTATTTCCATCTTCTGCCTATAATTAGTGGTGGTTTTGAATTCAACTTTATATAGTTTGTTTATAAATTATTGGAATACTTTAAAATAATAATTTTTTCAGTTGAGACTACAGACTGAGAACTATTTGAAAAGTTGTTCAAAAGACTGTTGGTAAATGTATAAATACTCTATGAAACAGAGTTAAATTAAAATTTAATTTTATTTGTAGTTTATGAACCTGAAATATTCGCAGTTCAAGGAAGTTGGGGAGAGTAGTACGGACACCGGGTGATTATTACCATAATCTGATCTCTAATCAAAACTTCGGGAAAGGAGTGCACTTTTGGCCCTAGATTATAACCAAGGAGTTTTTCAAAGTCCTAACTAATGGCCTATTAGTTTAATTTTCATCTGATACTAACAAATGAAATGAAATCAAAATGGCAGCTGAAATAAATTCTAAAATATTTCATTGGCTTTCATTATACATAATATAAACTATTTATAAATAGCATAAAATTAAATGTGAGTTCCTTTCTAATGAATTTCTAATGATCACGAACTTTTTGATTTCCATGAATGTAAAACTGTTTTTGATTTTTGAAGTTAAATGGTTATAGAAATTTATGAAAAAGCATCAAAAGAAATTTCTTAAATTCAATTCAATGAAAATTTCTTAAATTCAATTCAATGAGTGTAAGATATTAACTATTTGGAGTTCACGTCCTTTAACTCCTTCAGGACTGTGATTTGTGGGGCTATGCTACCGACAATGTCAACCGTCTTATATCAAAAGGTACCTCCTGGTAGAACCGAGTTAACATGTGTTTATATACTAGTTAATTGGAATCGAATAATTGTAGTGGTAACTACGCTACAATAGTCCCTCAACAGAATTTTATCTGGGATAGAATTCGATGCATGGATATAACTAGTTGATTCATTACTGTTTTGTGACACGCCGGGAGAGCTGTATTAAGATCCCGGTTGTGTGCGTGGTCTCTCCTATGTTATAATTAGAAGTTGAGAGTGTACAGGTCCCCGTTGCGTGTGATCGAGAATGAGTAGCAACAGCGTGAGGAGAATTATGTCACAACCACAAATAGCAAGTTAACTGTTTACTGCGTTCCATCCAAAATAGGCTTCTTCATATCGAAGTGGGCGTTTCTGTTGAGGTAGGCGTGTTCAGATTACGCCCGAAAGTTACCAATTTAGGGCTAGGCTGCCGACCATGTCAACCGTCATCAATCTAAAGGTACCTCCTGATAGAATTGAGTTAACATATATTATATACCAGTGAATTGAATCATTGTAATGGTAGATGCATTATAGTTCACATATATGTGATTGAGCAATTCTCTCTTTTTAGCCAATGGTATCAATTGTGCAACGAGCCTTTCAGACTCAAGCGGCCCATTATCTCATGGACGCGAATGCCATTGGGTACCCTCGTTTTACATCCACTATTAGTAGATATACGTACTCTTTAGTACGTATTAACTCGAAGCGTGTGGGTCTGAGGAAACACTTCCTTCTTCCAATTCACTTTTTGTGTATTCCGCTGCATTTCGGGAACTTTTTAAGTCTATCGTAATTTTTTTGCGTACAATTATGAAATGAAATTATTCAAACAATTCCATGCAAAAATGTTTTACACTATTTTTTTAACATTATTTATACTATGCAAATTTCTACGTTTTTTCAACTATGTAATTTTAAATGAAAAAAAAAGTTTGAGCGAAATCGGTCGAATAGTTTTTGAGAAGTGAAAGTTTAAAAATATGATTTTTCAAAAAAATTTATCACTTAAAATTCGTCTAATTTCGTTTAAATTTTGTATTTTTTTTCATTAAAATATTTTTTTATTTCCAATGAGCTGCACATTCAGTCTTGCCCATAAGCAGACCTAGTGCGTTCTCCAGAGGTGGTATCCACTCTTTCATGACCACCACAATAGGTGAAATACCGTTGGTTATGTTAATTTGAACATCTAGTTTCTGCCACACTGGATGGCAGCTCAGAGACTTTATTTGGATGCTAAAGTGCACTAGGAATTTAATTTTGCCAATAGCCAAGAGTTTTTAATGCCAAGAGTCAATAAGGCACTCCAGGGATCTTTTACATGCCGCATAATCATACGACATGGCAGCTGAGGATTTTCTGTATCCCGAAAATCCGGTGTCTGGGCCGGGGATCGAACCCGCAGACTTGAGCTCAGAAGGCCGACGACAAGGCAACTGCGCCACCCAGCCACTCATTAAAAATTTACACCCTTTAAAATGTAAAAAGTTGTACATGGAACTATAGTTTCTTATTTGCGGCTACTAGTTGGTGAAAAAACCAAAACCATTGAAAAAAAGGCATGGTTATTCTGAAAAAGTACGTTTTTGTGTCTCTTTCAGTAACTTAAATAAAATTTAGCACTAATTATGTAACTTGCGCTCAACACCATAATTATATGCATGTGAAAATTCAATAATCAGAGCAAAAATTACACAGGCGACTCGTTGCATATTTTGTGTTCTTGTAAAATCTGAAATGAGTTTTTATTTACCCGTAGGGTGATGAAGTGGACGCTGGGCGGATGGGTGCAATTATGGTTTTTGCGGGAATGATAGGATCAGTGCTTCTAGGGATATTTCTTGACAGAACCCACAAATACAAGTGAGTCTGATTTTTTTTTATTCAATATTAACATTTCATTTCATTAAAAATGTCTAAAGCATAATATTTTTTTTAAATATTTCATGTTTTTCAGAGAAATTTCTGTGTTGGTATTTACCGTAAGCTTCCTTCTCATGCTGGGTTACACTTTCTTAATTAAACTTGAACATATTTGGATACAATATGTATTCCTATCATTTCTCGGGTAAGTATTTGTTTTTTAATTTGAAGATTTTCTTTTATTCAATATGTTCGAAGTTATGCAAACAATCAAGTCAAAGAGTTTACTTTATTGCTTGTATAATCATGGAAATTTTTTAAAATCAAAATTGGTCGATTTTTCATCGAGCAATGCTGGATTTTAAGTATCAAAGCGCGTTTTATTGTTGGAGCAGACAATAAAAAGTGATTATTAGAAACATATGCTAGATTTCTCATACAATGAAACCAGTTTTGATACTTGAACTTGATTTTTTTTGTGTAAAGCATGTCGAATTTCCGAAACTTTTTTTAAATATTAAAATTTGATCAATTTATGACTCTGTTATGTTTTATTTTTAAAACGCTTTGAACAAAGATTGTGAGGACATATATTAAGGAAATTATGGAAAACTTTATAATAATTAATCTATACACTTTTAAAAACCTAGTTCATGTAGATATTTCACATCTTATTCTTTCGAAAAATAATTCATTATTATAAAAAAACAATGGATTATTAGTGTCTTGCGAACTCGGGAAAGAAAAAGTTCAGCTTTTCAAATGCTTAATTAATGCTTGAAACTGCTCAGTGAGGTATGCTAATTTAATCTTTAAAAAAAAGCTACAGGGTGAGCAACATACTCAGATTTGGCGTAGCTTTAGCATATTAAGGGATCACAGTCCCCAAAAATGACCAAAATATGGATATTTTTTTATAGCTTATAATAAAACTTCAAACTATTTCAAATGTACTGAAAAAAATCATCTGTTTAGCTGCAATTTTTAAAAAGTTATGATTTTAGATTGCCCTAATACAGAAGCTTGATCAGCAGACATACTTTTAAGTGCTTTTTCTCATAGATGATAATTCTGCATTTTAATCTCAATTAAATCCCTAAGGAATTTTTCTATTTGAGATAAAGCTTTGAAGTAAGCTTTTTTTGTCTTAAGTATATCTTAAGTACACTTATTTTAACCATGCATGGAATAAGCACTTAATGGGGTTTTGCAATTTTTATAGCATGTCATATATACCTAGCAGGAATTTTTAACTTTTTTTTCTACTTTTTTACAAAATTATCCATAAAAAATGTTCTAATTGATTTATCAACAAATGAATGCTCAAAATTGTTAAGATAGATATTGTAAGCACTGAGAAATTTTTTTGTTGAAAATATATTAAAATAAAAAAGCCTTAAAGATTTAAACATTTTGAATTTTTCAATTTTTTTCTTCAAATTAAAAAAAAAAATTAAACAGTTTGACTATTTTTTGACGATAAATCATTGATTATAAGTTAAATGAGCATATAAGGCATGCACAAAATGCGTGATTATACCTTTATTTAAAAAAAAATGTTGTAAGGGTACTGTGACCCCTTAAGATCCATTGCATGCGCATAAGAAGCAAAATTACAGTCAGGAGATACCTCATTTGTGAACGAGTTGTTGGACAATTCTGCGCTTATTTTTGGGCACACTGCCTCCATTCAATTACCATTTTATTCTTTTTTCTATGTCAAAATGCGTTAGCAGATTTAATCAACATGGTTGATATAAATATTTTCTCAAAGAAATATCTTAAATAATAGTACAGTACTGTTTATCAATAGTGTAAAAATGCAGAACAAACCGACGATAAATGAAAGATATAACTTTTTTTCTTCTCGGCAACCCTTCCCCTAACCCTAGTTGTGATTAAAAGTAGAGGAGGGTGCAAACCCATTTCCAGAACCTCTTCTGTTGTGCCCATAAATATTGTTTTTTCCTTTATTCTCAGGGATCGCATCAAACCTTGGGGGACTGGTTTACATTATGTCTATGGAATTTTTTTGCCCAGGGTTCCTCTCGAGGACTGTAATGGTCAAACGAATTAGATTTCCCGTTTGTTGAGTATTAGACAGGACGGATTACCAAAATTTTTATACATAATTTAAAATGCTGATTTCAACAAAACAAAAAAAAAAAAAGAAATTCAGAAAATTCTTTTCAGAAAAAATAATTCTAATAAAATATTTTAGAAAGCTTATTTTTTCTTTAATCTTGCAGTTTGTTCATGACTGGGTATTTGCCAGCGGGATTTGATTTTGGAGCTGAAATAACCTATCCAGAGCCTGAAGCCATGTCAGGAAGCTTGCTCAATGCATCAACACAGGTAACTCTATTGCCATAAATTTTTATTACTGTTTCAGATTGCTTCTTTTGATGTTATATCTTCTTAGAAAGTGGTTTAAATGTATATTAGTATTTTTCCCTCATGGTTACATTTTAAGTTTTTAATAAAGGAGTCTAGATGTAGAAGGTGTATTTACTGGGCCACAATCTGGGAGTGGCCACAATCTGAGAAGTATGGTCCTAATAGTTTGGTTAGGAAAGCGATCCAAAGTTTGAACCCCTTAATGTTAATTTTACTTTTTGCATATTTCGCCATATCTCAAGAACGTTTTAAGCACGAATAGAAATTTTTTTTAACGTAATTAGGAAATTTGTTTATCTGAAGAATATTCCATGCAAAATATAAATTTTAGTAAATATTTATTATTTTTTATTACTTTATTTAATTATAATCGAAAATTTTTTGAATTGTAAGGCGTAAAATTTTTACATCTGTCTGAAATTTTTACAAATGTAATTTTAAATGGCAAAATATAAAATCAAAGCGAAATCAGATAAATAGTTCATGAGAAATTAAATTTAAAAAATAAGAATTTTTCAAAATTCAACTTCTCAGGAACTATTAAGCAAATTTTGCCCAAATTTTGAACTCTACCATTTAACATTGTGATCTTTAAAATGATGTAAGAAATTGTATTCCTTACAATTCAAAAATTTTTCGACTGTTGTCAAATTAAATAATAAAAAATTATAAATATTTACTAAAAGTTATATTTTGCATAGAATTATCATTGGATGAACAAGTTTTATAATTGTGTGTAAAATTTTTTCATGTAGCTTTAAGAGTTTCTCGTGATATAGCGAAACACGAAAAGTAAATTTAATATTAAGGGGTCCAAAATTTGGACGACCCTCCTGACCATACTATTGGGACTATTTATCCCAGATTGTGGCTGCCCCTACATTAGGGTGTCAAAAATTCGAATACGTCAAGAAAAAGGTACATTTATTCAGCGAAAGTATCTTTTTGTATCTAGTTTCGTTACTTAAAATATTGTCAGCAGTAATTAAATAGCATATTTTAGGTCACTCCTTTGAACCAAAAGATTAAGTCCTAAAACGTGAAGATCCAATAATTAGATTAGATAATTAGATCCAATAATTAGATTCCTCTTTAATTTGGAGCTCCATATTTAAAAATGCAAAACATTTTCATTATTTATATTTAATTTTTCATTAAGCAGTGTCAATATGCAATTGCTATCCTATATCATTGTGAGAAATGGAAAATGCATCAATCAACTTCTTCAATTAATGGTAAATACATCAACTTTTTCCAAAAATAAATTTCCATGACACATATAAGGCGGATTTTGTAAAGAAATCCGCAGAAAAAGCTTGGTACACGTTAGCTTTCAATATTATTATGCAGAGAGAATTAAAGTAATTTCGAAATTATTTTTGAAAACTTGGTGGTTCTTTTTGCTCGCCACTTGACATCCTCCGAAACTGCTGTCGTAGTTTCTTTTTCAGATAGCTTCGAGTTATAAGCTCGCTTTATGCGTTTTTTTCACCTTAATCTTGTTTAACTTTACTTACTTTCTTAATTGTCCGATTTTTTTATAGTTTAATATCCTTCACAGTTTATTTTAATTAACATTTATACTAATTAACAGCATACATTAATTTCAAATAATTCATTTCTTTATTTTAGATTTTCAGCATACTTTTCACTCACGCTGCCTCTTCGTTGCTACAGAATTATAATGACTTCTATTCGAATATTTTATTCTCTAGTAGCTTGCTTTTAGGATTAATTATAATAGGTAAAGTATTTCTTTTTATTTATTTATGTATTTTGAAGTAAAAATTCCTTATTTAGAGAGTTTTGAGTTTTTTTTAAAAAATTATATTGCTTTACCTAGTAAAATTGTTCTAATAATGTTTTTCTTTTCAAACTTAGAAAATTATGTGTAAAATAAGTTTTACATGAAAACTAAATAGATTTGTTTTTCCTATTTAGTTGCAGTCTAGTATTATAAGTTGTATTATACAGCCTTTGCTGTTGGTATCATTAGATATTAAATGTCTATAGAGGTTATAAACGCTATACAGGTTTTTTAACTCCCGAAATGAACAGTATTTATTTTTTTTTTTTTTACATTTATTTTCTACTTGTAATCAAAAATCTATGGAAGTGAAAACATTAGAAAAAAAATTATGAATTCTATAATTTTTGCAGGTGGTTAAAAAAAAATGCGGTGCCTTAACCTTCCTGAACCACTACGGGCTGTTGCGGGAATATTTACTTTACAATTTTTGAAAAATTTTCAAGCCACATCTCTTATTTATTTCAGTGTGTAGTAGTTCACTCTCGTTCGTGTAGTTTCAATACCAGAAGTTGTTAGCAATTTTTCCTCTTATATTAAATTTCCTCCACAAAAATCCTTATAACATAACAAAACAAAATAAAAAAAAACGTTAGTAATGCATAAGACCAATAGTAACCGACCTACCTCCGAAGGAGTTTGCGGATAAGGGTTTCACCCGTTTGCACGTGACTAAACACTACCAAACTACAGAAAAGTGAAAGTACTAAATTAAAAAGATTAAAACACATAGGATAAATCCCAAAATCGAAAAAGTAAAATAAAACAGAATAAAGATTAAAAGTGCTTAAAACATCAAAGTGGATAAAATCAACCGACAATAAAAGTGTCAAAAATACAGGTAAAAACATATAAAAGTAAGGTCAAGTAAAACATCAAATGGTAAAATATGAAAAATCACATTAAAAATAAAAGGACTAAAATAAGCCCAATAGAATAAATAAAATAGTCGACTAAAAGTTCAAGTGTCTCCCTTTCAAGGCTAAGTGCCTCTAAGATTAAAATGTTCTAAGGTAAACCAAAGTTTCACTGAGGTGATAACACTCAAAGATGACCCCAGGTAAGACAGAGGGTGCTGAACTTGACCAAGAGCAAGATTTCATTTTGAATGTCCTATGTATAAGGAAGATGCCAGTTTAAGGGGAGAATAAAGTCATGGAAACGGCAAGTGCCGGAGTAAAATCCTAAAAGCAGAAATTTAAAACCAGAAAACCTAAAAGCCGAAAGTTTAAAAATAAAACCAGATAAAATTAGTCAGGTGTGCTCGCAGGGGCAAGCAGATCATCGAGGGTATGCATAAAAATGTCTCAAACTTTTTTATTTGAAAGCACTGCTGAAGCTTTTCATTCACGTTTTTGAAACATCCAATTGTAATAAATATTTTGGCGCCATCCATACATTAGAGATTGAATTAATATATTAATATGTAAAGATTAAGCAAATCTCTATAAAAATTAATTCTTTATATCTATTCCCCTTTTTAATAAGCTCATCGGTTATTTTACTAACATCCAGTTTTCGAAACTTTGGAGGGTGTGATACCACATGGATCTACTGAAGAGACATTATTGCGAAATTTAATCATAAATATTTATCATAAATATTTCTCTTCTGATAATTTATTGTGTAATCAGTTAAAAAGTCTTAAAAAGTTCCTAATTTTAACCAAAATAAAATGCTTCAACAAAACGTTGCAATATTTGCTGGAGTACTATAGAAACATTTTTAAGAGTATGTAGAAAATATTATGTATTTTTAAGAAGTGAAATATTTAGGCTAAATAGTGATTAATAAAATATAACGATTGGAGTTTTGAAATGTTTGATTGTGTGTATAAAGGTGTAATGGCTTAGAAGTATTTTAAATTTACTTTCTAGCATTTATAACTAATTAATTATATAATTTATATTAATTATGTAATTTTAATTAAATAAGAGAGATAATAAAATGATTTTTGTCGACATATACACGGCATTGATACAAATGAGGAAAGAGGTGAGTAACAAAATGAGTTTATTCACAACCAATCAAATTTGAGAAATGTCTATTTAATAAAGGGATTAATCATCCTGACATAATATAATCACCCGTAATTGGCGTAATATAATTGACATAATATATTAGAAAGTGAATAAATTTAAGTTGTTCAAGAGCAAACAGTGAGTACGCATCGTCATTGCATGCGTTGCTATGGTGACCGCTGTTATTGACTAATTTTTAGAATTCCTTTTTTTTTATTGAATTCATTATGCAATGAAGAACAACTTTTCAGTAATGTGAAAAAAATCTGATTTTTATTAAAGTTTCTTAATAAAATGGATGTTAGTTTCCTGAGTTTGTAATAAAGTTGAAATAACTGACTCAGTATTGAGAAAACATCGTTCAACTGAGGAAATTTTCTTTATTGACAATTTTAGTAGTATTTTATCGGATCTCTCAGGTCCCGCAATTGAGTACTTGCATTTTAAGAAGAGGAAGATCACTGATACCCTCACATGTGACCTATGACGCCAAAGCTGATTGTTTATAAACAAAATGGCGTGTTAAAGTAGAGCTAAGTTTCTGCACAAAAGTTGGAATGTTAACTAACACGACGTTAATTAAATACAATGCCGTATAGCATCTAAAATTTGTTGAAATATAATTCTTTCTCTTCTACTTCTTAGATTTATTATTTGTTTATGTATTCTACTGTAATCATGGTATATTTTTGTTTTGTGTATCTGGCAACTTCGATACATAATTAGTTTATGTTCTACATTGCTTCATGCCTGTCTTTGTGTTAAATAAGAAATATAAGAAATGTAGTGAAAGAATTTAAATCTTTGTGAAAGAATATAGAATGTGTCAATTAAGGAAATTGATACTTGACGGGTTTGGCTAACTTGAAATAGAATAGAAAGAACTGTTTCTAACGTAAACAAATGCCGCGTTTCAACAACCAATCTGAATAGAGATACCCACACTAGGTTGCTTGCAGGTATCCCATTCAATGTATAATATAAAAAAACTAAACTCAGTGCTCGACAGCCCATAGAGGGCCAAGGCCTACTGTGCCCATTTCAGTTTTCTTGACCTTGGGCTCTGGAGTGCAAGCGCAGATGTTCCAGTTAGGTGCTCAGCCGAACGAGGAACCCCCAGTGTTTAGTTACCAAACGTGCTTGGTACTCATTTTTCGACCCACTGAAGGGATGAAAGGTTGAGTCAACCTTGCCTGGCCCCGAAGATCGAACCCAGGACCTGTGGCACGGGAGCGCGGAGCGCTACTACTCCGCCACCGGGCGTCCAGTGCATAATGAATCTAATAAGAAAAATGGAATTCCAAAAATTATTAAATAGCAGCGGTCGCCATAACAACACATGCAACGATGACACGTGTGCACTGTTTGCTCTTGAACATAATGTAGTTAGTTCAGTTTTTCGCAGAAATTATTTTTCTTTGAAACTGAAAATTGCTTTACTGTCATGCACCTGAAAAAAACAACGTAACATCTGCGGGAAAGACTTACACTGACGTTGATGTGCATCTTTTGTGTGTTACCTCCTCAAGTACCCGTGCTTTTTCTGTGGTGGCATAGATTTGTTAAGAGTTAGTCTTAAACTAGTAATAAGAATGCTTATATTGTAACAGTATATTTTTCAAATAATATTCTTTATATAAATTTATTTCTTTGTCTTTCAGTTTGTATGAAATGCAACTTACGAAGAACAAATGCAGCGTTTGATGAATTGAAGCCTCGGTCAAAAAGTTTAGAATGAAATTATGGATAAATAACATATCATTTCACATTTTATTAGTTTTTCATTTTTCATGACTGAGAATTTCCTAGTTACATGCATTAATTATGATGCATATGTGATAGCATTTTTCAATGTGTTTATACGAAATTTAATGTTTTAAAATCGCTATTTTTGAATTGAAGAGTTTTAGATGTGAGTTAATTGTTCATGTCAATTTCTGTACGACTTTTTTAATTTTTTTTAGATGTTTCGAAAACTAACATTTTTTTAACAACAAAAAACTATTGATGCAGCTTTACTTTATCCATATTATTTATCAGATTTGTACATTTATATTGTCATTAACTAGTCATGTATAGAACTGTGTGCCATATAAAAAATACATGTAAAAGACATGAAAATATGTTTAATTTAGTTGAATATTTAATAATTTTGTAAAATAATTCTTATATTGTTATAGTTGCTGTTCTGCATTGTTAATTAAGAGTGAAAAAAAAGTGTGATTCTTGAAAATTTGGTTTTAAATCCCTTACCTTGGTTTTAAATATTTTTAGAATGTAACATGCATTAAAATATCAGTTCATTTTGACAAAAATCTTTGAAATTTTGGAATTACCACGATTTATCTATAAGAGTTTTGGAATTACCATTATTTATAAGAGTTTTATTTCAAAGTGTTTTTCAATTAACTAACTTTTATCAGTTTACATGCATAAAGTACATATTACATTGTAAGTAATATTTAATTTCAAAGAGTTAGAAGAAATGTAATGTATTTGTATTTTATTTTTGAAACATTGAGTACAAGTAAAAATTTTCTGCTATATTTAAATCAATCTGCTCAAGATACTGTAATGTGTAAAAGGTTTTTAAAATAATTTATTGATTCTTATAATATTTGAAAGACAGACCTCAACCATCTTTGTTTAATTAGAAGTTTGCAAAATTTTATGAATGTAACCTTCTAAAATTGTATTGTTCATCTAAAGTTTATTAAAGTTTATAGAGCTTTTATTTATTTAAAAGTTTACTTAAATGTTTTCGTTGTATTTTACCTTTATATTAAGACACGTAGGAAGATGGTTTTTATTGTTGAAATCATACCATACAATGTGTTTCAGAAAATAAAAAAAACTATAATCAGGTTTTCTAAAAGATTATTTGAAAACTACAATTTTGAAACAATTTAGTAAATGACACTGATTTTAGTAGATGATATGAGAAGGTGGGCATCAAATCTTGGCAAATTTCCGAAATAAGTAATAAGTTACACAGAAAGCTGCAATGACTCAATGGTTAAGTCACTGAACAATCAATATAAAGGACGAGAGTTCGATTCCCAGTTGCCACTTGAAGTTTACCCAGCTGCAGATCGATGGGTACCAGCTTGTCTGAGAAGTGTTGTTTCTAATACCACTTGCCACACGGGAAAGCCTGCTTACAACCGAGCAAATTTAAGGCAGAGTGTGCGTTTCTTGTTTTTCAGTGGCGCCATCAATGGCCCAGAATTCGACTTCTGCCACACCATGCGTGGCACCCATTTATAGGGCGGACCCATTCATACATCCATTCTTTCATCCACAGATCGTAATTTTGACCTGAATCAGAGAACGATCGATCTCCAATCCAGTACCCCCAGAGGTATTATTTGTTATGGGAACATGGAGAACTTTTGCTACTCGACACTATAGTACACGGGGAGTCTTCGGCCGGCGGGGTTCGAACCCACGAATTCTCGGACATGGTCCCAGCGCCTTACCGATTCGAAATATTTTAGTGCCCAACACCTGTTACAAGTATAAAACTTGTTGGAATAAAAATATTATTTAGCTTTGATAAACTTCACATATTATAAACTGAAAATAACAAAACTGCTTTTAATTAAGAACTGCCCAATGAAAAAAAAATAGAAAAGTTTAAATATAATTGGGTTATTTCGAAGTCGTGAGACTCAATTCCACTTATGCAAGGTAAACTCGCTCAAGTGATAATTATACCTTTTAAGTAACAATTTTATGGTCAAATAATATCAAAAGCTAAATTTTCAAACTGAATTGAAGAGGAAAAAATAATTTTTTAAGCTGTACACCAGAGGTGTCAAACTCAAAAGCTAACTTGGGCCAAACTTTAGGTGGGGCGCAAAAACAAAAATCTATGTTCATAGAAAACAAATATTTTTATTTTGAATTGTAATAAACATATATAAAGTTAAATTATTATTTACGTCCTGATATTTGACATCTCTTCTCTGCTACTATCTTTTTTATTTCGGGAAAAATTTTATTGGCCGAGACTATTTTCAAAATTGACCAAACGTGAGCGTCATTAATACGGTTTCGTACAGGAGATTTAGTTCCATTCATAACAGAAAATAATTGCTCTCACTGATAAGTACTTCCAAATATGGAAATAATTTTATTTGCGAATTTTTGAGTCTTTTCAAACCTCGCCGGTAAATATTCGTAAAACTCAGGCACACCCATTTCAATGACTTTTTCTTTCAAATTTGAGTTGCACTGAATCTCAATCATTTCCATTTGCATGTAACTGGGTACTGAGTCTATATTTATTGAGAAAATCGAAGAAAACAAACAAAATTTGTCTCCCAAAGAATTAAAATCTTTAAACCTTGTTTCAAATTCTGTTCTAAGATTTAAAAAATCTTTCTGCGTATTTTTGATACGATGCAGTATCATCTAAACAAGATATGTTCTTGTTTCACGTTGGGAAGTGCGTTAAATCTTCATTTTTCAGTTGCCTTTCCCAAAGAAATAGTTTACATTTGAACGCTTTAATTATGTCAAACATGTTCCTAATGATCTGATCCTTGCCTTGTAACAATAAATTTAAATCGGATAAGTGTTTGGTTATATCAGCCTTAAAAGATGAATCTTGCAACCATATTTGATCGGAGAACAAGCTTGTATCTTGAATTTTAGTTTGTAAAAACTTACACATTTCTTCTTTTAAATCCCAGAATTGTTTGAGAACCTTGGAGCAAGATAACCAACGTACCTCGCTATAGTAGGATAAACCAGAATATGTACTATCTAATTGATAGCTTAGTGTGAAACGGTCTCCATTTCAGTCAATTAGAATTTTACATTTTCACGCGTACGATTTAAAATGATCCGTATAGTTTATAAATAAAGTATATTATAATTTTATATGCTGGTTTCGTTTGTAATTCACATTTCTGTTTTATTTTTACTTTGCTTCGGATATGTTGACTGGGCCACAAAAATGTTCATCTCGGGCCGCATGCGGCCCGCGGGCCGCGAGTTTGACACCCCTGTTGTACACTGTCAAAAAATTCAGAATGTAGTAAAACATAACATTGTTTAGATTTGCTGCAAACGCAAATGTGTTTCGAATATGAATCAAATTATAGTTCATTATCTTTATTACACGATACTATGGTTTAACTTGAACGGAAACGAATTATCAAGATTGCACCAAATTGTGGTTCAAGTTAGCGATATTATGATTCAACAACCTTGAACTTATTTTTCTGTAAATGTAGAAATATTCTTTACTTGAGTAAAAAATAGGTTATTTCGGCTGCTTTAACGTTGCATAATTAATGATAATTTTTTAGATTTTAATATATTTCTTAAAGTAAAAAAATACTGGAACTTAAAGAAGATGTTGCGTTCGAATGAGTTACACATATATTTGAGTATGATAAAAATTAATCTTACAAACTATTCAATAATGTCATTTTACATCCAAAATCATCCTTTTTTAATTATTTTGACTTATTCTTATAGAATGCGTACAGTTTTCTTCCTTTATAACAAGACAACATTTATGAAAGAAAGCAGTATTCAGCACTTTTTTTAAATAAAATAGTAAATATAATAAAAATCAAATTAAAAAAGTATTTTGTTTCACTCAAGAATTTTATCTAGAATTTGGTGAATTGTATCTTTTAAGTGTTTTCTCAAACTTATATGCGTAGCTTCAGTTTATACGGTGTTCTGTAAAAGTTCCTTCCTTGTGGAATCTTAATTGGAAATGATGACAAAAAAGAATATTTAAGCAAGGAAAAAACACCCCAGAAATATGGCTAATGACTGTTAAAAAAGGCTGTTGCACAAAACCTGTTTTATTGAGAGAGGAAACAATGAGTTAAAAGACATTTATAAGAAAGTTCTTCAATTTTCAACCAGCAATATATCAGGTTTTGTAATTCTGTACGCAAGTTAACCAAATTTCAATGTGTTAAATTTCGATGTGTTTTATTTTCACTTACTATTTGTTTTCGACTTCTAATTTGGTGATTTTTTGATCCTCATTTAAATTTTAAAGATATATTTTAAGAGCGCGGTTCTTAAGGAAAGCCTTGGTTACTGAAAAATGCTCAATTTCCGCTAACTTTTTATTTTGTCATTGTATAACTTTTTTGGTCATGTTTTGGGAACGACAATCGTGTAGTGTTGCAGTTGAGACAATTATACCCCATTGAAGTATTATTATTAATTTGTGTGGCAAATTTTCTGCTTAAAAATTACAAAAATCTTAGAAGATATTTAAAAAGAGACATTTATCAATATAAGAGTTTATTAATCCTTCAAAAACATCATACATTTTTCGGACATAACAAGTTATAATACTTGGCCACATTTTTCAAAGCTTTCGGGAAAACGTTTTCGGTGAAAAACTACGATTTCCATATGAATGGTGTTTTCAATATAAATGTAAACAATAACAATCTCGAGCTCAATACCTGCTCTAGTTCCGGTTAGAAAGTTCGCAACTGCTTACTACAGCTTATTCCGCGAGGCGATATTTTCAAACGAATATTTTTGTTTTCTATAAAAGAAGTAAATTAGATAATTTCTGAGCTCAAATCTGTCGTATTTCATAAGATATTAATGTCATTAAGTAATTCTGGTGAGTTGGAAGTGAAAACTTGTTTCAGTTATTTATTGATATATTGTTAAAAAAAGTGACATGGTTGCTAGATTTTGAATAACTCACTTTTTTGGCAGTCCTGATTTGGCCTCTTTCCATTTGTTTATTACTGCTTTTTCTTGTTGCAAGCTGTGCACCGTCTTACGTTAGTGTTAGCACCTTTAGAATTGTAAACACAAGTATTGTTAGCATTGTAAGCACAAGTAATAAGTAATCAAATACCACGTTGGAAGAATCTCAGAGCAGAATGATCACGTTGTGAGTCAAATGGCTTCAAAATATGCCGGAGACAGTAACCCGGAAGTATAGGCGGTATGGAGCTTGCAACGTTCCCTAGTGTGGAAAACACCATCCATCGGCAATATTTCTGGTTACATAAAGTTTTCATCCTCACACCTGCGTTTGACTCCCCCTCTCTCCCAATCACTCAAAAGGAGTGGCAGATCAGTGCATTGAGGTTCCAATGACAGCATATAAATTCTGCGAATGTGGAAATCGCAGCTTGGCAGCATATAACATAAAAATATACTCTTTTTCTCTTAAAAGAACTGATTCCGCCTGCTCGGGAAATCGCAACTGCGAGCTAAGTAATTTGAAAAAAATGCAGGGAAGGAATAATAATTCTGTGTATTGTTCCCAACTAATAGAATTTCAGACACTTCGAAAAATGCATCTCTGTCCAGAAACAATTCTAAGAAACAATCTGATGTAAGAATGCTATTTTTTGGGGAAAATTGTTGATCACGATACTATCACAATCCTTTTATTCATCGATGAATGAATGTGTGTGTGTGTGCTGAGATTTCAATTTATTTTTTAACAATTTACCTGTATATATCGAAGTTAAATCGAAGACATTAAAATAACCGTTTGATTGGTGATCAATTGATGAACATTCACCATTTCGCCAATTCAGCAATACACTCATGTTCACCAATTGATTCCATCAATTGGTGAAATCAATTGATTTATTGATGGAATCAATTGATGAACATTGGTAAACTGCTAGCTACTTATGCGTGTGGGGAAGCACTGAGTTATTCAACCATCCGGAATGAAAATGACCGATTAAAACACATGATGAGTTTTAAGTTACTTGATACTTGTGGTAAAAAGCTGAGTCAGTCAAACATCACACAAGAAAATAGTCTATTTAATCAATTGATGAGTTCCAAGCTGCTTATTGTTTGGAGTGAAACGCTGAGTCAGTCAAACATCAGACAAGAAAATAGTCTATTTAATCAATTTATGAGTTCCAAGCTACTTAATGTTTGAGGTGAAACGCTGCGTTAGTCATACATCAGACAAGAAAATAGTCTATTTAATCAATTGATGAGTTCCAAGCTACTTAATGCTTGATGTGAAACGCTGAGTCAGTCAAACATCAGGCAAGAAAATAGTCTATTTAATAAATTTATGAGTTCCAAACTGCTTAATGTTTGAGGTGAAATTCTAAGTTTGTCAAATATCAGACAAAAAAAATAATCTATTTAATCAATTGATGAGTTCCAAGTTACATTGTTTGGGGTGAAACGCTGAGTTAGTCAAACATCGAAGAGGAAAATAACCGAATCAATCACTTGATGAGTTGCGATGATGAGTTTAGTTGCTTGGAGTGGAACGCGGAGCTAGCAAAATTAAAAAACTAATATTTCTAAAATTCAGAAAACTGTTTTTTCTACATTTTCTTCTGAAATATGAGGTTGACGAGTTTCCTCTTTTGTATGGTTTTTACTCCTTTTATATTTTGATGTGAGGAACACTGAAATAAAAGGAAAATCATAACTGTATTATTTAAAAATTGTTTGCAAAAATTTTTTTTAAATGTATATTTTTACTTCTTGAAAATTATGTTATAGTTTAGATTCTGGTTATCAAAGTTAAAATAATTATTATTACTAATTTTTCATAGACAGAATGTAATACTCTTATTTAAATTCTTTTTGTTTTACACTGTTTACTAACTAGTTACTTAAGGCTCTTAGAACGTGAGGAAGTGTTCTCAAGGCGGGCTATAAAATTTCTGTGGAATAAAAATAGATAATTCGTGTTTCATTTTTCGACTTTTCTACTGCATCTACTTCAAAATCCTAATAAACATACACATGCTAATAAGGTTTTGAATACATTTTTCTTGAAGCCATGATCAATATAGTGTTTGATAGATTTCAAAGGAAAAGATTTGTATTTGTATAATGCTTATGTAAATTGTTTCATAAATATTGGTATAAATTTTAAGAAATGATATTGCATGAAACAAATATTTTTCGCTGGAATATTGAATCAGGAATTCAGGTTGCGACCACTAATATGAATTTTGAGTCAATGAATTAAATAAAAAAAATGCTATTTGGTAGAGTGTAATAAAAGAGAACTAATGAAATTTTTTTAAAAGATGTTCGTGGCTTCCTGAGGTAAAAAAAGTTAATTGGTTTAATAGTTCACGAGACATAATAACTTGAAACTTTTTTAAAAAGTGCTAGTAATAGTGAAACGTGGTGCTTTAATTACTTTTGTCTCAAAAACCAAGCAATTTTTTATTTTTTTAAAACTCTCGTTTATAAAGTTGCCCAACAATTTCCAATATTAATTTCTGTACAGCGTAAAAAAGGCTAACATCTTAATTAATGATCGGATTTCCAGTCTAAATAATTCGAAGAATTAACTTTCCTAAATAATTGAGCCCGTCAATGTTTTAAGCTACGAAATATAACACAAAAATGTATTTTTCATGTATAAACATGATTGTGGCAATAAATTGAGATTTTTGTATCTGGAAGTATAGGTGGAGTGGTAATCTTGAAAATCTGGAGCGAATAGTTTAGGTACAAGAGTGGTTAGAAGTTTGAGCTCTTATGTTAATTTTTACTTTTTGAAAATTTCCCCATTTTATTTTCTCAAAGAAGTCGTATTTCAAAGATTTATTTTCCATATATTATGAATTGAATTACCTTAAAATTTGGATTTTGTTATTTAAAATTACACATATTTATGTACTTTGCAGTTCTTCTTCTTCTTCTTCTTGCTTGAGCTTGTCAGATATGTGGCACCTCTGCACATGTTGCATTTTGTACCATGCTCCAAGCCCAATTTTTCCTAGTTCCATTGTCTTGGGTCGCCTACTTTATTTATATAGTCTGACAGTCCCTTAATGGAATTAAGGTGAAGCTCTTTAGGATATGGATTGCCTAAGGTAGTGAGGCGCGTAAAGGCGAGGGCATCACATTCGTATAGGACAGGGGTGGCGAACCTTTATACACCAACGTGCCATTTTTTTCTAAAAAAAGTGTTTGATGAAGTCATAGACGTGCCGTGAAATAATTTTGACTCCGTGATTATTGGGAAATACTAAATACTATCAACTCAAAACTCTTTATTTACATTGAAGATAAATACATTGTGCCATGTCTCAGTTATACGCGTTAAGTAACATCGTTGTTGTTGTTAATTTACGTCGCACTAGAGCTGCACAATGGGCTATTGGCGACGGTCTGGGAAACACCCCGGAGGATGATCCGAAGACATGCCATCACAATTTTGATCCTCTGCGGAGGGGATGGCACCCCCGCTTCGGTAGCCGGACGACCTGCGCGCGAAGTCGAGCACTTTACGGTAGCACAGTTTAACGAGGACCAATACCGCACACCCTCGGTCCCTACGCAGACTGATCCAAGTGGTCACCCACCCGCACACTGACCGCAGCCAGTGATGCTTGACTTCGGTGATCTGCTGGGAACCGTGTCTTAACGATCAGTCCACTACGGGACGTTAAGTAACATCAGTGTGACTTCTGTTGTTGCGGATTAGATGACAAATAACTTATATGAGGTTGTAAGATGTTAGTTTATGCAGGTCTGTTAATTTTTTTTACTAGTTATTTATTGTTAGCTTGTTTTCTATGGTTATTAATTGTTTTTTTAGCATTAATTGTTAATTTTTTATTAATAATTGTTTATCATTTTGTTTTGCTTTTGTGAATTTTAATTTAATTGTTACATATGCTTCATAGTGTAATTACAATTGTGATCGGTGGCGTGCCCAAAATATTGTGTCTCGTGCCATAAATGGCACGCGTGCCATTGGTTCGCCATCCCTGGTATAGGATGTGATGTGCTGATTCTACCGCTTCACGGCATTTCCGACATATTGGTTCTTGTTCGAAAAGTCCCAATCTATGTAGATGTTTCCTGAAATGATAATGCCCAGTGATGAAGCCTACAATTGTTTGAGTCTTCAATCTTGGGAGCCTAAGAAATTCAGAAGCAATTTTTGCAGAAGAATTGTTTTTTGCATATAGACTACCGATAAAAACCGTTTAACTGATGTGCGCAAAAGTGTTGATTAGTTTCGGATTTTAATTTAAAAATTTTGGACTTTCAAAATTAAAATTAATATCTTTTTAAAAATATATATGCATGTTTTTTTTTAATTGGCCAGTTGGAATTGTTCATAAGAAACCTAAAAAAGTTTATTTTTATGTATCAAAGTTTAAAAAGACATTTCCTGAAATTGATTAATATTTTAACGACATTATTTATAGACTTTTTAAAATTATCTTCTATTTGTTCCAAAATTTTTTATTTGTTTACTAGAACTTTAAGAAATGTTCGTACAGTGCGCTTAAAAATATAAATTAAAAGAACGGACCACTTTGACTAATAACGTTTGAATCTAAATCGGACTTTGACGTTATAGGACTCAATCTTTATGGTTCGAGAGGGTAACCTCTAATAGCTTAATTAAATAGTGCAGACGATATTTTAGTTATGAAATCAGACACAAAAACGGACTCTCTGTGAATAAATATACTTGTTTTTCAACGGATTCGGATTTCTGATCCCCAAAATGTAGGTTTTTGTAAACATTTATTTTTTTTATCATTTTATTTAATAATAGTCTAAATAAAGTTTGAATTGTAAAGTATATAATTTCTTACTTCATTTTAAAAAATGCAATTTTGCATAAAAAAGAAGATATATCAGAAATCGGTCAATTAGCTGCTCAGAAATCGTATTTTCTAAATAAAATTTTTTAGGAACTATTAAACCGATTTCGCTTAGACTTCGTATTTTGCCATGTATAAATTTTTTATAATGATCTAAAAATTTGTATATCTTACAATTCAAAATTTTTTCGAATATTATGAAATAAAATAATAAGAAATTATAAATTATTCCAAATTTTTTGCTTGTTTTTTTGCATAGAACTATCTTAGGATAAACGAATTTTAAAATTGTGTGCAAAAACGTTTCATTTCTCTGAAAAAATTCACGAGATAATGTGAAATACGCAAAAAGTAAAATTAACATGAAGGGGTCTAAACTTTGGATTGCTCTCCTGTCCAAATTATGGGGACCATATTTCTCAGATTGCGGCTAACCCTTTATTTTGGGGCTCAGAAATCCAAATCCGTTGGGAAAAAAGGCATATTTATTCAAAGAAAATACCTTTTTGTGTCTGATTTTCTTTAAAATATCGTCTTCACTAAATTATTAGCATATTTGAGGTTGCCCCTGCGAAACATTAGGATTGAGTCCTAGAACGTGAAAATCTGTTTAATAGATAAAAAGTTATTCAGGATGGTCCATTTTTTTGTGCACTGTGCATAACTTTCATGATGAGACAAAAGATAATGTAAAGTACATCATGAAAGCTTTAATATTTAATAATTCATGATTTCTTTTAATGCAAGCTTTTGTTGCAATTATAATACAGTCGTATATATAATCCGAATAATAAATTATCATAATATCATGTTGCAATCATAATCATATTCTGTTGCATAAGCTGCATATTTGCTAATCAATAAGCTCTCTATTTGTATTTTTCCTATTAAATCCTTATTAGCCGTGTTTGCTTACCTGTAAGTATAATGCTGATAAGCAAATAAATAGCCAAAGCAATATTTGAATAGAGTTGGCCGAAGTTCTCCAGTAGACTTGATGTAATTTCTGTCAATATAAATCCAAATAGCTAAAAATAATTTTAAAAATGCACTTCAGGTTAATGTGTTCATAAAGAAGATAGGAAAGAAAAGAATAACAGTTTTTAACAAGAGAAAAATTAAAGAATTTTTTTAATTGAGAAAAAGTTCAGTTTACAATTTATCTGGTGGTTTTAATCTTAAAACAGCAGAAGTTTAAGTTCATTAAGTTTCATTCATTTAAGTTTTCATTTTAGACTAGCATAACTTAGTGAGAAAATAAGGATTTTCATTTGGATGGTAAAACGTATAATACTGAACACAGATGGCGTAAATCAGTGTCCGCTACCCCCAGGCCGCTGACCGGTGGCGGGCCATGGATCAAAAGTTGCCGAACAGCTTTAGGAACATTAAATTATTTATATTTTATTTAAAATGGTGCATTTCGCTCTGACTTCTATGGACGAGAGGTTGACTGGGAGCTGAAATGAAAATTTATCTGCGATAAACTTAAAACAAAAATCCGTCACCAAAAGCAGTACCCCTACAGCGCATGTAACAGTATTTTGTTTCAAAGGCATGTTTAAATACAATTAAATTAAAATTATTAAATCGAAACCATCTCATATGTTTCTTAAGATTAGCTTTCATTTTTGATACGTTTCTTCTGGCATTTAAACGGATTTTGATGCTTTTAATCTGATTTTCTTCAGTAGTGATTCGTTAGATTTCGATAAGTTTCTTTAGATAACTTACAACGCAAATTGTGCATACTTTTTCAATTTCGACAAAAGATGAAAAAAAAATAATTAGTGAAGGTAATCCTTGCAGAACACGCTGAATTCTGAAAGAAATAGATGGTGTTAGCAAATGGTTGTCATGATTTGATTGATTGATTTGGTTGATTGTTGATTAAGAAAAAAGGTAAAACTGTAACAATCTTTTGTTAAGCTACTCACCATTGTAGCTGAGTTAAGCAATGATGCACTAATTACTTCGGATTCTGGAAATGTTAATTCGATTCCATATTCTAAACCAACTGGTAGAAAACTTGTCAGGAAAAATCTAAAACAAAGCGTAAATAATTTTTGATACATTTAGTTTTTGGTACAAACTCTATAATTATCGTATTATACATCTATTTAAAAAATAAATTAATTACAGGAATAATAAAAAAAGAAATTTTTAGCAACAACATTCATAATGTGCACGTAAACAAATATTCAAATTTTAATAAAAATACATGTAAAGGTTGATAATGAAAAAATATAAAGAGTAAATGACGTTATTACTAAAATATTTTAGTACATAGGGTAAATGGGATCTTTATATTGATGTCTTAAGAGAAAGCTTTTTCACGAATTTCATCTATTTAAACCCTTAACTACATTTAATTTTTAAATTCGATTAGTTAACGATTGAAATTATTTAAATTCTATAAAAACCTTTGTTATTAAATTTTTATTAGCTTTTTTTAGTTTTTATTTATTTTTATTTATACGTTTTTAATATATTTTTAAAATCCATTTATACTATCAAAGTTTTCTTATTAATTAAAATAGGTTCAAAAATAGAAAAATAGGATTTTTTCCTACCTATACTGGTCAAATTTTCAAATGTTTAGACTGTTTATATTTCAATAAAACATGTTTTATTAAGATTTTAACTTGTTCTATTCGCAAGCATCATTATTATTTTTTAATTCTTATTTATCATTTTAAACAGTAGATCTAGAGAATGTTGTAAATTTGTTTTATTTTTATCCCATATCATAAGTGAATTAGTTTTGTTTTCATATCATATCATATCATATCATATCATATCATATCATATCATATCATATCATATCATATCATATCATATCATATCATATCATATCATATCATATCATATCATATCATATCATATCATATCATATCATTTTGTCTTATATTGTATAGTATGGTATTATATTGTATTGCATTATTTTGTAATATATCGTATCATATCATATTGTATTGCATTATATTGTATTATTGCATTACGTTGTATTATATCAGATCGTATTATATTGTATCGTACCATATTTTATCGTAATATAACGTATCATATCGTACATCACATCATATTTATTGTAAAAGAAAACAAAATAACTTTGGTTGTAGCTGGTCCTGATACGGATCAATCACAACTACAATCGTGTGCTCATAAATTTTGTGTAAACGGAAAAGCTTTAAAATTTGAATACTAGTGTGTTAAATTACTAATCGTTGTTTCCTTTAGAATTGTAGAAGCTTACATTAGAGCATACATTTTTCATTACTCATGAAAAATTATTCCAGTTATTGGAATTATGGTAATTTAGGCTTTCGTTATAAATAAATATAGCTTTATTGATTTTTAAATATTTAGCAATAAATTTATTGCATTTATGAAAATTTTCAAACTAAAAAAGGAGCTGAAATGGAAATTCTTACCCACATATTATGATAGTAAGAAACGTCACCCACAGTTTTTTGACGACCAGTAGAGAACAAAAAATAATCAACGTAATCAAGCTAGCGACGCAAATGCATAAAGCTGTTTCTCTAAAATACAAGTAGAAAAGCAGATACAGTATTTAAATAAATACAGATAGACAAACACACACACTTTAATAATCGAAAAAAATTTCTGCATATATTAGCATTTATTTGACCATTGTTTCCCTCATTTTTAAATCAAAATCCTCAGCTAAAGCTATAATTTGTAGTCAGTTTTATACCAGATCACTCACATGAAGAATTTTTGAAGAAAAATTATTTTGCAAAGAAAAATGTATTAAGCTAAAAACGAAGATCATCGATGGCTCAAGGCTTAAGATGTTGAAATGTTTTTGTGAAGAATTACAATTCTATCCCTGGCGACCGCTTGGAGCCCTCTAAACTTCAACTCGATAGGTATAAGTTTGTCGAGTGAGTTAAAGTGGTTAATGCGAAGTTTCAAAATGCTAAGCACATTGTCTCCATCATGTCGTTGGTCCCGAATTTATAGAGACTTAATTACCTCCTGGACTAAATGGGCAGTTGACTGCTCCAATAAGCCTGCCAAACATTAGTCAGTTGAAGGCTTTACTTTACTTATTTAATTTAATTTTTCTGCAGTTGAGTTTTATAATATGAATAGGTCTTTTGTGACGTAAAAAATATGTATCTGGGGTTGAAACAGACCTTATATTTTTAAAATACATTTATAACTCGGGTACTTCTTTTTGTGAAATTTCAGCTTAAAGTGATAAACAAGAAGCACTTCCTAGTTGCGATACATAATTAATAAAAAAAAACTTTTATTATATTATTACTAAACGCACCACTGTACCTATTAATGTTTCATGTTGCCCTGCTTGAAATATTGGTACACTTTGATCAATATCAGACATAAAGCGAATTTACTGCAACCTTAGTAAAGTATTATGTTTTATGTGCATTTTTAAAATGGATACGCCAATTAATTGATGGAAGCTCTATAATAACTTTATTAACGGGAAACTTTATTAACAAAATTAGAACACATTATGAACAAATGAGTCTTAATTTCTAGATAATAAACAGATCCATCCTTTCAATGTCTTACAAATTCACTTTACAATACATACTGTATTCGTAAATTAATCCTTCTTACACAGGATTGCCCGGTACTTTCTTGTTATTTCTAATGACATTTAGACAAGCCAAGTTCACCAACTATTGACTTTTTAGCGACTTTGGTCAGGAATGTGAGCCTTTTGTTTGACAAGAAATCACCACAAGGATAAAAGTACGTTTTAGCTCAGTACCCCACTGATAGATCATCACTCACTTCCTCAATTTAGACATAGATCTGAAGGGAAAGGAAATTTTCTTCAGACCACTCTACCTATGGTACTGATCAGCGTCAGAGCTTCGATTCCATAGATTTTACGAGCACGTTTGCTGCATGTACTCAGTGGGTCTTAAGGGAGTCGCAAATAGAACCCCAGCCACTCCGATCCGGAATCAGGAACCATTGGGCTACTACGGCCTTGATTGCCCGATATTATGGTCTCTTGAATAAAAGCATGGTTCAACTTAATAATGCCTTATTCAGGAGACAGTAGTTTTGTGGTTATCATGGTTCAACAATTTGCCTAAGAATGCTTTCTAAGATTAACTCAGAAATGCAGTTGTATTTTGCTAACTGAATGAAACAGATTAAAACAGACTGAAGATTAAGTTACATCAGCTGCAGATACATTGCTCATTTTTTGTATAAAATTAAATAACTATTATAGCGCAAGATAATTTTAATTTATTTTCATGCTAAATACATTTTTGCATTCATGTAAATATTTTATTTGAATTTATAACCTGTTCAACTTACTTAAATTTATGGGTATAATCAAGAATAGTTCCGGCAATCATTGACCCTATGAGTCCTGCGACAATAAAAAGTGTCCCCATCCAACCAATTTCAAGTTCTCGATGCTAAAATGCGAAAAGAAATGTTAATTTTTAAACACCGAGAGAAACAGTATGGTCAACACTATCAGAATATGGTAAAATTTACCGTGTTTTTGGCTCTATGGGAACACAACAAGCACTTTGATGATGATTTTGGTAAAAATGACAATGAAATATAATTTAATATTAAGTGATAAAATTTAAAGAATGGGGTTAAATCCTGTAATTTTATCACGATACCTTAAAGCAGAGGTCGCCAAAGTGGTCTATATAGACTTCCAGGGGTCTATTTAACAAAAGCGGGGGTCGATCTGAGACAGGGGAGCGAATGGGTGTCGATCCGAATCGGAAGGGTCGATTGTGCGTCGAAAAAAATAAAAACAGTCAATACGCAAATCAAACATACCTAATTAAGTATGTGAAATTTGCGAATTTTTTTTAATAATTGACTCAATATCAGTTTCTTTATAAAACATAAATTAATAAACGTATATTTATTGGGATGAAATAAGTATTTACGTACCACCGCGCAGTGGCACGAACTCAGCGCAGTTTATAAGTCGTATGCATATGTGCTCTTGTCCAAATGTCACGTGTGACGAGCATTGACGTTACAAATGCAAATATCATACGCAGTTTCAGCTATCTTTGCAAACTGTGTTGAATATTTGCAGTGTCATTATTAAAACTTTTATAGTTCTGGATAATTAGTTATTGTTTCGATAAAACCATTCGTTTGGTTTAGATATCAATTTTAATTATCAATGCACAAAAAAGAAGGTAAGCATTAATAATATGGATTAGTACAGCCCGCGACAAAACTATAGCACACTTTGTATTTTTTTACGAAAATTACAAAATTGGCCAATTTTGACGAAAATTAAAATTGACCAATTTTGAACCCAATATAGCGAACCTTGCAAAAAAACATCAGGCACACCCATCTCATTGATAATGTAGCAGTAAACCTTTAGTTACTTTACTTATGCATAATTACTTATTATTTAATAATAAGGTATTTTAATTTCAATATTAATATATTTTTCGTAAAACTATTGTTACACAATGTACTATTACTTTAATAAATGTTTAAAATCATAAAATAAATGTACAAACACAGTATCTAATAGAGTTTTATTTAAATTAACAGAAAATTACTTTTGTGGGGTTCGATGGAGATTTCGAAAAATTATGTAGGGGTCGATGATCAAAAAAGTTTGGCGTCCCCTGCCTTAGAGCATGACATAAAAACTAATTATTCGGTGACTTTGAAGTTTTTATTAAATGAGTGTATTAATAAGAGCTAATAATTTTGGAATCTTGAATTTCTGGTAAACATTTACCGTAGGAAAAGAAAAATAACCAAATGAATGATTGAAGTACCGTAAATTGGAGTACTGGTCTTCTTAAGAAAAATTTGTTTTATTTTATTATTTTTTTTTTACCAGAAATGCAATTATCACACAGTACAGTAATTTTGCTAGGATTGTTTTTCTTCGTGTAGATATCACTTAGTCATTTAAATAGTTTACGGAGCGAATTGTAAGTGAGGTTAAAATAAAACATTTTGTACAAACAATATGTATCTATACTATGCTTTAGATATAAATGCAGAGTTAATTATGCACGAAAAAACGTATACAGGATGTTCCGTAAAGACTGCTTTTAATATGTAATTCTAAAATCCTTATGAATAGTAAAGCAAAACATTATACATACGTAAGGAGCGAATTACTATTTAATCAAGGAAAAAAAACTTCTATTAATATCTGACAAGTCATAGTGCAGGAATATAGACTCAAAAACAAATTATTGGAAACACCACCAATTAAACAACCTCCAATTAAACATGTTTTGATGTTCATTACTTTCGCATTTTTCTACTGCAATTTGTCAGATTTTAATCACGTTTTTCTTTTTTCACGTTTAAATATTAATTTGTGATTCTCTTACGCATACTTTTTTGTTTTTAGTTTTGACAGAAATTCTGAAAACGAATATTAAGGATGGTCTTTAAAAAACGCCCGGTATATATTTCAATATAAGCTACCGGAAGGATAACCCACAGAATATGAAGATAGACTATTAATATGAACAGTGATCTTATAAAAATATGCATTGATCCTAAACAATGCAACTTCAAAAGCCTCTACGGTATGAGAATACCAGTTGCATAACTTAAAACTTAAGCTAGAATTTTTCTAAATTACATTCTTAAAGTCGTAAAATCAATTACTCATTAAAAATGGCTCATTAATAAAGAAAGTTATGCTTAGTCAAAGCAAAGTGCACAAAAACATTAACAGTAATTAAAAAAATATGAAATTCGAAAGTATTCAGTACATGAAGCTCAAATTTTTGTGTTCAGCGGAAATTTACAAGAAAAACTGTAAAAAAAAGCAATTTCCACTTTGAATTTTCATAAAAATTGTAAAATTAAGAACTCAATTTTTTTAATTTTTGAAACATTCCTAAACTACTGCTAAAAACTAACTTCAAAAACTTACAGGAAAATATCGCAGAACTAAATTATTTAATACAGTAGTGATAGCAAAATAGGTTCCAACCATTAGTCCTAAAAGAAAAAAGAATTAAATTAGAATGAATTTTTAAAAACTACTCATTTTAAATCTAACTAAACAATTTAGAGAAGTTGCTTGAAACAATTGAAAAATATATTGACATCTTTAATCGTGATCTTTGACATTAAGACGAATTTCGACTCAGACTTTTAGGACAAGGTTTTAGAAGGTATTTGTATGATTTCTTATTTTATTTTTGTAGCATCTTTTATTATAATATTTATTTCTATTCCTTGCCATTTAAAAAATCTAAATATATGTTTCGTTAATTCTTGGGCGACCTACAAAAACCTAACTAACATCTTTTTAGATTGATAAATGAAATGTATTTATTTATAAATTAAACAATGAGATTTATACTGTAATAAGTAAACAAATGAACAAACAAGCAAGCAAGCAAGCAAGCAAGCAAGCAAGCAAGCAAGCAAGCAAGCAAGCAAACAAACAAACAAACAAACAAACAAATAAATAAATTAATTAATAAAAATTTCTATTTACCATACATCACAAAGAGCATAATGAAGTTCAGACTTTTGAACATTCCAATCACTGTTTTGAGGTGGGAATGTGTTACTTGTTTTTTTACCTGATGCAGATTTGGTGGATATTTAGGGGAGTCCTGGAATGCTGTAAGTGTTATAGAAAATTTATTCTACACATGAAAGTTACCTTAATAATAATAATAATAATAATAATAATAATAATAATAATATATATATATATAGAATCCTAGAATTATTGGAATGAAACAAGGATTTTTCATAGTTCGTTTATCTAAAAATAATTCCTTCAAAAATAATTTTTAATAATTATCATTGTTTCTTATCATTGTATTTATAACAATTGTAAAATAGTAATAGTAGTATTTTACATTGCAGTAGAGTTTCACAATGGGCTATCTGCGATGGTCTGGGAAACAAATCTGAGGATGATCCGAAGACACGCTATCAGAATTTTGCTCCTTTGCTGTGGGAATTTCTCATCCTGTTTGGTATTGTTTGCACGAAGTCGAGAACATTTCTGTAGAACAATTTAACGAAAACAGATACTGCACACATTCATAGGTTAATCAAAGTGATCAAATACCCGTTTAGTAACCGTAACCATTGATGCTTGACTTCGGTTATCTTCAGAAAACCGTGATTTACGAATATTCCACTTGAAAAAAGTTTGAATCGTAAAGCATTTTGCGAATTTTTTTATTATTACAAAGCATGCAATTTTAAATAACAACGTGCAAATTTGAGAAATGAAATTCTTGAGAAATGAAATTTTAAAATTTCCTTTCGTAATTTTAAAGTTTTAAAGCTTCATCGTTAAAAATATTGTTTATAACTTAAACATAATTTTAAAATTTCATCACCCTAAAACTATTAGACTAATTTCGTTCAAATTTTGCATTTGAGATTACACACTTTAAAATGATATAAAAAATTTTCACATTACAACTCAATCTCGAGATCAAAAGAGAATTTATTCAACATATATACATGTTAGTAGTATTTTCCACTTCTCTTTAGATTAAATATTATATTTTTATCTTTTATTATCCAAATAAAGTAAATTTCAAATAAAAGATGTTAAGTTAAAACTACTTACTGAAGACTACTAGAAAAAGCCAAAAAACATTGACGGATGTAAGAATAGTGGTGACTGTAGTTTTTTCTTGTTGTATCAAAGCTTTATCAGAACAATTGTTAGAAATCATCAAGGGAGAAAATAGATAGCCGGCAGCAACACCCAACTAAAAAATGAAAAACAGGTAACGATTGTATTTATATACAGAAAAACATTGCAATATATTGATAGATGTATAAAAGAAGTTTTGTAGAACAGTGAAACAGCCATTTTGGTGAAGGAACATTAGCATTCTAGCTTAGAGGCGTATTGACATAAAACAAGTGGCAAGCCATATTTAACTTTTCAAGTTAGATTTTTTTGGTGCATACCAGTTGAAGATCTGATTGGATGAAGCTTCTACAGTGAATTTGAGTTCATTTCAATTTAGAAATTGATTTTGGATTTATTTTAATGAATTTGAGTAAATTAGCTTTGGAGTTAATTACTTGAGTAAGAAAATGAAAATTGCGAGTTGCCCTAATTTCCAGTAAGTATTTCGTAAGCTATTGTAACTATGTATTACGTAAACTATTAAAAATTCCGGTAAAATTGCCATACTGTATGGTAATGCCATTTCTGATAAAAAAAATCAATAATTCTGGTTTTGAAATCCAAAATATACGGCATTTAAACCATTCGCATTGTAGTTTTTCCGCCTGTACGGTTACCATTTACCGAAAATTCGGCTTTTAAAAAAAAATTGTTCTTATTACCACACATTTAGTATAAATCTCAACATTAAAAATTAAGTTTAACCGAATAAAAATTGAAAAAATTGCCTTTTTTTTATTCTTCCATAGAGCAAGAAACTTTGTTTCTCAGCGTATAAAACCTCAATGTTTATTTAAAGTATGCGTGGTTTAAAATTCAAACTCTTGGTGTAATGCTGGGATAGCCTGGTTGGTAGGGTGTTCGGCACATGGTCAAGGAGTCGTGAGATCTATCCCCACCCGCCGAAGACTCCCCGTGTAGTAATTGGTCACGAGTTCACGTTAAATCTGTCGTGTCACGAAGTCCTCCATGTTCACATGACTAATCATACCTCTGGGGTACTGAATTGGAGATTGATTGTTCTCTGGTTCAGGTAAAGATTACGATCTGAGGATAAATAAATGGTTGCCTGAAAGGGTCCTCTATATAAACGGGTGTGACTTGCGTGTGGCTGAAATCATATTCTTGACCATAGATGGTGCCAAAACGCACCCTTTGCCTTAAATTCGCTTGGTTTCACTAGGCAGGTTTCCTGGTATTGGGCATTAGAAACAAAAACTCTCTTGGTGCTCGAGTATGGTGGCAAAAGCAGCACTTACTAAAGTTGCAGTCACCTCTTTGTCTCTAAATTAACATTTCAACCCTTCCTCTACTCCAAAAATACGCATAGACTGATATTTCACACCTTCATGCATTGAGATCTCCAAAATTTAATGACTTGACAAAACAAATGGAAGTTGTATAATAAAATAAAATCATTCCCAGAGAAATCTCAATTTTTCTTTGTAGTTACTAACTTTTTCTTTTAATTTATACAAATAACAATTTATATTTTACAAATATGAGTTAGAGAGTAGACATAGACTTGGTAAATGTTTATTCCCAAGAAGGCCTCGATAATTATGGAGGTAATAAAATGAACAAGAAAAAAGGTTATGAATCTTTGGAGCAGTGAAAAATTATTATATTATGGATGAAAGATATCTTAAATTCTTAAATCTTTAGGTTATAGGATACAATGGGATAAAAAAGTTGGCACAAATAATTTTCAGGAAAAAATAAAAATCCAAGACATTTTATTTATTTATTTAATTTAATGCAGCTAGATTATTGTAACCTTGCTTTGCATGTCTCATTTAAAGTAAAAACCGGTTTAAAAATTTTATCTAAATCAATAAAATTTTATAAACTATTCAAATTAGTATTACGCTAGAGTTGGTTAATAATACATTATGTAGACGAGCATTTTTCATGTTTTTCCTTTGGATAACGTAACACATAAATATATTTATTTCAACAACTATGTTCTTGAGAAATCAGAATTGCAACAACGAGATTTCTGAGTCAATATTTTTTTATTGTGCATGCCAGGAAAGTATAAGCTGTCAAATAAACGATTTTCATTGCTTCCTCTGTGGTTTATAGAAATAGTTTATTCGCGATGAATTCAAGAAACTAAATATTATTATTCATATAAATGTATTTTTAACCAGTGAATTTACAACGCATTATTGTCTTAACTGAAAAGGTTAAGAGACATAAGATATAAGATTTCCTTTTTTTATATTTATTTTTTTTTATTTTTGGAAGGCACATTCCAAGGGCGTCATTCTTATGTTCGAATAGATGATAAAAAATATAATCAATGGATAGTAAAGCTATGAAGGGAAAAAAAGGAAAACTCTGTCAATATTTAAGTATCATAAACGAAAAATGTACAAAATAAAAATAAAAAAGCAAATTATGCTTCATGTCATTATATTTTTAACGGCAAAAAGTTCTTCTATTATATAAAATGATACAATAAATTGGTTAATAAAAATTGGTTGGAAATTTTTTATTCAGCAATAAAAAATTTCTAATGCATTTACCGACGCTTAAAAGGAAAATATTTCTTTTCAAATATTTAAAAAATTTGAAATGTAAGCAAAAATAATATTGTAATAGATAAAATAAATTTGTTTTATATTGATTTTTTTTAAATTATTGTTTTTAAAATTGTTTTTATATTACGAACAATGATAAGAGAAAGGTGTGATAAGGCAAAAAAAAATTCACTTGATATTGTTCTATTTTGTCGAATTTTATCTACCTTAATGGTATTTATGAGTCAAAAATGCTTTTCAATTCCCAATATTAGTTCACTCTCTTCCTATATACGTTTACAGATCTTGTTCATATTTTCAGTCATTAATAAAATACTTTTCATTCATCCACTCTAGTTCAAATACACTTTTTTAAGCTTGTAATGAATGGCACTTAATGTTAATGTCATTTTTTCAAATATTAATTCATTAATTAAATTTAATTAATTAATTTCAGTTTTACAGGAGAGAAAAAATTTCTCTTACATAAGATATGTAGCAGAATATAAATTTAGGAATAAATACCGTCAGTGGGGAAGCGTGTAGAAAAAAATTACTTTTTCAGACTCTTTTTTTTATTCTGGGTTCTAGTTTGAGTTAAGGTGGGAACAAAATGGAAAATGAAACACGAGAATAAATTAATGAGAAAGATGGAAAGTGTGAGAGAGAGAGAGATATAGAATTTTGCCTCACAAACGGACAATCATATTAATTGTAATTATTTAATAAAAAGTAACCAAAATAAAATTTTTAATTCTTTGATTCATATAATAAAATTTAATTCTTTACTGTCCTAAGTAGGAATTAATTTTTTTTACATTACTTGCTTATGATTTTAAGATAGATACATAAAATAAATAAATAATTTTAAAAAAATAACTATTTTACTTCTTTTATTTAAGTTAAGAAGCTTATTTTAGTTTAGAAATATCGCCATATTTTAAGGATAATACACTGTAAAAAAGTTTGGTATCTAGTTATTATTTTGGGTTTTGAGATAAACTAAATATATTTTTAGAACAGAACTGTAGCTATCCAGTGTAGAACTGTAGCACACAGTACAGAAGTAAAGCAGAATGTAATGAAGTGCATGTAAGTACAGAATTCTAGCAGAAAATTGCACAAAATTTAAAAAATGGTAATTGTTTGAAAGAATAAGTGCGAGTATATTACTGAAAATGTGATTTTTTTTAAAATGAAATATATTTGCAATGAAGCCATTAAACTGATTCTAATGGTCATGAGAATATGTGCTGTCAGTAAAATAGTGAACAAACAAAGGATAAATAAATAAAACTGTAGCAGCGAAAAATCAAATAAAAGTATAATTTTAGTTTACCTCAACAACAAAAATGTATCAAGTACATTCGTCAAATGCAACAGCAAAAATACGCCAAACTTTTTTACAGTGTAACAGGAGAGAAATGATTTTTTATTCACTGAGAAAAAAATTTGGTCAACAGTACGAGAATATTGTGAAATTTATCGTGTTTCGGGCTCTAATGGTACACCAAAATGCTCCGCAATTTTTTAAAAAAAAAAACAATTTGATAATGATTTTGGTAAAATTAATCATTAATTATGGTAATTTCACCAGAATTTGTTTTTTTATATTTCATAGGATGTTATTTTATTTGTTGCGTTTTTTAATCTTTTATAGCAATTTATCAATAAAAATGCATTAATGAAAATTTTTTCTCGTAAATATGTATCAGGATTTGTGTGATACAATAAAATGTATAGGAGTTGTACTCTTACGCATAACTTTCTAGTAATTTTTAAATTGATTAGCTCTTCAATTTTTTTTTGGCAGTTTTCTTTAAGGTTAATTTTCAAGGTATTCAAAGCAATGTTATGTAACATAGATAAAGTGTCGTTTATTAATTAATTAGTGAAGTTGAGCATGAAATTAATTACCATATAAAGTTAACGGACATTTCTTTCTGGAATCTGTTAATTTAAAATGTAATCAAGTAATTGTGTTTAAAGTTTTCACTCAATAATTATAATGTGCGATAAATGTTTTTCAAGAATTTATAACTATATTTAACATATGTCTCAACTTCTTTAGAATAGTAAACGCTAACGCATGGTTTGAGATCCATAAGCACTAATTACGAAAATAATAAAATAAAAAAATCAAATTAACATAAAATTTAATTGGAGCATCTCTGGAATTTGCTCATTTTAAGAAACTAATGTAATGTGATTTAAGGTGTTTACACGAAGTTTATGTAAATTTACGAAATTCAAGTAATTTATTTTTTACAATAGTTCATGATAACATTTAACACGAAACGATGCAGAACTAGTAAGGTCAATTTTGATTTGGTTTGGTTTATGTTTAGAGATTGAGAAACTTTATGCACGGAAATAATAAAATTGAGAGCAATGAAAAAATAAACTAAAATAGGTATGATCTCGTTTTTAAGTGGACTTAGTGGAGTAATCTATTTTTTTCATATCCTGAAAAATATAGAGTAATTTTATTGAAGTTTGCAATTATGTACATGAAACCTCCTAACCTTTTCCATTTTTGATATGATAATAATATTATTTTAAACTTTTATGTTCATTTAAAAAACGTGATTTATAAAAATGTTTTTATTATTTTCTTCATTTTAGTTTATGTCGGAAAGAGATCGAAATTATGATTAGAGATAAATTCTATCGGGCTGGTTAAGGGCAAGATATTTTGCTTATACTTCTTAGAAAACAACTAGAACGTGTAAAGTCCTCCGACTCAGATCCCTAGTTGAAATTTGAGCACTCCAGCTGCTACGAAAGTGGTTAAAATTTTGATTACAAGTTTTGCATTTTACACTGCAAAAGCCTAGAGTTACGGTTAAGTATGGTATTAAAATAAGACATTTCAATAGAGATGTCTAAGATGACGCCATTTCACTCATCTGTCCTTTGAAAATTCATCAATGATCAATCAGTTATAAATGTAACTAACAGGGTTACGTTTGTATTGGGATCAGAATACGAATTGTTCAACGGGATTAAGGCAAACGGAAATTGATGGCATTGATGGTGAAGTACTGATCGAGTTCAGCTTCTGACTTGCACAACTTAGTAACTTTCGTTTTGAAACTTTGAATAGTTAGCCCAAATTTTAGATATTATAACAGCAAAAAATAGATCATAAAAAATGGAGAATTAATTATTGTAAGGTACCTGATTCCCAAATACTCCAGCAGCACATGCTCTAGAAAGCTCATTTGCTGGGAACCATGTCGCTGCTAAGAATGGAGGAACAGCTAACACTAAGAGATTAGACATGGATCCAAATATTGTACTGACTAAAATGTAAGCAAAATTTTCAGGTGATAGTCCCGTGAACTGTAAAACACAAGCTGAAAGGAAAATGACAATAAAGTTAACAATTGAAAGAGAATGTATTCTTGTTATTACAGTATTTTAATCAGTTCCGAGTACTAAAATTTTTGAAATTGGACTCTTATATTTAGGGTAGAAACAAGAAAAGGAAAACTCCCTAAAGTGTCATGAGGTTACGAGTAGCAAGTAAATTGCAAGTTGGGCCTACTCTCCAAAAGCCCATACGGTAAAATGAGTGTTGCAAGGACAGTTCACATACTCTGCGATTAGCACCGTGATTTAGTTGGTGGCTAATTTAATCAAACGTTTGTCGTCACTGCTACGTACAATACGGCTCTCTACGAACAATCGTGCTTACAGTTTCAACATTCACCGTGCTCCTTGAAATATATTGTTATTTGTTAATTGATGTTTGCCCAATCGATAGTTTTTTCCTGACCATTCCTGAATTCTTGATATACTCTGGACACCGCTGACTTAGAAAATTCTAGTTCTATAACGATTTTGGAAATAGAATGACTTAGGCGTCCAGCGCCTACAATAAGTCCAAGATCAAATGCGTATAATTCAAAAGTTTTATTCATGCTGTGACCTTGAAACAACTGTAATAACAGTCGCAGTACTAACTGCATATGCAGTTACTACAGAGCTTTTTCACTTTCGCATAAATGAGGCTTAGCGTTGCATAGTTTAAATAGCATTTTCTATCCCTAAATCCGCTTCCTTTCTCTGTGGTTTTAAAGTCGGTAAACGGATCTGTTTACTCTCATTTTACCACATGAGCTTCATAGTCTCCACTTGTAAATTTTGCTAACTCTAATTCAATGACATTAGAGTGCACATTGTTTTTAAAAAATTAGGTTTACGTTTAAAAGATAAAAGTATTCTGATTTTCATTGCATTTTCATGCATGAAATATATCAAAAGGTTTTAAGGAGAATTCTCTAACTTTTAAGAGTAAAGAATAGATAATATATTGCTGTAATTTTTAATGAAGTTTTCAATGACTCCTTTTACAGCATTTTAATTATATCAATTGGCGCCTGTTTCAGTTCATATTGCGGAATTGCTTCCATCTACATTTTCAGAAACAATGAAACAGACAATGGTGTAAGCTTGTAACTATCTTACTAAGGTTGTGAATTAAACCACGTTTCCATTCAGTCAAAGTTCTGTATGATCAAGATTAAAATTTACACTAATTTGGTTGAACGTAGTTTAAGTTTCAGTAGTTTTAGTTATGGTTTCTGCGTATTTGAGGGATATTATTATTCATCACGAAACCCACAATACGGTTAAAGAATCCTTTTATAGCATTTTAGTTATATCAATTAGTACCTGTTTCAGTTCACATTGCAGAATTGCTTCCATCTACATTTTCAGAAGCAATGAAACAGACTATGATGTAAGTTTGTTGCAATCTTACTAAGGTGCTAAATTAAACTATGTTTCCATTCAGCCATAGTACTGTGTAATCAAGCTTAAAACTTACACTAATTTTGTCAAACGTAGTTTCATATTAAAGCATATTTGAGCAATATTATGATTCATCACGAATCCCATGATACGGTTTAAGTTTGTTGCAATCTTACTAAGGTGTTAAATTGATCTCCGTTTATTATATTATATTAACGAACAAGACTTGTTTCGATGCAAATTCTTAGTTTCGATCTAAATTTAACGTTCATTTTATTTAGGTTCCTATTGCGTTCTTTTAATTATTTTATTTTATCACTGGCATTGAAAAGCAAAAATACAATTTTGATTTGTCGTTATCAATATTCAAACACGAACCAAACCTAGAAGATAATGAGGTGACTTCTAGATTAAGTGTTGGAATAAACTCTACTTAGTGAAGGTTGTTTTGATGTAACTAACCAGCATTCGGATTACATGGGGAGGAAAACCTCTTACGGTTAGCACTAAGACTGGGCTATAAATCGATGCATCGCGAAATATCGATTTAATGCATATATCGGCAGACCGATATAATGACTTTCGTTTTAGGCGATGCATCAGAAATTTGATTTAAGCTGCGGAGAGTGACTCTCGTTTTAGGCGATGCATCAGAAATCTGATTTAAGCCGTCATATAAGACAACGCTCGCAGTTTAACGATAAAACAATTTAACATATGAGAATCCTTGTCTACGCTAACGCTGCCAGCACGCTGAAGAACGAAGATTTAACGAAAAGTGAATTGAAACAGAACTCTTGGTTTCGTGCGAGGATCAGCGTTGAAATAGAACGCTATGCATAGTTTCTTTATGCACCATTTTTGAAGATTATTTTCAGAACTTTTATTGAAGAACTTTTCTTGAAGATTATTTTCAGCTGGACTTACGTTATTTTGTGATTGCTGCGCACTTTATTTGGTCGGGATTTGACGTTTCTTGCAAATTATTTTCTGTGAGACTTTTGCTACTTAGCGATCGTTTTATTGCGCATTATTTTGTCATTTTCTTCTTTTTTTTGTTTGACGGGATTTAACGATTCTTGTCAATTATTTTTAGTAGATCTACTGTTACATGGCGATCGTTGCGCAATCACTGTTATCTTGAATTTTCGTTCTGAACTATTAATGAAAAGAAAATATGAATATAAAAAAATTCATCATTGTTTATTTATTTTTTTATTGTTTTTTATTTTTAGCGATACAATTTAATACGGGTATTTTGTATTTAACTTTATTATTAAAAGTTAGTTTTTTTTAAAAAATTTATTTAATGCGCGTAAGTATAATAATTTGATAGAATTTGATTGTTTTCAAAACAAATAAATCTTCAGTCGCTTTTAATTATAAAAAAATTTGGCTGTTAGTTAAAACAAATATTTTTTTAATTGAATAAAAAGTTAAGCAATGTTTTGACGCTTTTTAATAATTTGACAATAGTACTTAAAAGTATTTTTTCTTTATTTTTCTTAAAATTCTCTCAATACTTGTTTGTTTCATAATTTGTTAGACAGTCATTATCATTTTTAAGCAAATAAATCTTGAGTCGATTTTATTTTTAAAGAAGAAAATAACAATAAATAAGTAAAAAACTTGAATTTATTTTTACATTCATTAAGTATAGAATTGGATTATTAGTTAATACAACTTTATTATTTTAAATAAGTAAAATTAAAGAAGGTCTAAGAATGCTTCAAAAGCACGGTTTTTTTCAACAAATAATTTAAAAAATGTTTTACTAAGGAGAACATTTTTTTAGGTTTTTTTTCTTTTATTTTTTAATGCATGTATTTAAAATATTTTGTTAGTTTTATTTTTAAACCAAGATTATTTAGATTTATTTTTAACCAATAAATCTTAAATCATTTTAAATTATAAAAAAAATTAAAATAAAGCTTGGGTTTGTTTTTACTTAAGACATTTTGTTTTGCAATCGATTTATTCCTTTTATTTATTTTTGATAAAGATCCTGATTGATAATTTTTGAACATGTGCTAAATCGCGATACATCGCTATGTCTAACAGACGATGTATAACGATATAAAATCTCTTACATCGCCCAGTTCTAGTTAACACAATGGCAAGGACATTCTTTTTCGTAATCTGTTTATCGCTGGAAATATTTTAAAAACGAATTCTGAGATCTGTGAGAGTCATGAGAAGTTTCCGAATAAACCAGCTATAGCAGGAACTATATTTTATAATGAATATTTTAATTACATATTAGCTAGTCCCGTAGTGGACTGATCATTAAGACACGTTTCTCAGCAGATCACCGAAGTCAAGCATCACTGGCTGCGGTCAGTGTGCGGATGGGTGACCCACTTGGATCAGTCTGAGTAGGGACCGAGGGTGTGCGGTATTGGTCCTCGTTAAACTGTGCTACCGTAAAGTGCTCGACTTCTCGCGCAGATCGTTGGGCTACCGAAGCGGGGGTGCCATCCCTTCTGCAGAGGATCAAAATTGTGATGGCATGTCTTCGGATCATCCTCAGGGATGTTTCCCAGACCGTCGCCAATAGCCCATTGTGCTGCTTTAGTGCTACGTAAATGAGCTACAACAACAACAACAACATATTAGCTAAGTATAATTAGTGATTTTCAGCATTTAAAATAAGTGGACTGATATCTCAGGTATTTTTAAAGGTACTTTAAAAAATTTATTATAAAATTTAATTGCGAAAATATTCTTACCTGCAGTATTGCTCAACGCTCCAGCTATCACAGTCCATCTCAGACCTACATAATTCATGCAGTACGAGGCGGGAAATACAAGAATCACGTAACCGAGAAAGAAAATATTAGCAGTCCAATTCAGTGTGCTTGTTGATATGTCATAGTAACAAATGTTCACATCTGCAATGGAGACATATTGAGGAAATATCATTCCACACAGCACTGAAAGAAAACTGAAAACAAAAAGCATCCAGTAACGTCTTCTGTAAACTTTTATTACAGGCTCTTCCTGTTTTGAATGAGGATTTGTTCCATTAGCAAGGGTCGTTGTTGAGATCGGCAAGTCATAGGAATTTTTCCTTTCAGGCATTTTGATTGAAAAAACTGTAGTCTTTCTTACTTCGGATAACTGTGACTAAAGTATCTTTATAATTTCCGTTTTATCTAAAATGAAAGAAACACTATGTTTATAATTGAAACCCTATATAGGATGAATAACATGGTAGGAAATTTTATTTCTGCGGAACCCGAGAAGACTGATATTCAAGGAACTCTCATAAATTTGATTTTGACTGCACCATCCCAGAGGCAAATCTTACTGTTGAAAAATTAAAATTTTTCCCTTTGTTAGGGTATGTTACCCATCTTTTCTATGAAACCTCACACGAATTCCCAGTGGTATCTTAGTTGGGGTGCCAACCGGACTGTGTAGAAGTCAGGGAACTGGCCTTGCATCAGGAAGGTTCTGGGTTCGAATCCCGGGCAACGCATGGATGTTCTTTCCTTCTCTGTTCTATCTGTCTTTACTGTGAGAGCAACGTTGGCTCACCTGATATGGTGCCCATGAAAGAGTGGCCAACAAATCTGCCCTTCAGATGCCTGTATTGATGAAAGGTCATTCCCCAGGTGGGCATAGGAAGAAAAAAATCTTCCTTTGAGTTAAATGAGATCACACAGGATTTAAAGTTTGTTAAAACTATCAAACTATTGATGAGAGTGAAAAATTAAAATTAAGAAAAATAAATGCCTCGTTAGGATTTATGCCGTCCATATCCTTCCTGGTAACAAACTTGACCTATGAATCATAACCATCCATCAAACAACAATCTTAATTGGTGATTTTAATGGTCATTCAAAAAGATGGGGCTACCAAAGATTTGAGTGATGCTGGACAAGAACTTGAAGATATCTTTTATTTTGCCCCTCTTGAACTTATACCTCACCCTACAATAATGAAAGAGACACTCTCTTAATATTTTTTTTAATTTCTTAAGAAATAGTTTAAGATGACTATTTAGCAATTTTAAAAGTTCTTAATTCATACTTTGCAATAAAGTTCAAAGCTCTCAGAGGTTTGAGAGACCGACGATAAACTACGAAAGTAAACAAGTTGAACACCCTGTACTAGAAAATCAAGCAATAAATTTGCAACTTGTATAGATTACTTTGATTCTTATTTGCAACAACTGCATAGTAAATCCAGATTAAATACTTATGGAGATATGAACATTTTCATTAAAAAAAACAAATTTTCTGTCCCATATATTTTAGTTTAACTTCAAAATTAATTAAAAAAATTATTGCTTTAAAATTTGAGTAACAAAAATGCACAAGATATGAGTATTTATAGTTGTTCTTTTATGCTGTGAATGCGCCGGAAAAAATTTAAAATTATTTTTTCATAATTTTATAGTGAATCGTATTTAACAACTAATGGAAAAAGTCTGATTTAAAAATCGTAAAGACTTAAAAAGTTTCAAGCAATTTTCTAAGCAGTTTTTGTACTGTTGAAAGGAAAGTTCAAAATGATAAGGAAATTAAATAATAGATAATTACATGATAATAGATAATTATAAAATAATAATAGATAATTACATGATAAAATTTGGGGAAAACCCTTATCATTTTCAGCTTTCGAATGAAATTTGCAAAAAATGCTTAGAAAACTGCTTGAAACTTTTTACTCTTTTAAGATATTTTAAATCAGATTTTTTTTCATTAGTTGCAAAATACGATTGACAACAAAATAGTGAGAAAAAAAACTTTTTTTCGCGCATGCGCAGTATAGAAGAACTACTATAAATACTCATATCTTGCGTTTCTTCTATCATTGTAGGGTATTGTATATCGTAATGAAGACCCACAAGCATATATCCATTATAATGGTGTTTGTATTACTTCCGGGGAGAATAAAGAGATTTAATTTCAAGCACTGAGAAAAAAGTATGCTAAATGGCTACAAGAATACTGTAAAATTTAAGCCCTAAGGAAACTCCAAAAAGCAAGGTAATTTTAACCGAAGAGCTTTGGGAATGATTTTGGCCAAATTAACATATATAACAAACAAATAGGATTTTATACTCTGTGATAAAACTTAGTAATTTTATAATGAGCCTTCCAGCATGGCATAAAAACCATTTATTTGGTAAAATTTACTTTTCAGTTTTGTATTATTTACTAAATGTGTGGGAATAAAAACTATTATTTTGAAAACCGAAATTTCGGGAAAATCATTACCACATGAACGGAAAATTACCCAAAACAATGGTTTAAATACCGTCTATTTTGGTTTATTAATCTTAATTTTTTTCTTCCGGAAATGTCATTTCCATACAGTTTAGTACTTTTACTTCTGCCAGAATCGTTTTCGACAGTACGGAGGATACATACAGTACGGCGGGCATAGTGAATAAAAGCAAAATTAATAATTTTTACATTTATTAAGAATTTAAATAGAATAAATGTTCAAAAATAATACAAATATTAGGCGTCTGAACCAAATAAAAGAAAGGTAAATACTTACATTTTGAAGTTTTGCTCAATAGGAGTGAAATGGGAATCGTTGTTAGAGTCAAATTATCGCTTAATTATTTCTTTTCGATTTTTCGCTGTTTGCTCTTTTACTAATCAATTTCTGACTCATATGTCTCCGAATGTAGTGAATTGAATTCCAGGTGATTTTTTTAGTTGATATAACTGACGAAAATCGTGAACTAAGGGATTTTTATTTTATGAAAAATTATTGTAGTTAGTTTAAATAGTACAAGTTTAATTAGTTTAAAATCGGATTTTTAAAATTGCTTTCGTATTTGTTCAAAAATTTTCAATTCCTCATATAGTTAAGATAAAGCAGAAAAATAGGACACCTGAATCTTTATCAGTTTGAGAGACACATAGTAGTTGTATTAAACTGCATACTTTAATTTTATATATTATTTTTTCAAATTATAAAGATAATTACGAATTTATTCTAGTAAAAGCAGTTATAGTTCGATTAATTTTAGCTGTAAAAATTATCTATTAATTTGAAATACGTAATAGAAATTATTATAATTATAATTAAAAACGCTAAACAGTATTGTAATTTCTTATTCATTTGATGTATTCATACAAAAAGAAAAAAAATGTTACTTAAAAGTTTTTGAGAACTATAAAAGCACGATATAAAGTAATAAAAACTTAGTCACTTAGTTGATTTTGCACATTTGTAAAAAAATTTACAGTATCGTTAGATGATTCATGAATTTTAAAGTGATAAATCACAAACAAAACTTTGGATTAACTTATGCCTCTCTGATATCATTAAAAACTGATTTGTTAATTTTTTTTATCTATATTTTAAACTAAAAGCATTAGAAAAATTCATGGAAAAATTTAGAATGATATTAATATTCTACATATAATATTCTACACATAAATTTAATGATCAAAAGCCGGATGATAAGAACACAGTATAATGTAAGAAAAAAAAAACTTACTTAACACCTTTCGAGTAATAGCAGGCTTCATTTTCAGCAATATATGATTGTGCGTTACTTATTTTTTTTTGTTCTTTTCTTTCAATAACATCTTAGACAAAAATCACGAGAAGGCACAGTAACAAAATATCGAACAATATTTAAGCTATATTTATCTTCTTCAAATAAAATTAATATGCTTTTAAGTTTTAGTGTTTTAGACATAAAATCCATCGATTTCTTTACGGATATATGGAGTAAATAAATAAAAAAGAAAAAATGATGTCGCATAAAACAAAAAATTCGGACTATTTTTCAAACAGTTGTTCGTTATGACATAACATTGAGAAGCAATAAATGGTGACATTTAACCTTGTAAAGGATCAACTACTTTTTATCAAATGCTTTTCAAAATGGGTTATTTAGAAAAACAATTTTTTTTTGTCTATAATTTTCTAATTTAGTAAAAAAATTGAATTATAACTTTACAAAGCTTTGTTGATGTAATTTTTTTTAAATGGTTGAACAAAAAAAAAAAAAAAAAAAGAAGAATTGCTTTATAAAGAATTATCGCTCGAAAATTTCTACATTTCTACACATGTTTATAAAATAAGACTTACACAACAAAGTTTTAAAGAAGACACGAAAAGCTTTTGAGGCCAGATATTACAGCTGAGTGTTATTTCATGTAAATACGTTCTATGCATTATCATCTTTTTTAATCATCCTTTTAACTATATCTTTGCTTCCTCATAAATTCTTTCGCGTAATATTTGTGAAAATACTAATTAAATTTGCTCTAATGTACATTTCTCATTCTCTATTTACTCGATTATTTTTATTATAGGATTTACATATAAAAATATGCTCTTCTATGACATAATATTAAAGTTCTAAAAACGGTAGCATTTAATCATGCAATAGTAACGGATAAATTAGTATGAAAGAATTAAACATTTTAATAATTTTTAACTATTACGTCTGTTTATTAAATTATATAACATTTTGAAATCTATTACATATTTTTGTTCAATGTTTACCTTCATAATGTGGCTTATCAACCGTAATGTCTGAGGTAAAAATTGTTTCATCGATTATTTATTATTTACTTTCCACGTAAGATTTGCCAATTTTTATATTTTAAAATAAATTAACATGCTTTTAAGAATGAAAATATCCCTCACTATCTTTATTGTATTTAAATGCAAGATGTTGGTAGGTTACGAATAAATGGTTTTCAACTCTTCAGTTCTTAGTCTTTTTTCAGTGTCCTCCGTTCTTAAGAATGACCATGGTTTTTAATCAAACATTTGTATTAAACTGTAAATATACGACGCTAATTGCACAGCTTAGGTAAAACTCTACCCCAACAGCCAATAGTCGGTCAAGAATGTTATGAACGTTAAGAGACCAAACTTTTGTGACTAATATCAGGATACTGGTAATGAGGTCAGCATTAAGCACCGGCCACCTTTATTTCCTAGTAAGCTGTAATTTGAATTACCGTCTAAAGCGCACTATTTGAATGGCCGTTTGAACGCCACCAAGCTGTTTCAAGTTCCCTCAGATGAAGCTGGGTCGTCTACAAACAGTTTTAGAAACTCAGATTTATTTACTTAACATAGCCAGGATATTTTCTGGCTGTATTAAGCTTATATATTGTTGACATATTGGCCGGAATTAGCTATTGTTGGACAGACATAATAGGACGGAGTATAAAGAAGAAAAATATTGAAAAAGAAGAAAACATTATCACGCTTACAACACGATTTATAAAATAACATTTTGAATTTGATCAATTCCTATCAAAGTGTATCGACTTAAACAATATTATTCAATGTTATAAGATCGGTATGGCTCTTTGGTGGTTGATAGCGGACATACGACAGGAGCAGTAAAAAAATCTTAGGCGACTTAGAGCAGACATTCGACTTGAACTGTACAAAATGTTAAGGCTGAGAGCACACTTTCGACTGAAACGGTTAAAAAGTTTTGGTGGCTGAGAGCACGCATACAACAACAGTAAAAACAGCTTAGGTAGTTGAGAGCAGACAAAGACTGGAAAAGTAAAAAACATCTTTTGGCGCCTGAGAACACACATACATCTAGAACAGTAAAAAACAGTTTTGGTGACTGAAAGCACATATACAACTAGAACAGTAAAAGACAGCTTTTGTGGCTGAGAGTAGATATATAGCAGTAAAGGATTATTTCGCTTTTATTGTATCTATCTGAAATATTTATCTTAGTATTTAAGGTATATGTTTCCTTTAAGTTTTTCTCACATATGACAAAGTCTCGTCATAACGTATGGTTCACCTTGGAAATGATGAGTCTAAAAAATAATTCTGTTGTACGACTACTCATCAATAAACGCTGACAATAAGTATTTGTTTTGCAACCCTCTTATTTTAAGACTGCTTATATAACAAATATAAGGATAGTAAATTCCGTAAGCGTGAAATGTTACACGTTTTCCGTGACTAAGTTCGCAAAACTTGTCACTCTAAGTCAAATCTAAGCGATTTATTTCTATTTAAAATAATTTCTTTATATGGATAGTCTAACAAAAGAAAAATATATTTACTTTTGAAAAATGTTTTTCATAAATAAATTGTAATCGTAAATAATCGTAATCGATTTAATATAAATAATTTGAACCTGTCTTTATTCGATAGTACAGTCAAGAAACAATAATTTCTAAGCTCAATTTTTGGCGATTCTGTAAAAGGTATAATAAGAGAAAAAAAAACACTTTTATTTTATGTTGAATACTTCATAAAAACATTCCAAAGTTAAAAACTTATAAAATCTTTTTTGTATTGACTAAAGAAAAAAAATTATATATTTCCAAACTACTTAAAGAAGATTTGATATTTTGTTTAATTTTTACGACATGCCTTCCTATGTTTTATGTCGAAATGCTGTAGTACCTCGATTATCCAAATATTTATACAAACCTAACTTAATCCGAATTTTTTTTCTTTTTACACGTGCACCCAGATTTCTTTTCTCCTTTTTTCGATTTCAATAAAATGCTGTCATAAATCAAACATACATGCGAAACCTTCGAAATAAAAAATACTCTCTGTACTTCATGACTATTAAATTGATCACTCCATTTGAATCACTAATAAATTATTTATTAGTGATTGTTTATTACCCGTTAATAATAAATTATTCATTATCGGTTGTACCTGATATACACCGAAGAGCCATTACATTATGACCACCCTCCATCTCTAACAATGGGCTCGCCCAGGTTTTCATGGTTTCTCGCCCAGGAACAATGTCTTCATGGGGCACATTAGGACCCATAATCCTCATAGAACAATCCCTGACGTCTGTAAGCTACTTGAACATAGTTGCAGACCAGGTTCACCCATTCATGGCAACAGTTTTTCCTGCGGAGGATGGTGTTTACCAATAATGCACCATGTCATAAGGGTCGAATCGTCGAGGAACATTCCAGTGACTTTCAAGTCATATCTTGGCCCCCAAATTCACCTGATCTTAATAAAATAGAGTATTTGTGGTCCTACTTGGAAAACCAAATTCGGGCTGTCACGCTACCCCCTCGCAATATGGGGGAATTGCAGGATCAGATGGTGAGCGCTTGGTACCAGATACCTCAGACTACCTATCAGTACCTTGTGGAATCAATGCTACGGCGGGTGCTAGCAGTTTTGAGGACTAAAGGTGGTCCTACATGTTATTAGCAGGGTGGTCATAATGTAATGGCTCTTCGGTGTATATACGTGATATATATAACGCGTGAAAGTTGAAATTTGTCTTGTTTTATATGGCTTTTTTGTTGTAATTACAGTGTAGCTTGGCCACTATCGTTTCCACAGCCGCAGAAAAGTGTTATGTTAACTGTACAAAAAATATAATAATGGTATCGGGTATTGTAAAGTTTGCAAACGAATACAAATCAATAATGAAATGAGGGAAATCAGTAAACTATTCAGAATTAGATGCTGATATAAATGGTTTGTTAAAATGAGTAACGATGTAGTATAGCGATATCTGGGGTAATAGTGTAAGTGTAGTTTAAAACAAAATATCGTTAAACATTTTTGGCAAACATCCATTAAATGGTCGTTTTAAAATTAAATTTAAATGTTATATAGAACAATCATAAAAATTAAAAATTTAAGAATCCATTGATGAAAATAGATTAAAAATTGTTGCTACCTCTATAATAATAATATTTTGATCATCTGAAGTGGATCCAGACTTAATTATTTTGTTTAATTGGGGTCCGATTGTATAAGTACTTTCAGCTTAATTATCTTGCAATTCAATTATTTGTGGTGTCTGGTCGATACGAATTTCGCACCCGCCTCGTACCGACCACAGTGCTAATGTAAAATGTCTTCAGTGGTAGACGGAACATGGGTTAGAATCCTCCACCAGACTAACCATGGGAGGCTATTGTAATTTTCCTCACCATGTAACGCAATTGAGGGTTAGTTCCATCAAAAAGTCCCCCAGGAAGGAAATTTCTCCCAATTCTTGATCTAGGAGTTCCCTTATATACTGGATTGGGTTCAAAATTGCAAGTCAACGGAACTGAACATTAGTAATTCTTCTTCGTCAGCACTACAGTCCAGTGCAGGTCAAGGCTTTCTCAATTAGCTGCCTCCAGGCGATGCATTAGTAGTAGTAAGCCCAGAAATGGGTCTGCTGTTCATCGACTGTTATAAAATAAAATATTAACTATGGACAATTTTGTTATAACATTCATGTCTTTATCAGATATGTTGCTGAAGAGGGGAGGAGAAGCTTCGCGTAATTCGATACATAATTTTTTTTTCTTGACATTTTTTGAATGCTTTAAAACAAAACAATTGTTCTTCTTTTTTAGTTAATTTTATTTTTTATTAAATTATTTCTTTATAATATTTTATTGATTTAATGCTTTAGTTTATTCCATGTGTTCACCGAACCTTTACCTACAAAATGAAGATGTGAACAAACAAAAAATGACTCAAAATTACTCCACAAATTCTGGGTATACGATTTAATCGAATTATTATATTTGTTAAATGGCTCCACGAGTCTTAAATTCAAAGAAGAGAAGGAAACCTGTGTATTTGATTTTCTGATTTAAACTAATTAAGATGTAACAAATAAATTGACTTTTTACGTTTCCTTTTCATTTCTGTAATATTGAATGTAAAATTTAGGAAATGATTGAAAATTATTAGTTCCGTTTTTTCTTTTAATAGGGGATGATCAAGTCTTGACCGAGTTGCCCCGGTTAAGTATTTCTTTTAATGATGGCAACTACTTTCTTGCTCTTTTTCTTTTCTTTTTTCTTTCTTCTGCCCATTAAATTAGGGGGCGTTGTTTTTTCGTTTATTTCAATTTAGTTGATGCTTGGTTGTCAGTTGTGTAATTTGGTTTTGGGATTTATTTTCAAGTAAGTTTTTGACCATTGCATTCCTATGTATTAGTTTAGATTTTATACTTTTGTATATGTTTTTTGTATTTTGTATTGTATTTTCTCTACCTGAACTTTTCTTTGGCAAAACCTTTGGGGTACAGAGAGAACAACTTAAACATTCGTCGTGCTCTGTCGATAGAAAAGGTTTTGCATTTATGACTTCTGCGGCTGGTACCCCCTGACGAGGTTAGCTTTGGTTGTCGTATTTTTCATTTTTTTCATTATTCATTGTTTTTCTTTATTCTTTTGGTTTTATTTTTCTTTTGGAATTTCTGCTGCATTGTGCGTTTTCCCTCTGTAAATGTAGTTTCTAATTGCTTTAATTATTTTGACTTCTTTTCTTATTATGTAATTTTCAAATCTGGTTTTAGCTGCATTTTGCGCTTTTTCTGGTTCGAAAAAATATTTAGAAAACTTATTTAGTTGTTTTAAGATTTTTTAAATACTTTTTTAAAGTTTTAAGTCTTTAAACGTCATATGGGTTTTGTTCTTTTTCTAGGATTTGATTAATTTTTGTTTAATTGACTCTCTACCTTTCAGGTTAAATTTAATTTTATGCAAAGTACTATTAATATTTACTTCATGGCGCATGGCTCGTCGCGCGCCTAAACTAGGAGCACTGATGTTATACTTGACTTGGGGATTACTTCGAATAAAAAGGTACTAAGTCAAATTTTGTGTTTAAATAAATTAAAAATTTATAAAAAAATTTAAAAAGTTTAGAAAATGTAAAAATAAAAATTGCAAAACTTGTCTTTTAGTTGACAATTTAGTTGACAAATTATTTCGGCTGTTTTAACGTTGCATAATTATCATTAATTTTCTTAATATATCAAGAGCGGTTCTTTAAAAACGCCTTTGTTACTGAAAAATGAACAACTATTGGTAACTCTATTTTTGTTATTGCTTAGCTTTTCAGGTTATGTGCTGGAAACGAGAATCGTGTAATGTTACAGTTGAGTTATTATTAATTTGTGTGACACATTTTTGTTAAAAAGTGCGAAAATCATAAAAGACATTTATAAAGAAGTATTTAGTAATATGAGAGTTTATTAATCCTTCAAAAACATCATACATTTCAAGGACATAACAAGTTATAAAACTTGGCAACAATTTTCAAAGTGTCCAGGAAAACGTTTTCGGTGAAAAGCTACGATTTCCATTTCTGGTTACACATAGTTTTCATTCTTACACCTGTGTTCTACACCTCTCCTCCAAATCGCTCAAAAGACGAGTGGCTGGACAGGGCATTGCGATTAGTGTAAGATTGTGGTCTCTGGCTTGCCAATGACCACACATAAATTCCACCAATGTGAGTTTTCTCTTAAAGGAGTTGACTGCACGTACTCGTGAAATTGAAACTGCGAAATAACTGGAAAAAAATATAAGGCAGGAATATAGGACGGAATAATATTTCGGTGTATAGTACTGCCATATAATAGATATTTTAGACACTTCAAGAAATGCATCTCTTTTCAGAAACAATACTAAGAAACAGGCTGATGGAAGAATGTAATTTTTTGGGGAAATTGGTTGATCACGATATTGTCACAATCCTTTCATTCATCGATGAATAAATGAGAGAGTACGCTGATATTTCAATTTATTATATAGCAATTTACATGCATGTAAGGAAGTTAAATCGAAGACATAAAAAACCCCAATTTGATTGGTGATCAATTGATGAACATTCACCATTTCGCCAATTCAGCAATTCACCAATTGATGAACATTGGTAAACTGTTTGTTACTTATGCTTGTGGGGAAACGCTGAGTTAAGGGGAGTCGGTACCCTCTATACCGACAATGTTAAAACGGCAAACTTCGTGTACCTTTTTCTGAGAAAGTATCAAACATAGAGCTCTGAAATTTTTTATGGTGATTATATGAACACTTATACATATACAGAGGTGATGAGTTTATCCATACACATTGTTATTTTTTTTTAAAAAAATAAAAGCTGAGTACTACTGAAAAAAATTCATTTTGCAGTATGTTTTTAACAGCCACACATTTATTTTTATGAATAATCATAAAAAGTTCACCTCAGTATATGTATTAAGCCCTTAATAATGAGCTGTAAAAATTTTAAGAATTTATCTTTAGTAGTTTTTGAGAAAAAGGTACACGCAGCTAAAAAAAACAAATTTTGAGAAAAAGCCAATTTAAAGTTAAAATTAATTATTACTAAAAAATTCTGGCACTAAGTACAAATTTCTCACATTTATTTCATTTGTACAATTGACTTATTTATTTTTAGTACATTTGTTTTTATTTATTTCCTAAATTTTATCTAAAAAAGCTTAAATTGCATTATATCAAATATGTACACATTAAGTCGACAATGTTAAAATTTCAAGTTTTTCACTATGTATTACAAATAATTTCTCATAAGACATAATCTATTATAGCAAATTCATGAATATGTATAATATAAGTTCAAGTACAAAATTATTCTTTAAATTATTATTATTAATCTTTTATTTATTAACTACCGAGTAAGATAAGCACATCAATTTCACGATTTATAATTTGCAAAACATTTGAAAAAATACACTGTTAAATATGCTCAGTTATAAATAAATTCACATTTAAGTTGTTTAAATTCTTGAAAGTAAATTGTATATATTACTTTAAAAATGCTGTATCAAAAAATTACAAATAATAAAAATATTTTACTATAAAAAAATTTGAAATGCTTCTACCTACATCCGATAATGTTAAAATGCCAAACTTCGTGTACCTTTGTCTGAGAAACTATTAAACATAGAGCTTTGAAATTTTTTATGGTGATTATATGAACACTTATACATATACTGAGGTGAAAAGTTTATCAATACACATTAAAAAATTTTTTTAAAAAATAAAAGCTGAGCACTACTATAAAAATGTCATTTTGCAGTACGTTTTCAACAGCTACACAATATTTCTCAAGAGTTATCACAAAAAGTTGACCTCTGTATATGTATTAAGTCCTAAATAATAAGCTGTAAAAATTTTAGGAATTTATCTTCAGTAGTTTTTGAGAAAAAGGTACACGCAGAGAAGAAAACACATTTTGAGAAAAAGCCAATTTAAAGTGAAAATAATTTATTACTAAAATATTCTGGTACTAAGTACAAAACTAATACATTTTTTTCATTTATACAATTTATTTATTTATTTTTAGTACACTTAATTTTATTTTCTTCCTTAATTTTATCCAAAAAAGCTTCATTTGCATTATATCAAGTATGCTTAACGTTACGTTGACAATGTTAAAATTTCAAGTTTCACACTAGGTGTCATAAATAATTCATTAACAGATATAATCTATTATAGCATGGTTATGAATATGTTTAATATAAGTTCTAGTACTAAATTATTCCTACAATTATTATTATATATCTTTTAATTATTAACTGCGGAGTAAGATAAACATCAATTTTATGATTCGTATTTTGTAAAACATTTGAAAACAAAAAAAACACAAGTAAATATGCTCAGGTATAAATAAATACATTTTTATGTTATATAAATTCTTGTAAAATAATTTTTTATATTACTTTAAAAAAGCAGTACCAAAAAATTACAAGCAATAAAAATATTTTACTATAAAAAATTAGAACTGTCACTACTTACACGCGAGTACATGCTTCTATGATATTCTTTTGTTTTCAATGTATTGAAATTTTAATACCAAAAGAAACGAAACTTTAATTATTAAAGTTTAAGAAAATAACTACTTCTACTGACAGAAAATTATAAAATATTTAAAAAAAAACTAAACCGTAACACCTCACCAAAAAAGCTTGAAAAAATTCACTCCAATAGCGAAACGAATTTAACAAAAACCCAAGCAAATCTGACAAAAAACAAAACAAATCTGACAAAAAACAAAACAAATCTAATAAAAAAACAAACTTAATCTAACAAAAAAACAAAATAAATCTATTTAAAAACTATGAAATTGCCTGTAAAGAACAAGATAAGTTACTACATTTCGCACGTGAAAATCAAATGAAATATATAAATAAGTATTGAGTATTGCCTATATTAATTGTAACAGCAGTTGCATGAATATTTAGCTTATAGCTTTTACAGTAAAAATAAGAATTTGAACTTTTAGCTTGCTTAGATTATAAAATAATAAAAAGATTCTCGTAAACGTCAAAGCTTTGAATCTTGTGTTTACGTTTTCATTTGTCAAATGTGGGCGTGGCACAGCTAGAGGAGCGTTTGTTTACATTTTGAAATTGAAATTTAACAACTTTAAATTTAAGTAAATACATAAAACTATACATCATTGGAAAGCTCTTGAATAGGAGATTTCAAAAATGTAAAAATCTCAGAATCGATTTTTTGAAGGTTGGGTGGGTACTGACTCCCCTTAAGGCCTGTTTACACTGTCTAAGTTCTTGGAGGAATTTCTCTCTCCAAGAAATCGGATGAATCGTCGTCACTATCCAAGTTCTTGAATGTCATTCATTGGTCGGATGAAAAACTTGCGCATGCGTATTGTTTATACTAAGCATTATAAAATCGTGCTTACGAAAATTCGAAGTTACTAAATAAATTCAAATAAAATTATAATAATTCAAATATACCCAAACAGATTAATTTGGATTAAAATATATGAAAACGGACCACAAAATGGTATAATATGATGTCTGCTTGTTGACTCCACAATACTTGATTGGTTATGGTAGGAATAACTTGGATGGAAAGTAGAACATGCTCTATTATCATCCAAGGGCTTGAGCTAAGAACTTGGACAATGGTTTACACGATTCAAGCTACAAACAAAACAAGTTTCCAACAATTTCAATCAATTTCGTCCAAGAACTTTGATCGTATAAACTGATCTTCACTCAGCCCTCGAACATGAAAATAACCGATTTAAACACTTGATGAGTTTCAAGTAACTTGATACTTATGGTAAAATGCCGAGTCAATCAGACATCGAACATGAAAAGTAACCGAATCAATCACTTGTTGAGTTACAAGCTATTTAATTCTTGGAGTCGAATGTGGAGTTAGCAAAATTAAACAATTAAGGCTTTTAAAACCCACTGACGGTTCTGCACGTAAAAAGTCGCATTTTAACCTGCAGTCTTCTCTGCATAGCAAAACCGGTTTTCCCATGTTAACTGATAGGGGAACAGTGTGTAGGGGAGAAACATTCTCCCAATTTTGCCCATTTCCTTAACCGCCAGTGGGTTAAAATTCAGAAAACTGTTCTTTCAACATTTTCTTCTGAAATATGAGGTTGATGAGTCTCCTCTTTTGTATGGTTTTTACTCCTTTTATATTCTGATGTGAGGAACGCTGAAATAAAAAAAAATGATAGCTATATTATTTCGAAATTGTTGTTTGAAAAAAAATTTAAATGTATATTTTTACCTCTTAGAAATTTGATATTATTATTATTACTAATTTTTCATAGACATAATGTAATACTATTATTTAAATTCTTTTTGTTTTACACTATTTACTAACTAGTTATTTGGGGGCTCTTAGAATAAGAGGAAGTGTTCCCAAAGCAGGCTTTAAAATTTTTGTGGAATAAAAATAGATTTTTTGTGTTTTATTTTTCGACTTTTAAACACATCTTCTCCCAAATCCTAATAAACATATTTATGATTGTAATAAATAATTTTTTATAACTCTTATAAGTAACTATTCTCATTCGCCATTAATTTTATGCAATATACACTTATATATTATTTTTATCTATGTACTTTGCTGACCTAGCTCAACAAGAGTGTATTCAATAATTTCAACTTAATAAATATGTAAGAACTGCATTAAACTAAATCCAAAGGATGGTTACCAGGCCAGTCCTTCTTATCTTTCAAATAACGTCCGACCATTGGCCACAGTCATCAATCTGAACCAGCAATTTAACTTAAATCAGCTTCTAAGTCCAATCCATAGCTCTGTAACCTCTAGCTTTCCCATTTAACCCAAGTGATGCGCATCACTTGGGTTAAATGGGAAGGGCAACTCTTGGGTTAGGAAGCGCTGCCCAACTATTGTTTTTAACAGATTAAAGCGTTCTTAAGTGTATCTGTTTCACTTAATTTTAATTTATTTTCTATGTTTTAATCAATTTCCCATTCAGCGACATCAGACAGACGAGTTTTAGTGGGTCTGAAGGGCTGTAGGATTGGGCTCTAGGTGCTCGGAACCGCACACGCGTCTTCGGGGTGACGGCTGTGTGGTTTCCGTGTCCGAGAAGCCTAGGTCGCTCGGACCTCCAGAAGTGATGGGGATGTTGTTTTATGCAGTGGCCAGAAAAAGTAGCAAATCCGCTTCAAAATTCGGCTCGCCACCTGCGGTGCCCAAACATATTTATGCAAATAAGGTATAAATATGTTTTTCTTGATCAATAGTATAGTTTTTGGCCACCAGGATAAGCAGGTATGAATCTTTGTTTGCCAAGGTATAGTTCTTGATAGATTTTGAAAAAAAAAGATTTATGTTTGCATAAAGCTTATATAAAGTGCTTGATAAATTTTGGTATACATTTTAAAAAATGGTATAGTATGAAAGAAATATTTTTCGCTGGAATATTGAATCAGGAATGCAGGTTGTGACCACTAAAATGAATTTTAAACCAATAAATTAAATTAAAAAAATTTTTATATAGCAGAGTGTAACAAAAAAGAACTAATGAAATTGTTTAAAAACACATTCGTGACTTTTTGAGTTAATCTAATTTTGAGTTAATTAAAAAGTTATTCAAATAGTTCTCGAGACGTAATAACTTGAAACTTTTTAAAAAAGTGGTGGTTATGGTGAAAAGTGGCGTTTCAATTACTTTTGTCTCAAAAAACCAAGCAATATATTTATTTTTACTTTTTGAAAACCCTCGTTAGTAAAAGTCAACAATTTCCAGTAATACTTTTTGTACAGCGCATATTTGTTTACTTTGCTGTTAAAACGTTTATCTATCATTAATGAAGAATAATATATAGTTACGTAAAATTATTTTTGCATATAATTAACTTTCGATAAAAAATGTTTTACTGGTGTGAGCAAAAACGTTGATTAGTACGGATTTTAATTAAAAAATTTTCGACTTTTAAATTTAAATTTTTTTTTAAAAAATATATATGTTTTTTACCAACCGACTATTTATATACCGGTTATATATATATATATATCTTTCATACCAGCCAGCCAATTTATGGCCGGTTGGATTTGTTCATAAGAAACCGAGAAAAGTTTATTTCTTATGTATCAAAGTTTGAAAAGACATTTCTTAAAATTCATTAATATTTAACAACATTATTTATAGACTTTTTAAAATTATTCTCTACCTGTTCTAAGATTTTTTATTTCTTTACTAGAACTTTAGGAAATGTGCTTACAGTGCGCTTAAAAATATAAATATAAATAAGTGCAGACGATATTTTAGTTATGAAATCAGACACAAAAACGGACTTTCTATGAATAAACATACTTGTGTTTCAATGGATTCAGATTTCTGATCAACAAAATGTAGGTTTTAGTTAAAGTAAGTTCTAATAAATATATATTATTTTTTATTATTTTATTTAATAATAGTCTAAATAAAGTTTGAATTGTAGGGTATGCAATTTCTTATAGCATTTCAAAAAATGTAATTTTACATAAAAAACAAGATATATCAAATATCAGTCAATTAGCTCCTCAGAAGTTGTATTTTTTAAATTCGATTTCTTCTCGATTTCTAATTTTTTAAATTCGACCTATTTTGCTTAGAACTCGTATTTTTCCATGTATAATTACATTTTTTATAATGATCTAAAAAGTTGTATATCTTGCAATTCAAATTTTTTTTCGAATATTATGAAATAAAATAACAAAAAATAATAAATTATTCATAATTTTTTTTTTGGATAGAACTATCTCAGGATAAACGAATTTTAAAATTGTGTGAAAAAAATTTTCATTTCGCGAAAGAAATTCCCGAGATAAGGTGAAATACACAAAAAATAAAATTAACAATTAAGAGGTCTAAACTTTAAATCTCTCTAAGGTCCAAATTATGGGCTTTTTCCCAGATTGCGGAGAAGCCTTTATTTTGGGGCTCAGAAATCCAAATCCGTTGAAAAAAAGGCATATTTATTCCGAGGAAATACATTTATGTGTCTGATTTTTTTTAAAAAATATCGTCTTCGCTAAATTATTATCATATTTGAGGTCATTAGGATTGAGTTCTAGAACGTGAGGATTTGATCATTAGACAAAAAGTTATTCAGAGTGGCCCCTTTTTCTCTGTGCACTGTACATAACTTTTGAGATGAGACAAAAGATAATGTAAAATACATCATGAAAACTTTAATATTAAATAATTTATGATTTCTTTTAATGCAAGTTTTTGTTGCAATTATGATGCAGTTATATATATAATCCTAATAATAAATAATCTTAATATCATGTTGCAATCATAATCATATTCTGTTGCATAAGCTGCATATTTGCTAATCAATAAGCTCTTTATTTGGATTTTTTTTATTAAATCTTTATTTGCCGTGTTTTCTTACCGGTAATTATGAGGCTGATAAGCAAATAAATAGCCAAAGCAATATTTGAATACACTTGGCCAAAGTTTTCCAGTAGACTTGATGTAATTGTGGTCAATATAAATCCAAATATCTAAAAATAATTTAAAAATGCACTTCAGGTTAATGCGTTTGAAAAGAAAATATGAATAAAAAGAATAAGAGTTCTTAACAAGAGAGTAAATTAATTAATACAATTTCGTCTAGAGAATATTTTTTAATTGAGAAAAAAAGTTCAGTTAACAAGTTATCTTTTGGTTTTAATCTTACCATTTTTATTGTACAGCATTAAGTTGAAGTTCATTTTAGACTAGCATAGCTTAGTGAGAAAATAAGGATTTTATTTAAAGGGCTCATTACTTTATTGCACCATGAAATTCGCAGATTTTTCCAAAATTAATTTTAGAAACTATCCGAACTGAAATCATGATCCGTTATCAAGATTTGCGTTACGTGTAAAGCTTTGTATTGTTTAAATTATTAGATTTTTATAAATAAGTTTAATAATCTACAAAGACATAATTTAGCCAAGATTTAAATTTTCAAAAGAATATTCGAATTTTCTTGCGAAAGTTCGTACGAAGCTCGAATTTTTGTTTCATAAAAAGAGTTAAAGATAAAAAGGAATATGTATGCCAGTTATGAACACAGAATTTTGGAGTGAGGTGATTGCATAAAATTATCAATTAAAAAATTTAACTAAAAAATTATTTATTAATAAATTTAAACAATCATAACCAACAATTGATATTTACAACGATAATATATAATAGGTATGGGATTAAGAAATGAGGTCCTATTACGTCGTCAACAAACTTCTTCTCAGTATTAAACTAATATACACCTTCAGATGCTGAGTCTGACTCCAGTCTTAGCCGGAGAGTACGATGGTCGGCACCAACCCTTAGGAAAATTTGCCATAGAGGAGCCTATGGTAATCTATGGCAACCTATGGCTACCATAGAAATTTGTATGGCAAGATACCATACGCCTATGGTTACCATAGAGATTTGTATGGCAAAACCCCATAAGCCTATGGCTACCATAGAAATTTGTATGGCAAGATACCATAGCCCAATGGTAACCATAGAGACCTGTATGGCATTTATATGGCACGTCACCATTCTCCTATGGCAACCATAGAAATTTGTATGGCAGTATACCATAGGGCAATGGTAACCATAAACATTTCTATGGCAGTATACCATACGGCAATGGAAACTATAAGGATTAGTATGGCACATCACCATTGGCCTATGGCAACCATAGAAATTTGTATGGCAGTATACCATAGGCCAATGGTAGCCATCAAGATCTGTATGGCAGTATACCATAGGGAAAAGCTGATCTAGATCCCCACCAACGAAACAACAACTCCTATGGAGTCCTCGAAAACATCTTCTAAAAGAAATAAATATCCATTTTTTTCACCCCGAAATAAATTCAACTTGTAATCCCACAAGGCATTCCAGGTGAGTCTTTTCCTGCCTCCAGGTGGCTAATTTTCTCATTTTTGAGTGTTTAAAGTTCGATGTTCCATTGATTTAGGCTTAGAGTATCAGACCGCCATATTAACGTGTCATCCACTACAAGTGGAATCTTTCGCTAACTTTGGCTACTTTAAAATTTTTTCGATCTCATTCTCGGTCAAAAACATTTTGTTGCAAACGTCTATGTGATTATCTATCTGAATTTATTAAGTTTCTAATTTCCGGTGGTCTGGTACTTTTATTATTTGTATCTTTTCAAAATATGTCGCGATTGGGTATAAGTTTTCGCTATGTTAAATTTTGCCGTTTGTTAACGCTGACTTTGTACACTTTATAAAGGGATGAAAATATAAGAAAGATAATTGGTTTGCAAAAGCATGAATAAAAGTAAAAATATTGAAAAAATAACGGGCTGGCAAAAGCATAAATAAAATAAAATAAGCATATAAAGAGATAAATTTAAAAAAATAAAAGCAGACGATAAAATTAGAACACCAGTTGATTTTTTAGAATTAGTTTTGTGTGGAATTTAGGTTCTCATATATCCCGTTACGGGCACTTTATCTAGTTTGTTTTATAATATTTCATCTATCCCGGTACGGGTGAGTTTCCTTATATCCCGTTACGGGTTTTTCTTGTTGTTTTATGATCTTTTCCCTATCCCGTAACGGGTACTTTATATTTGTTACTGTATGTGTTGTTGTGTGAAATAAACGTTTTTTTAATAAAACATAGAACTGTTTCCTAATATAGCTTGATACGTTACAACTTTAATTAATATCTTGCAGTTTATATTTTTATCTAAAATTTTTATATTTCTTTTTCCCAACTGTTTCTGATTAAACGACATCTTGCTTTTTATTTTATCCCCTCCCTCTGATTTTATATAAATTTTTAAAGTCACATCACTTTTCCATTATTAATGGTGTTCTATTCCCCATAGCAATTTGTAAACAATCTCATGATGAAAAACGCAGTTAAGTGCTTATCATTAAGCCAGATCCATCATTTCTTTAATAATTAAAATTTTTTAATTCTTTTAACTTCTTCGGTGACAATTTCATTTTATTGCTGTCATATATCAATATCAAAGTCAGTGTTTACATTCTCATTAGTTTTTGATTTTAATTCCACTTGGGTTCTTGCAATGCTTTTTTACATTATCTTACATATGTTAGGGCTTTATATTTCTATTTGGTGTTTAATTTTTGCTTGCCATTAAATTGTTTATTTATCATGTCTCTGTGTTTTACTATCTTACAACTAATATTTCTTAAGTATCCACATAAATTTGTACAATGTTCTGTTGCATATTTATACTTAACTTGGGGTCATCACTTAACTAGATTTGCTGGATTACTGTTTGACAATTTTTTTGCTTCAATATCATCAACGGGACAGTCCCTGGCCAAATCATTTGTTGCTGTTACTAAAAATGCTTTTTAACAATTTAATCTTTCCTTAAGCTTACAACTTTTTCGTCATAGCGATTCCCTATACCTAATTAATTTTTATTTACTATCCCGACCAAGTGTCAACTTGTCAATAGCAATTACTAATTTTACCTATTTTAATCCTGTCTTAAACAAGTTTTGTATTTACCAATGTTTCTATACTGCGTTCTCTTTTCTAACTGTGCTTAACGCAACTCAACATAAATTTTTTGAGTTTTATGTCCCTCTCTAATAGGGGATAAACTAATTTAACCTGTTTTTTATTCTTAGCTTTTCATAGCCTAATACCATCTTTTTTATAGATAAAATTTTGTTCACTTGCCACCACTGGTTGCACAGTTACATATTCGGCTTTTGTCCCGTTTGATCTATTTTAAACTAATTTCGCTTCGACTACCGGCCCCACTCTTTATCTTTTGAGTTTTCATAGTATTTTATTGTTTTAGTAGTCTGTTTAATTTTTAGCTTAGTATCACATATCAAAATTTAAAAAATTTTCATACTCGCTCCGACCATCGGACCATTATTTTACTTCGCTTTCTCTTAGGTTCCTCTAATATCTGACGCTTATCTAACTAATTATGATACCAATCAATCAAATTAGCGCTTTTTATATTCGCTCCGACCTCCGGACCCACGTTCTATTTTCTTGTTTTTTACAGCTTCAACAAATATTGGTTGCCTGTACTCAATATATTTTGTTCCTAATCAACATAACCAATATTTTCCCCACTCGCTCGGACCACCGGACCCATTTTCTAACGGTTAGTACTAACTGTTTGAAATTTATTTGAATAAGAACAGCATAACAAAAATGATTCTGCAAGTAAAACAGGAGAAGGTTATCAAATAAATTTTAAAAACAGCTTTCTGGATATATATTTATACTACAATTATTAAGTTTTGCATTTTGAATATCCATTCCCTTAGGAAAATTTGCCATAGGTTTGACATAAAAAAATGCCATAGGATACTCCTATGGGGTTTTGCCTATGGCAAACATTTTGCCATACACTTTTGCCATATACGTATGGCAGAATTTTGCCATACATGTATGGCAAATTTTTGCCATAGGCAAAACCCCATAGAAATATTCTATGGCATTTTTTTGAATGGCAAAATTTTGCCATAGGCAAAACCCCATAGGAATACCCTATGGCATTTTTTTACATGGCAAATTTTTGCCATAAAGCTAAGATGTGCTACAGTTTATGAAGAAATATTTTTCCATAGGTTATGGTACACCTTTGCCCTACAGCTATGGCAACATTTATCGTTGATATTTTACCATACGTCAAAAAATAATTACTTACAAGAATCTTTCGCAATGGATATTAAAAATGCAAAACTTAATAATTGTAGAATAAATATATATCCAGAAAGCTTTTTTTTTTAAAATTTCTTTGATAAACTTCTCTTGTTTTACTTGCAGAATCCTTTTTTGTATGCGGTTCTTATTCAAATAAATTTCAAACAGTTAGTACTAACCGTTAGAAAATGGGTCCGGTGGTCGGAGCGAGTGGGGAAAATATTGGTTATGTTGATTAAGAACAAAATATATTGAGTACAGGCAACTAATATTTGTTAAAGCTGTAAAAAGAAGAAAATAGAAAGTGGGTCCGGAGGTCGGAGCGAGTTATAAAAAGTGTTAATTTGATTGATTGGTATCATAATTAGTTAGATAAGCGTCAGATATTAGAGGAACCTAAAAGAACGCGAAGCAAAATAACGGTCCGATGGTCGGAGCGAGTATGAAAATTCTTTAAATTTTGATATGTGATACTAAACTAAAAATTAAACAGACTACTAAAACAATAAAATACTATTAAAACTCAAAAGATAAAAAGTGGAGCCGGTGGTCGAAGCGAAATTAGTTTAAAATAGATCAAACGGGACAAAAGCTGAATATGTAACGGTGCAACCAGTGGTGGCATGTGAACAAAATTTTATCTATAAAAAAGATGGTATTAGACTATGAAAAGCTAAGAATAGAAAACAGGCTAAATTAGTTGATCCCCTAATAGTGAGAGATATAAAACTCAGAAAATTTATGTTGAGTTGTGTTTAGCACAGTTAGAAATGAGAACGCAATATAGAAACATTGGTAAATACAAAACATGTTTAAGACATGATTAAAATTGGTGAAATTAATAATTGTTATTGACAAATTTACACTTGGTCAGGGATAGTAAATAAAAGTTAATTGGGTATAGGGAATCACTATGACGAAAAAGTTGTAAACTTAAGGAAAGATTAAATTGTTAAAAGCATTTTTGGTTACAGCAGCAGATGATATGGCCAGGGACTGTCCAGTTGATGATATTGAAGCAAAACAATTGTCAACCAGTAATTCAGCAAATCTAGTTGAGTGATGACCCTAAGCTATGTATAAACATGTAACAGAACATTGTACAAATATATGTGGATACTTAAGAAATATTAGTTGTAAAATAGTAAAACACAGAGACATGATAAAAATCAATTTAATGGTAAGCAAAAATTAAACACAAAATATAAATATAAAGCCCTAACATATGTAAGATAATGTAAAAAAGCATTGCCAGAACCTAAGTGGAATTAAAATAAAAAAACTAATGAGAATGTAAACACTGATAAAAGTACCAGACAGCCGGAAATTAAAAAACTTAATAAATTCAGATAGATAATTGCATAGGCGTTTGCAATAAAATGTTTTTGACCAAGAATGAGATCGAAAAAATATAAAAATAAGTAGCCAAAGTTAGCGAAAGATTCCACTTGTAGTGGATGACACGTTAATATGGCGGTCTGATACTCTAAGCCTAAATCAATGGAACATCGGATTTTAAACACTCAAAATTGGAAAAATTGGCCACCCGGAGGCCGGAAAAGACTCACCAGGAATGCCTTGTGGGTTTACATGTTGAATTTAATTAACTTCGGGGTGAAATAATGGATATTTATCTCTTTTAGAAGATGTTTTTGAGGACTCCATAGAAGTTGTTGTTTCGTTGGTGGAGATCTAGATCAGCTTTTCTCTATGGTATACTGCCATACAAATCTTTAAGGTTACCATAGGCCAATGGTGACGTGCCATACAAATCCTTATGGTTACCATTAGTCTATGGTATACTGCCATACAAATCTTTATGGTAGCCATAGGCTTTTAGGGTTTTGCCATACAAATCTCTATGGTAACCATAGGCGTATGGTATCTTGCCATATAAATTTCTATGGTAGCCATAGGCTTATGGGGTTGTGCCATACAAATCTCTATGGTAGGCATAGGCTTATGGTGTTGTGCCATACAAATCTCTATGGTAACCATAGGCGTATGGTATCTTGCCATACAAATTTCTATGGTAGCCATAGGTTGCCATAGATTACCATAGTCTTCTCTATGGCAAATTTTCCTAAGGGTTGCGAAAGATTCTTGTAAGTAATTATTTTTTGACGTATGGTAAAATATCAACGAGAAATGTTGCCATAGCTGTATGGCAAAGGTGTACCTTAACCTATGGAAAAATATTTCTTCATAAACTGTAGCACATCTTAGTTTATGGCAAAAATTTGCCATATAAGAAAATGCCATAGGATATCCCTATGGGGTTTTGCCTATGGCAAAATTTTGCCATACAAAAATATGCCATAGGATATTCCTATGGGGTTTTGCCTATGGCAAAGTTTTTCCATACGTGTATGGCAAAATTTTGCCATACAAATAAATGCCATAGAATATTCTTATGGGGTTTTGCCTATGGCAAAATTTTGTCATACAAAAAATGCCATAGGATATTCCTATGGGGTTTTGCCTATGGCAAAAATTTGCCATACACTTTTGCCATACATGTATGGCAAAATTTTGCCATACGTATATGGCAAAAGTGTATGGCAAAACTTTTGTCATAGGCAAAACCCCATAGGAATATCCTATGGCATTTTTTATGGCAAACCTATGGCAAATTTTCCTAAGGGAAACTATGGCAAAATTAAAACCAGTTTGATTGGCCTAATGAAAAATGTCTCTTAAGATCAGCTTTCATCTTTGCTACGTTTCTTCTGACATTTAAACAGATTTTGATGCTTTCAATCAGATTTTCTTCAATAGTGGTTTGTTAGATTTCGATAAGTTTCGTTAGATAACCTACAACTCACATAGTGCACAATTTTTCAACTTCAATTTCGACAAAAATTTGAAGAAAAAAAAATTAGTCAAGCTGTAATCACTTAATTCTGAAAGCAACAGGTGGTGTTGGCAATTGGTTGTCATGATTTGATTGATTGATTTGGTTTTCATTGGTTGATTTGATTTGGTTTACATTTGAAAAAAAGGTAAAACCTTTCATTCTCAATCATCCTTAAATCTTCTTTCTTGTTAGTCTTATTTATTAATAATCTAATCCTTTGCTAATTTGTTAAGACACTCACCATTGTAGCTGAGTTAAGCAATGATGCACTGATTACTTCGGGTTCTGGAAATGTTAATTCAATTCCATATTCTAAACCAACTGGTAGAAAACTGGTCAGGAAAAATCTAAAGCAAATCGTAAATAATATTTTATACATTTAGTTTTTAGTACACATTCTTTAATTATTATATTATACATCTATTTATAAAATAAATTAATTACAGGAATAATAAAAAAAATAACTATTTTTGTGACAACATTCAAAATGTGTATGTGAAAAACATTCAAATTTTAATAAAAGTGCATGTAAAGAATAATAATGAAAAGATATAAAGAGTAAATGACGTTATTACTAAAATATTTTTTACATTGGGTAAAAAGGATTTTCATATTGATGCCTTAAAGGAAGGCTTTTTCACGAATTTCATCTATCTAAACCGTTAGCTACCGTTATTGATTGAAATTACTTAAATTCTATTAAAACCTTTGTTATTTAATTTTCATTAGTCTTATCAGCTTAATTCCTAATTTTTAAATTATTAATAATACTTTGCGAAATGTGTCTTTAAAATCTATTTATACTATCAAAACTCTTTTCGAATAAAAAAAGGCTTTTTTTATGAATAAAAATAGGTTCAAAAGTAGAAAAATAGGCTTTTCTCCTACCTATACTGGTCAATGTTTCAAATGTTTAAATTGTTTAGATTTCAATAAAACATGCTTTTTTAAGATTTTAGCTTGTTTTATTATCAAGCATCCCTAAATTTTTTTAATTATTATTTATCAGTTTAAACAGTAGATCTAGAGAATGTTGTAAATTTGTTTTATTTTCATACCATATCATAAGTGAATTATTTGTTTTCATATCATATCATATCATATTACATCACCTTACCATGTATCGTATTATATTATACTGTATTGCATTATGCTGTATTGTATCGTATTGTGTCATATTGTATCGTATTGTATTGAATCATATCATATAATATTTTTTGTAAAAGAAATCAAAATAACTTTTGTTGTAGCTTTTCCTGAAATTTTTTTTACAATTTTTATTACTTATGAAAAACTATTGCAGTTATTGGCATTATGATAATGTAAGCTTTCGTGGAAAATAAATATGGCCTTATAGATTTTCAAATATTTTGCACTAAATTTATTGCATTTATCAAAATTTTCAAACAAGAAAAGAAGTTGAAAAGTTAATTCTTACCCACATATTATGATAGTAAGAAACGTCACCCAGAGTTGTTTGATGGCTAGTAGAGAACAAAAAATAATCAGCGTAATCAAGCTAGCGACGCAAATGCATAAAGCTGTTTCTCTAAAATACAAGTAGAAAAGCAGATACAGTATTTAAATAAATACAGATAGACAAACACACACATTTTAATTATCGAAAAAAATTTCTACAAATAGTAGCGTTTATGTGATCATTGTTTCCCTCATTTTTAAATCTACATTCTCTGCAAAAGTCATAATTTGTAGTCAGTTTTATATCAGATCATTCAGATGAAGAATTTTTAAAGAAAAGTTTTTAAACTAAAAACTAGGATCTTCGATGGCTCAAAGGTTAAGATGCTGAACTATTTTTGTGAAGAGCTAGAGTTCTGTCCTTGGCGACCGTTTGGAGCCCTCAAAACGTCAACTGGATGGGTATAAGTACCTATCGATCGTTTGGAGCCCTCCACATTTCAGCATGTACTTGGTGGGTCTTAGAGGAGTCGGGAATCGAACCTCAGGCACTCCAAGCCGGAGTCCGGAACCATTAGGCTACTACGGCCTTGATGGCTCGATATTACGGTCTCTCAAATCGAAGCATTGTTCAACATTAGATTGCCTTATTCAGGAGATAGTAATTTTGGTGGACATCTTGGTTCAACAATTTGCCTAAGAATGCTTTTGCCTAAGAATGCTTACAGAAATGCAGCTACTTGTATTTTCCTAACTGAATAAAACAGAAGATTAAATTACATCAGCAGCAGAGACATTGGTCATTTTTTTTGCATTAAATTACACAACTATTTTAGCAAAAGATAATTTCAATTTACTTTTATGCTAAATACATTTTTGCATCTATGTAAATAATTTATTTGAATTCATAACCTGTTAACTTACTTAAATTTATGGGTATAATCAAGAATAGTTCCGGCAATCATTGACCCTATGAGTCCTGCAACAATAAAAAGTGAACCCATCCAACCAATTTGAAGTTCTCGATGCTAAAATGTAAATAGAAATGTTAATTTTTGAACACCTAGAAAAACAATATGGTCAACACTATCAGAATATGGTAAAATTTACCGCATTTCTGGCTCTATGGGAACACACAAGAACTTTGATAATGATTTTGGTAAAGATAACGATAAAATATAATTTAATAGTTAGCGATAAAATCTACTGAATGTAGTTAAATCCTATAACTTTATCACGATATCTTAGAGCATGACATAAAAACCAATTAATCGGTGACTTTGCAGTTTTGCAATTTTTATTAAATGTGTTGTAATAAGAGCTAATAATTTTGAAAACTAAAATTTCTGCTAAACCTTTACTATATGAAAAGAAAAATAACCAAATGAATAGTTTAAATCGTAAATTAGAATGCTGGTTTTATTAACAAAAATTTTATTTTATTTATTATTTTTTTATCCGAAAGATAATTACCATACAGTACGGTAATTTTACTAGGATAGTTCTTCTCAGTGTAGATATCACTTAGTCATTTAAATAGTTAACGAAGTGAATTTCAATTGAGGTTAAAATAAAACATTTTGTACAAACACTATGTATCTATAGTATACTTTAGATATAAATGCAGAGTTAATTTTCCACTAACAAATATATGCAGGGTGTTCCGTAAAAACATCTTTTAATATGTAATTCTAGAATCCTTATGAATATTGAAGCAAAAAATTATACGTAAGAGAAAAGCGAATTACTATTTAACCAAATAGTCGAAAACCAATTATTGGTAGCACTTTCAAGTTTCAACCTCCAATTAAACATGTTTTGATGTTTATTACTTTCATATTCCTCCACTTCAATTTGTTTAGGAAAATTTGCGATAGAGAAGCCTATGGTAATCTATGGCAACCTATGGCTACCATAGAAATTTGTATGGAAAGATACCATACGCCTATGGTTACCATAGAGATTTGTATGGCCCTACCCCATAAGCCTATGGCTACCATAGAAATTTGTATGGCAAGATACCATAGACCAATGGTAACCATAGAGACCTGTATGACATTTATATGGCACGTCACCATTCTCCTATGGCAACCATAGAAATTTGTATGGCAGTATACCATAGGCCAATGGTAACCATAAAGATTTGTATGGCAGTATACCATAAGCCAATGGTAACCATAAAGATTTGTATGGCAGTATACCATAGGCCAATGGAAACCATAAAGATTTGCATGGCAGTATACCATAGGCCAATGGTAACCATAAAGATTTGTATGGCAGTGTAAGGTTCGCATAAGTTTAATTTTATTACAGCAGAGAATAGTTTAACTTTCATATAAAAAGGTGGCAACATTCAGATATGTAAATAGAACGCTTCGCAAAAACATATCTCGCTGTTATTATTTTTCATTAAATGCTTTTATAAAATATCTCTTCGCTTATTTACTGTATTGCATATTAATTAAATTCCTTGTCATTCAACTTTATCTTATATGGCGCAGCCGTCTTTTTAAGAAAGAACCTTTTCACAACTTCTTCTTTGAACATCGATCTTCTTCTATCGCTACATTTTAAATTCCTTCCATGAAATTTTGACTGCCAACGAAGCAAAAAAGTATTCATCATTGGCTGAAACTCGCCCAGGTAAACCCATTTTGACAAAAAATAACATTTAACCGAAAAAAATTTGATAATTGGATTCCATTACATACTGATTTCTTCTCGCCAAACATACGTCGCCAAAACAGATTCGCTGCACTTTTCTCGCCAAGATGTCAACAGACGTGAATTCTGTTTTGAATGCCTTGAATGCGTGGAACGACTGATTCATTTAACTGTCGCCCAGTTAAAATCAGACTTGCGTTTAAGAAATCTTTCGCCCAATGGAAATAAAAATGACTTAATATCGCGTATATTTAATGATAATATAAAAATAACAGATGATGGAACTTTAGATGAACTTTTAACTCTTCGCATGCAATCGCCAAATAATGACAACAATACACAATATTCCGAAGAAAATTGCTTCGACAACTCAGAATTATTGACTAAAATTGAATTACTTCAGAAACAAGTGGAAATTTTAAGCAGTCAACGTCAACTCCCCCCTTCACCTCCTCTCTCGCAAACTGATTTTAATATTGCAGCAATTCTCCCTACATTTATGGAGATTCAAAAACAATTACTGGACAGACAAGTAAATCAACCAAATATCATTCAAATTACATCCACTAATGATACCGCAAATTCTATTTCAATATTTAAAGGAGATGCTATTGACAATGCTTCTGAATGGATAAAAGAAGTAGATAGAATTGCGACACTAGCTAATTGGTCAGATGATCTAATGCGATATTTCGCCTCGCTGGATCTGCAAAAAATTGGCAAAAGACACGAGGTAAAATTTATAATGACTGGACTGAATGGAAAACTGCCCTCGCTGTCAGATTTAAAAGGCGTATTACAGTGCAAGAATTTTTGGCTCATCAGAGCTCTCGTAAATTAAAAATTAATGAAAGTTTAGTTGATTATATTTATGCTAAGGACACTCTTCTTGAAAAAGCTCCGTGTACTATACCACAAGCTAATCGTATTTCTATGATAATTGGTGATATTACAGAAGAAAAATGGCAGATTGCATTAGCTACTCAGAATTCCATTACTGTCGAAGAATTAATTGACAGAGCTGCCGCACTTGATGCAATTCGAAGTTTCAAACAAGAAAATATGTCACGCTAATCAGCTAACAATTTAATTTCAGTACCTAAAAATCAGTCAAAAAATTTCAATTCGCACGTTGAACAAAGACGTAAATATAACCCTGCTACTGACGATGTTCAAGATATTACTTGCTGGCGATGCGGAGAAAAAGGTCATGCTTCTTTTATGTACATTTTACCTCCTCCTCAACGAAATTTACCTGCAACTCAATCACGAAATTCTTCACGATCCATTCAAGAATCCAACAACAAACCGAGAACTCAGCTCCCGTCGACTTGACACTCACTTAGTTCCAGTAATAATGAACCACGCAGCTTCACCAGTTCAAATTATCCAAATTTACGTCGCAACACAAATCGCAACATTCCTCCCACAAGATCTGAGCCTACAAATGAAAATGATCATTCTATAAACTGTATTAAAACTCAAACAAATAAGCGTGCCTTAATACCTGTTACTATTGACAATAATACAGAAATTCAAGCCCTCTGTGATCCGTGTGCAGATATTACCGTTATTCAGTATTCTTGCGTTCCTATTAATGCTGTTATTCACCCATGGACTGATGGACATTTTCAAGTCGTCGACCATTTAATAAACCCTATTGGATGGATTTCTTTAAACATAAAGGTTGGAAACATTGACCATCTAATGACCAAGATTGGAATTTGCTCCGAACTTCTATTTTCGCTTATTTTGGGATTTGATTGGCTACACCAAGTGCAAGCTAGATGCACTTACGACTCTAATGGTTCACTATGTATTTCTATGCCGTCTGCACTCCATCTATACGAATGTGTTCATTCTTCGAAACCTAGCATTAACTGCATTGCTTCCAGAGAACTCTCAGTACCATCATTAGACGACGTTGTTAAACCAAGTAAACATCCTCCTCAAATTGAACTTATTCCAAAATCTGCAGGACTATCTGAGCTTCAGCAAACTAAACTTGATGCTATAATTGGACAATTTGCAGACATATATTATTTTGAAGATGACAATATTGGACTATGCCCGTATGTGGAATTCAAAATAGAATTGCAACATGACAAGCCTATTCGTTGTCGTCCATATCGCCTTACAGAACCAGATCGCCTATTTATGAATACTCAAATTCAAAAATGGCTGAAACAAGGAATTTGTCGTCTTTCTAACTCGCCTTACGCCGCCCCTGCCTTCATCGTTGAGCAGCCCTTCCATGAAAGCACTCCAAGACGAGTTGTTGTAGATTTCTTACGCACTATCAACTCCATCACCAAGATTGATCCGCACTCAATCGATCAGATGGAAGATGTGATTAAACGAACAGTAGGAAAACGCTTTAATTCTAAAATGGATGTAAAATCCGCATTCAATACCATTCGTATCAGAGAATCTGACGTCTACAAAACTGGTTTTGTAACAGCTGACGGACATTATGAATTTCTTCAAATGCCATTTGGTGTCACTAACGGCCTATCTACGATGACAAGAGCAATAAAATGTGCATACGACCACCTTGCTGAACATAATGTAAATACATATATTGACGACATTTCAACTTCACATGATAATTTTGATTACCATGTGAAGTTGAAATGTCGTCAATATATGTACCACCTTAAAGTTATTTACAATATTTTTCAAGCTACTCGTAAAGCTGGATTCAAGCTAAATCCAGGAAAGTCGCAATTTGCTGTATCAGAAATTTCTCTTTTTGGTCGAAATCTTTCCCAAGATGGTGAATGCCCTGATCGAGAACGCACAGCAGCAGTTGAACGTTACTCTACTCTAAAAACAATTAATAAATTCCGCAGTTTCCTAGGATTTGCCAATCAGTTTAGAAAGCACATTCGAAATTATGCTGTTGTTGCAAAACCGCTCACAAATATTCTTAAAGGATTAGAAAAGAAGACAAGTAATGCGACAATCACTTTAACTGATGACCAACATCGAACATTCGAGACTTTGAAAACCAAGATCACTACCGCTCCTATTCTTGCGTACTTCAAACAAGGACTACCAACCTTTGTAGAAACTGATGCATCTTATTCAGGACTAGGTGCATGTTTATCTCAAGAGCAAAATGGAAAACGATGTATCATTGAATATGCATCACGGACTTTAAAAGATGCTGAAACACGCTACCACAGCAATGAGCTGGAGTGTGCTGCTGTACACTGGGCACTTACTGAAAAATTTCGTCTATATCTTATTGGTCACAAATTTCAGCTGATAACAGACAACTATACGACTGCATATGTAGTTACGAAATCATCTCTCAATCGGAAATTTGCCCGATATTTGGTGGATTTTGCACAATTTGACTTTACAACTATTCATCGACCTGGAAAAGAAAATGTTATTGCCGATCATCTCTCACATTATCCGAAACCAGCTATTTGTGTAACTGTTACTGCAAGCCGTGAATCTCAGATTTGTGAAAAACAGAACAGAGATGACTTTTGTCAGTACATTTTTCGCCTACTCAAAGAAGATAACCCTAATAAAAAGACTTTGTCAATTATATCCAACTAGGAGGCTTTTCCCCCTACTCGCTGGCGCTCACCAACCCCCGGAACTGCTTTCGCAGTTCATTTCGGATTGCTTCGCAATCCAATGCTCGCCTTGCTCGCTCATTGGATACGTTCTTAACGTCTAGTTTTTGTATACTTTTTTGAATACTGAAGTTCCGAAAACTTTTCACTGTAGAAAATTCTAAACCTGTACATTTCAATATTAATTTGAAATTGCAAACAGTTCACATATTTTTCTTAATCACACTATTCTAAATTTCAGTTGTTGAGAAAAGTAACTGTTGTAAGTTTTGTTTTAAAGTCTTTCCCACCAGAGGGCTAAGGCCATGTGTTGTAAAACAATATGAAATAGTAGTCTGCCATTGAACGCTGGATGTAAAGCATCGGCTTTGATAAAGATAATTTTGTATTTTTAATTCTCTGAAGGGCGCCACCTTAATAATATGGAATTTGTAAAATAAATGTATATATTTTTGATTGTTGATGAAGCCGATCATTTTGTGTTTTCATCAGTGTTCAGAAGTAGAACAACTATAAGTTTTTTATTTTATCACAAAAATATAAAATGTATAAAAAACAAAGAAAAGAGTAAGAAAATAAGTATAGTCATAGAAAAAGTTAAAATTATAATATAGTATTTGTCAGTTAAAATAAAACTTTTTGTTTTATTCATTGCTAACAATTCAAATTTCTCCGAGGCAATTCTAAAGTATAAATTAAGGTAGTATTGTTAAGTTGAAACACAATATTTTTAGTTTTGATGTCAACAATACAATTCAATTTTTCACAAAAACGATTGTTTCCATTGTTAAGTTCAATGTCAACAATTCAAATTTTTCTGAGGCAACTCTTAACCTCTAAATATTATTTTTTGTATGTACACATTTCTAAATGTCAGTATTCAACCACAAAACAACTGAAAGTCCTCAAATTTAGCATGAAGTTGGTAATGAAAGAGGGTCATAGCAATAATGAAAGTAGAAGTGAAGTTAGTACTGTAAAATTAAAACAATATTTTCAATCAATGAGCCAAGCTCTTCAAGAAGCAGTTGTAGAAGTAGGTTGTTTATTTAAAACTTTTTATAGAATTTCTTTAAGAACACAATTGTTAATTTGGGCATTTGGCGATACAACAATGTTAGAATTGAAGGATATGTTACGTCAAGCGCTCAGGTATCATAACTTTAATCTAGTTGCGCTTCTATGTCATTTTGATTTATGTTGCTAAGTTAACTTTCAAAAAATCCCATGGCTAGCAACAGCATTTTTATTTTTTAAGTTGTTTATTTTTATTTCTTTTAGAATTCGTTATTTTTTTAGCGAAATGTTTTTTAACCTAACAGAATTCTTTGTCGACTGTTTTCTCTATGAATGAAGAAAATAAAGTAAATATTTAACTGTTGTGAAAAGAAATTTATCTAGTTGCACAAAGTACTTCAGCCAAAATTTGGGAGCCACGTAAGAGAATTATATATATTAGATCAGAAACACATCATTAAAAGGCAGAATGCTTTGGTGTTTTCAAAACAAAGCAAACGTTGCCACCGGCGGATAAGAAATACAGCTAAAATTTGGGAGCCACGTAAGAGAATTATATATATTAGATTACAAGATTGAGAACAATACGCTTGTAAGACTTAAAGACAATGGATTGAAATCTGTTGTTGTAATACCGAAATCCATGAAAGACAGAACATTGATTGCTTGCCACGATGATGTCGGACATATGGATGCCAAGAAAACCCTTCACAACTTGCAGCAGCGCTATTGGTGGCCACAAATGCGAAAGGATACCAAATTATATGTTCGAAGTTGTCATAAATGTCAAATTGTTAATCGTCGAACTGCCAACGCTTATGGCTTATTACAGCAATCGCCGATTCCTACAACACCATGGGAAATTGTATCTGCTGATCACATAATTTGCTTACCGCAATCCAAATCTGGTAACACCAACATACTCGTTCAGATTGACCATGCCACACGCTATGTTATTGCGACACCTTCTGCTTCTCTCGCAGCACATACAGTGACTGACATACTATATAACAACATCATACTTCGATATGGGCCGCCCAGCATGTATTTATCAGATAGAGGAACTGCGTTTACAGCGCGCCACACTCAGCGCTTTTTACAAAAGTGTGGAATACAACAGTCCATGACACTACCATATTCACCACAAGCTAATAGCATTGTTGAACGCGCCAATGGTGTCATTGCATCAACTTTGAGAAAAATAATTGATGGACATCCAGAAAAATGGGATGAATTATTACCTAACGCTTTACTAGCAATCAACACCACACGACAAAATTCAACTAAAAGATCCCCATTTTATTTGCTTCATGGATATGAACCACGCCTTCCACGTGAATTGCACATTGCAAGTTTCATCGATGACACGCCACGTGAAGATCAACTTGACCTTCTTGCTTTAGCCAGGGCCGAAGCCGTAAATAATATATACGAAAAACATCTAGATAATAAGCGCAGATTCGATTTTCACCGTCGATCTCATTCATTTAAGACAGGAGATCTCGTCTTGTATGACTGGCCTAAACAAGGAGATCATAAACTTTCTCCCATTTATAGAGGACCGTTTCTGATTGTTCGTCCAGTCGGGGTCGTATGCTACGAGATCAAGTCTATGGATCAAAGAAAGAATCTTTTGAAAGTTGTTCACGTACAACATCTTCGTCCATATCACATGCGAGATACGCCAGTCACCCAGGAAGAAGAGGAAGAATCAGTTTCCGAATTACATCCGGTAGAAAACATCCAGGATTCTGAAAATTACCCGAACATCATATCGACCCGCTACGATCTGCGACGCAATCGACGTCCGCCTGAAAGACTTATTAGACAAAATCTGTCCTAGAACCTTAATGTTTACGCTTCAATGTAAATATCTACATTTAGCATTGAGCGGGGCCGAATGTAAGGTTCGCATAAGTTTAATTTTATTACAGCAGAGAATAGTTTAATTTTCATATAAAAAGGTGGCAACATTAAGATATGTAAATAGAACGCTTCGCAAAAACATATATTTCGCTGTTATTATTTTTCATTAAATGCTTTTATAAAATATCTCTTCGCTTATTTACTGTATTGCATATTAATTAAATTCCTTGTCATTCAACTTTATCTTATAGCAGTATACCATAGGGAAAAGCTGATCTAGATCCCCACCAACGAAGCAACATCTCCTATGGAGTCCTCAAAAACATCTTCTAAAGGAAAGAAATATCCATTTTTTCACCCCGAAGTTAATTAAATTCAACATGTAAACCCACAAGGCATTCCTGGTGAGTCTTTTCAGGCCTCCGAGTGGCCAATTTTTCCATTTTTGAGTGTTTGAAATCCGATGTTCCATTGGTTTAGGCTTAGAGTATCAGCCCGCCATATTAACGCGTCATCCACTACAAGTGGAATCTTTCGCTAACTTTGGCTACTTATTTTAATATTTTTTCGATCTCATTCTTGGTCAAAAACATTTTATTGCAAACGCCTATGCGATTACCTATCTGAATTTATTAAGTTTTTAATTTCCGGCTGTCTGGTACTTTTATCAGTGTTTACATTCTCATTAGTTTTTGATTTTAATTCCACTTAGGTTCTTGCAATGCTTTTTTACATTATCTTACATATGTTAGGGCTTTATATTTTTATTTTGTGTTTAATTTTTGCTTGCCATTGAATTGTTTTTTATTATGTCTCTGTGTTTTACTATCTTACAACTAATATTTCTTAAGTATCCACATATATTTGTACAATGTTCTGTTACATATTTATACATAGCTTAAGGTCATCACTTAACTAGATTTGTTGGGTTACTGGTTGACAATTGTTTTGCTTCAATATCATCAACTGGTCAGTCCCTGGCCATATCATCTGCTACTGTTACCGAAAATGCTTTTAACAATTTAATCTTTCCTTAAGTTTACAACTTTTTCGTCATAGTGATTCCCTATACCCAATTAATTTTTATTTACTATCCCTGACCAAGTGTCAATTTGTCAATAACAATTATTAATTTTACCAATTTTAATCATGTCTTAAACAAGTTTTGAATTTACCAATGTTTCTATATTGCGTTCTCTTTTCTAAATGTGCTTAACACAAATCAACATAAATTTTCTGAGTTTTTTATCCCTCACTAGTAGGGGATCAACTAATTTAGCCTGTTTTCTATTCTTAGCTTTTCATAGTCTAATACCATCTTTTTTTTAGATAAAATTTTGTTCACATGCCACCACTGGTAGCACCGTTACATATTCAGCTTTTGTCCCGTTTGATCTATTTCAAACTAATTTCGCTTCGACCACCGGCCCCACTCTTTATCTTTTGAGTTTTAATAGTATTTTATTGTTTTAGTAGTCTGTTTAATTTTTAGTTTAGTATCACATATCAAAATTTAAAAAATTTTCATACTCGCTCCGACCATTATTTTGCTTCGCTTTCTTTTAGGTTCCTCTAATATCAGACGCTTATCTAACTAATTATGATACCAATCAATCAAATTAACTTTTTTTTATACTCGCTCCCACTTCCGGACCCACTTTTTATTTTCTTGCTTTTTACAGCTTTAACAAATATTGGTTGCCTGTACTCAATATATTTTGTTCCTAATCAACATAACCAATATTTTCCCCACTCGCTCCAACCACCGGACCCATTTTATAACGGTTAGTACTAACCGTTTGAAATTTATTTGAATAAGAACAGCATACAAAAAGGATTCTGCAAGTAAAACAGGTGAAGTTTATCAAAGAAATTAAAAAAAAGGCTTTCTGGATATATATTTATTCTACAATTATTAAGTTTTGCTTTTTTAATATCCGTTGCGAAAGATTCTTGTAAGTCATTATTTTTTAACGTATGGTAAAATATCCACGAGAAATGTTGCCATAGCTGTATGGCAAAGGTGTACCATAACCTATGGAAAAATATTTCTTCATACAGTGTAGCACATCTTAGTTTTAAGGCAAAAAATTGCCATATAAAAAAATTGCCATAGGATATTCCTATGGGGTTTTGCCTATGGCGAAATTTTGCCATATACTTTTGCCATACAAAAAAATGCCATAGGATATTCCTATGGGGTTTTGCCTATGGCAAAAATTTGCCATACATGTATGGCAAAATTTTGCCATACGTATAGCAATGCAGCTTTAAAAACCACCACGGCATGAGAATACCTGTTACATAACTTGAAACTTAGTGCGAATTTTTCTAAACGATATTCCTAAAGTCGTAAGACCAATTACTCATTGAGAAACGACTAATTTAAAAAAGTTATGCTTTGTCAAAACAAAAGGCATAAAAGCATTAACAGTAATTAAAAAGTTCCATGAAATTCGAATTTATTTAGTACATGAAACTCAACAAACTAGAAAAACTGTTAAGAAAAAGCAATTTTCACTTTGTATTTTTGTAAAAATTATAAAATTAAACTACAATTTTTCTTTTCTTCTTAAAATATTCATAAACTATTACTAAAAACTAACTTCAAAAACTTACAGGAAAATATCGCAGAACTAAATTGTTTAATACAGTAGTGATAGCAAAACAGGTTCCAACCATTAGTCCTGAAGGAAAAAAGAATACAATTAGAATGAATTTTTAAAAACTATCTCATTTTAAAACTGGCTTACTTTTACTTTAATTAAACAATTTAGTGAAGTTGTGCGAAACAATTGAAAAATGCATTGACTTTTTTAATCATGTATCTTTGTCATTGATATGAATTTCGACTTAAACTTTTAGGACAAGGTTTTAGAAGGCGTTGGGTAAACTGGCTTACTTTATGAATATACAGGGTGTCTCAGTTAAGCGTTTCAGAACTTCTAAGAGGGGTAGGGGGCATCCTGACGACTCGAAATCATATAGCAATGTTGTGTCGGAAATGCTTTCCTGAAGCGGTGACGTACACAGAAGCACCATAAAGAAAAGAGACCGTAAGTGAGAAATCGCTATAATAATACATTGAAAAAATTATATGGCCTCCTCGGTCACCCGACCTATCATGTCTTGAGTCATATATGAAAACACTGGTTTATGACACCCCTGTTGATAATGCTGGTTGCATGAATCGCAGTAGCTGCCTGCGAGATATGCCTGGACTATTGCAGAATGTTCGAATGTCCATGCGCCGGAGATGTGAGGTGTACATTGTAGCCGGTGGTAGAAACATCGAACACTTACTTTAGCCCATGTACTATATAATTTTTTCAATGCGATTTCTCACTTACGGTCTCTTTTCTTTATGGTGCTTCTGTGTACATCACCGCTTCAGAAAAGCATTTCCGACACAACATTGCTATATGATTTCGAGTCGTCAGGATGCCCCCTACCCCTCTTAGAAGTTCTGAAACGCTTAACTGAGACACACTGTATAAGCAAAACAAAATTGATTTCTGAAATTTTGAAATGTGTACCTTGATTTTTTTATTCTATTCTCGTGACATTTTTAATTATAATATTTATTTTTATTCTTTTGAATTTAAAATATCTAAATATATGTCTCGCCAATTCTTCGGAGATCTGCAAATACCTAACTAATATGTTTTTAGATTGATAAATGAAATGCATTTATTTATCAACTAAGCAATGAGATTTAGACTGCAATAAGTAAATAAATGAGCAAATAAAGAAACAAATAAATAAATAAAAATTTCTATTTACCATACATCACAAAGAGCATAATGAAGTTCAGACTTTTGAACATTCCAATCACTGTCTTGAGATGGGAATGTGCTACTTGTTTTTTTTACCTGATGCAGATTTGGTGGATATTTAGGGGAGTCCTGGAATGCTGTAAATGTATTGGAAAATTCTTTCTACACATGAAAGTTACCTTAAGAATGAAATATATATGTATATATATATATATATATATATATATATATATATATATATATATATATATATATATATATATATATATATATATATATATATATATATATATATATATATATATATATATATATATATATATATATATATATATATATATATATATATATATATATATAACTGATAACTAAATAACTGATTCTGGTAGAATGGTAGAAATGGTAGAAATCACACAAATCTCGGTGCGCTGCGGCGAAGTGGCATTAACCGATTCATCTGTAGTAATAAATCGATGATGAGAAGTAGTGAGGAGGAATGGAGATGGGAAGAAGAGGGGGTGCTTAGCACCAAAAAATCTAGAGGGGATTCATGTGAGTCGGCTGGGGCTGAGTGTATATCGTGTGCTAGGGCAACATCATATCCCTAAGGAAAAAGGCAGGGATGGGTCTAAATTTAGTGTTGTCGTCAATAAGTTCTATATCTAGGAGTGAGTTAAAATTGCTGGTGGTACAGGTTTTTGCTTCATCGTAGAAATTTTTATTTAAATTTTTTACATAGATCCCTTTTTATACTATTATTGCTAATGCATTTCGGTGCGCCGACGAGTCTTCTAATAATCTTCCCTTCTGCCATAGAGAGTTTATTTTTTAAATGATCACTTAGAGATAACTGATTCTGAAATAGCACAATCTTCTTATAAATTTCAGTTAAGTATTTATGGTGGTAAATTCTTTTCTACTCTGTAGTAAGCTGGCACTCTAGATGGGGCACTTCATACATATTTTTTATTGACTTAATCTCAAAATTTCTGTTTTCTGATTTGTGTCACTTTTTTTTGACGGGTTGCGATATATATTTGGAA